>NC_071574.1:17114854-17424216 GCF_024509145.1 Vidua macroura
TTAAATATCCATCAATAAATCCCTTTATTTAATATTATGAAAACATATACAATATTTAAAGTACAATTTATCATTTTAAAAACAATATTCCTCTCTCTGCTTTCCAATATTCATAGTTTCATCAACTGGATCTGAACTGAATCTCCAAGTTCAATACAAGCATTCAGGCAAAATGAAGTGCTGTGCTGGGTGATTTTCCATCAATAAATAACCAGATAAAAGCCTTCACTTTCAGAGTCATTCCCTGTCTGTATAAATGACAAATACAGATTAATGGAATCCTCAGAAAAAGAACAATACAGTATCTTAATGGAATGAGCAAATGTTTCCCTGAAAATTTCACTCTATGAACCATAATTGTTCTTTAAATTCCCAGTAAGAGCATCCATTGGCCTCACACTCTGAATTAGCTTGAAAAACATGAATTTTAAAACTGTTGGGGGAATCACTGACATATGGGTAAGCAGGAGGGCCACTCAAAGCAGATTAAAATTAAATCTATTTTGAAGGCAGATTTTAACAGCGTCCTGAATGCGGGATCTGGGGCAGGCATCCTCATGAGGGCTGCTGTCTGACCCATCCTTGGGAGACTCTGGGCAAAGGCAGAGCAGGAGCAGAACCTGAGGAGCCCTGATGCTGGGGAAGGTGGAGCAGCTGCACACACAGGAGTTGCCCAGGTAAGGCAAGGCCAGCTGGGCTGGCAGAGAGGCCCAGGTAACAGAATTGCTTACCTGGGAGCAAGGTGTGGGAGCCAGGATCCAGGATTGCCCTTTCCTTGCCTTTCCCAGCTGCACAGTGCTCCAGGTGTCCTCTCCTCAGCCCTTCTGCTTCTCAGCCTGTCCTGCCCATGCTGAGAACACCCCTGCTCATGAGAAAAGAGCCATTTCAGGAGCAAGCCAGCCTTCCTGGGGGACACAGGGTGACCTTGCCAGATGAATGTATTGACAGGGAATTCAATTTCTGCACTATTAACACACAGGTTTACCTAAAAATGGCATCTCAAAGTATTTTCCTAATGCCAAAGTTTTCTTCAGAAAACTGAGTATTGGAGTCTGCTTTAACCACATTGGAACATTTTATTATATTAAACAGGATAATATATTTTGTTTAAAAACAATGATTGTCAACTGCATTTTCTTAGAATATTTCCATCTGGGAATTCAGATGTTTTTAGCACAAGAACTTCAACTTGCTGCAAAGCTCTGCATGCCATTACCTAGTTACACACATTCCAATTATTCATCCTGGGAGAGGTGTTTCCCAGCCCCACAGAGAAAACTGGAGGCCAGGCAATACTGGCGATAGGAAGGCTCATGACTGGAAGAGAAGGAACCAGTTCCCTTGCAGGAGTACAGTGCTTAAGTGCAATCAAAATGTCATCACAAAATATGTCAAAATATGTTTCCAAATCAATGTTCTTGGAAATCTCCATTTGCCAAAGGCAGATGCTAAAATTTTTGTCTCTCTGGAAATAAAAACAAGCATTGAAATATCCAAGGGGATGAAAATGTGCAATTTTCTTTCATCTGCTTGTGTCTACTGCCCATTTTAGGACACAGCCAAAGTAATGGTGGCCCTTAGCAGTGAGGCTAAGGGTAAAATGGTTAAAAACTCATAATCTGAGCTCCACAGGAAAAGTTAGTGTGACAGACATCAATCTGGAGAACCCTATCAGTGCAATGAAAGGTTTACGTGGGATAGAATCTTTGTAATTGAACTCTAAATACAGATAAACAGATGTATAATGTAACTGTTCATGCACATGCAAGACGCTAAAAGCCAAATCACAAAGATGCTCTGTCGTCAGAGCTCAGCATTCATTTACTTTCCAATTCCAGCCAATTTGTTATCACAAATGCTCTGAATTAAAATGTTTTATTTTATATAGGGGGAATTAAAACAATCTTTTTATTCTGATGATAGAGATGCACTTAGCAGAATATAAACCAGTCTGAAGCTTTAAATAAACAAACCATAAATTAAGGCTTTTGTAGCCTTTTATGCTTTCCCATTTGGATCCTAAAACCACTATTTGCATTCATTATGTAGGTCTGATATAGAACACCTTGCTCCCAAGTGACATTCAGCTGCATTCTAGTATTTGTCAAAAGAGTGAGCTTGACACTGCTGCCTTTGGAAGAGCTTCCAGTTTAAGGTGTGGGACACAGCCTCTCCTTGGACAGAATGATTTCACACTTCTCCAGGTGACTCTGAGTCTGCCTCAACACTCAGACTGAATCACACTAAATCCATTTCTGTGTCTGCAGTTCACTGCATCATTTCAGACCAGGCAGGGGGGATGGCTCTTTGAAACCCCCTATGAAAACTGAACACAAAACCTGGGTAAGTAAATGGTAAGTTTGCAGTAAGACTGTATGAAAGAAATTCCTTCCCAAAAGTGTTGGCAAACACTGCTACTTGAATCAGATCCATGAGTCAGTCTCCCTGTCTTCTGAGTCACTGTTGATTACAACACATCAGTAATTTAGCAGCTAGGAAAAGAAAACCATTAAAAATAACACACACTCACACATATATTTATGTATTTAAAGATTCATCTTGGGTTAAAAATATAATTTTTTGATCAAAGTATTTTGAGTGGAAAAAAATCTGAAAAAGAAATAGTCAAAGCTAAGAAAAGAGAAAATCCCTAAGAGTTTCCTCTCTGAATATAGTCTGAACTTCTAAAACAGAATTTCTTGTATTTTTCTTTCAAAATATGTAATTCAGTGCATTCTACAAGCAGAAAATTTTAAAATACTGTTAGCAAAAGGAAAAATGACTGCTCTAACAATTTGATTCCATTCCTTGGGGCTTTTCCCCCTCTTCTGGGCATTCTGTGCCAACCCCTTTCCCTTTAGGTACCTGCCAAGAGGGTGTGTTCAGCTGGCCTCAGCAGGCACTGTCTGCTGATCCCATCCCTCACGTGGGGTTTGCATTGCCCCTGTGCTGCATGGTCAGTGCTCACCCTGCTCTTACAGGTTCTGTCACCTCCAGGGCATTTCAGTCAGCTCTGCCTCCTGTGCAGTTTCCTCCCATTAAGGAGCTGGCTTTGCAATCATTCTCTCCTGACCAATTACTTTTGGAAGCACCACTGTGCCTTTCCTCTTGTTCCTGCTCTCAGATCCTTTTTCAGCTTTTTCCATGTCTAAAGCCTACCAGGATTATATTATGACAATGTTAGTATCTCAAATGGGACCTGAGAGCTTACATCCTCATATTTCAAAACCCCATTATATTTTTAAAAAATAATAAATAACCACATTGTAATGTCACAGAAATTTATATGTGAATCCTCTGTCATAAAAACCTAGTCCAGCTGCCTCTGGGACTTTCAGCACAGTAAATTGATGGTATCAACAAAACAAGCTCAACCAAACAACATAATTCTCCACTTTTCAGGGGGGGAAAAAAGCTGCAGCAGCAGCATCTCTTGCAGTCTGATTTTTGATTAAAGAACCAAAACAAACCAGTGAAAAACAACAAAACTTATTATTAGGCCTTCAGAAATCCATCTGCTTACAGGCTTCACATCTCTGTCACCTGTTGGGGACTCTGATATTTTAAATGAATTGGTCTATGGTAGCCCACACAAAAAGAAATTTGCATAAAAATCAAGTGCTATTAAATGCTCTGACTAGCATTCACTCATTTTTGCTGAATTCACAGATCACAAATTGTGGAACGGACTAAATTAGAGCTGTGACAGCTGAACTCCTATTGGGATGTTAATGCACACCAGTCCTGTGAATGAGTTTTGTGGAGAGGTTAAAGCTTAACTAACTTTTTACACCCAGAAAGGCTAACTGCACATTTTGTGACTTCCAGATCACCTCTATGTGCTGTGCTTCTTTAGGCACGCAGTCCTTGCTTCTCCCAGTGAGCTAGCCAAGCAAATGCTGTATCCAGACACTAAATGTATCCTCAAAGTGCTACTGAATTTACTACTGAGTAAAAGCAAGTAGAGGTATTTCTAAATTAAAGTAATGGCACCCTAACACACAAGATTTCTTCCAGTCAGGAGGAAATTTCATATAATGATACTCTGTAGACATAATACAATATAGACTGTATTAAATGTTCCATGAGAATTCAAAATTACAGGGCTCCTCATCATTAAGCATCTTAGGAGTATTGTGTTCTCAAAACACAGAGAATTAACCCTAAAAGACCCCAAGTTCTCTCCATCAAGTTACAGAATCACACAGAATCACACAGAATCACAGAATAATGAGGTTGGAAGAGACCTCCAAGACCATGAAGTCCAACCTATGCCCTAACACCTCAACTAGACTATAGCACCAAGTGCCATGTCCAGTCTTTTTTTAAACACATCCAGAGATGGTGATTCTACCACCTCTCTGGGAAGACAATTCCAGTACTTTATTATACTTTCAGTGAATTTTTTTTTTCCTAATATCCAACCTGTACCTCCCCTGATGTAGCTTGAGACTGTGTCCTCTTGCTCTGTCAGTTGCTGCCTGGTGGAAGAGACCGACCCCCACCTGTCTACAACCTCCCTTCAGGAAGTTGTAAAGAGCAATAAGGTCACCTCTAAGCCTCCTTTTCTCCAGGATGTGCTTTAACAGGGAGTTTCTCCCAGAGCTGCTGCTTTCTGTGTGACTTTCTTCTTCTCATTTCCATCTATGTACTCTGCCCCAATCCCTTCTACCTTCACCACTCCTTCTTCCTCTGGGTTATCTCAGAATCCACATTCTACAGAGACTTTTGAAGCACTGGGACATGTCAGAGGAGTTCAGATATTCTCACATGTGGGTTTTATGCATGGAAGTACTGCAATGATCACAGGACCTGATCCCTCAAGGGAGAGGGTCCGTGGTGACCGAGGAGAGCCAAAGTGCAGTTCTGCAAACAGTTCCTTTACTGATTTCCCCAGAGTGACTGGGATTCTTCCTGCACACTAAATGTTACTGTGTTTTGTATAGTTTCAAAGGACCATGGCTACCTCGCAGGTTGCTCATGAGCCAATAGAAAACACCACTGAAGCAGGTCCTACCTTAGCTTTAGACCAGGCTCTTTCTGAAACAATTGTGCATCCCATTTTCAGGGGAACTTGACTTCCCCACCTTGACGTTGTTCCAGCACGGAGTCAGACCATGCCTGGGAACTCCTCCCTGCCTCCACAGGGCAAACACAAACTGCAAAATCCTGGCCTCAGCAGCAGCTTGGCAGGAAATTCTAGAAATAAAGAGAGCTTTGTAAAAGCAAGCTTTTCCACTTGAATCTTCAATATTACTATTTAATTTGCAAGTTCTCTGCCAAACACTCTTTCATGCAAGTCCATTTGCATTTTTCTGCTAAAGACTGACTCAACAGAGGAATAAGAATATTCTAAGAAGTCACCAGACATAAGAATGGTAGAAAGCCAATTAATAGTTTCAGAACTGCCAAGGAGTGATATAAACACAAGGAAGAAACAACAAAGTGTTCCAGTGACAAGTTCTGACCAAGAGCTCTTTCAACCATGACGTGGATTTGCAAGGAGATGTTGAACAGCCAGGAATACTAAAAATATTTCAGCTCCTATCCAGCTGCACAGAAAGTGTTTACTCACTTTTTAATCCTTAATCTTTTTAATATTTTCTATTTCTGAAATATGGATGTTTGTAACACAGAACACCAAGATGTTATTTTGATGCTTGCAGGAACATCAAACCTCCACTAATCAGTGAAAAAATGAACCATCAGTGATAAAGATACTCATTCCTTGAGGTACTGAGGGCAATCACTGAGAACAGATTACAGCATCAGGGTGAATAATATTACTAGAACACATTTCTACAATACCAGGCAAATTTATGAACAAGATAATTTTTACAGCATTTACTTTGCCAATGATATTGTACAATGTGGGTATTTCACTAAATGTAAAGCAAAAACAAACTGTGGGCACAGTCATATGTGAGTATAAATACACATGTACCTAAATCCTTATCAATGTTTTAGAGTTTTATATTGTCAATTTTTATGACTTTTATATTATCTATGTTTTACAATAACTGCACAAGGGAGAACCATTTTAGCAGTTCTACACCAGAAGCTTTAAATTTGGTTAAAACCATTCTGGTTTAGCTTATGTTTTATCATTAATATTAACATTACTGTTTTCCAAGGGATAACATCTGGGCAAACAATCACAAAAAAGTTTATCAAAGTCACCAGTTTTCCAGTTTTCACAAATGTCAGCATATAAGTTACCAGCCACTTAAAGCAAAAAAAAAGCTACTGATACAACAAAAGAAATCATAGCACTATCTAAAATATTCTGTGAGCAGTTGCAAATGATTACTGCCAAAAAAGGGATCAGTACAAATATTCTTCACACACACAGAAAAGACAACACATAAAATTACCCTTCAGAGTCCTGTATGTGTTTCAGCTGGTGAAACACATACAACACTGAAAAAACAGAAACTGACATACATTTTTTATGAAGGAAATTTTTATGAAGGATGCAGGATTTTGACTGACACAGTTTTTGACACTGATTTTAAGATTAATATCAATATTAATGACAACTTCTGTAAAGGAAGTTACTCTGAATTGAGTACATAGAAATGGAAGCATCTTTAAAAACATAATATATGGTCCATCATAATCCATTATTTAATTGGAGTGTGTTAGGCTGCTTTATTGCACAACCCACTAAATAAGTTTTATTTCAGGGCTTACTGTTGTAGATGTCGGCGAACCCAATGGGAAGAATGATGATGTCTAATTCCATTTCAGAAGGCTGAATGATTGCTTTATTATAATTATGTTATAATACATTAATATGCTATATAAAAGAGGATACTAAATACTACATGCTACTTTCTCTAACTATCATATCTAACTAACTCACAACTCGTGACCCTGTTCTCCAGAGCCCAGACACAGGTGGATCCGATTGGCTCTCAGGCCCAAACAATCCACCATGATCCAACCAAGAGCTCACTCCAGGTAAACAATTCTCCAAACACATTCCACAAGAGAAAAACATAGAGCAGAAATAGAAATTGTTTCCTCTTTCATTTCTCTCTGTGCACCTCAATAAAAAATCCTGAGAGAGAGAGAAATGTGCTTGCCACAGCTTACTACTTTTCCTGTTGTGAAAACAAAGCAAGGTTTCAAAAATTACTGATGAACATTCAAACATGGAAACAACACAATTATTTTAAGTTATATTACCCTGCTCCTGTCCCTTTATAAGGAGTAACTGAATTTAGAGAGAGTGACAAACCAAGGGAAGTGCAATCAGACATTCAAATATAAAATTCCCACAAAGTTTTGATGTTGCTACTGTTGCTGCACTGCCAGAAAGCAAATTGCTCTCCTACAGGTCTCTAAAATCTGCACTTAGAGCAAGGGAATGAATGTGCTGAGCAACCAGCAAGAAATGCCCTCAGCTGGACTGATTCGTGGTGCCCCAGAAGCAGCACCTGCTCCAAGAAGGCTGCACAGTGAGCACTGTCCCAGGTGCCTCCAGAGTTCTGAGATGGCACTTGAGCAGCACCAGGCTCCATTTCCCATCAGTATTTTGCTGGCTTCTCTCCTCAGTGACTGCTTCCCGTGAGGCTTGAGTGCATGAACAAGAACAGACTTGCAGCTAAGTCATGCCTGAAATTCCTCATGAGCTTCCATAAAACAGGGGCTCAGCAGGTACAAGTTTAATAGCAGCTGTGGGAGTGTTTCTTTATTCACAGGTCCTTGTCCTTCACCAGGCATGGCTGAAGCTCTGCCATTCTGTACTCTTTACCTACAGCTCAGCACTTGGCTGGTCTCTAACCCACTGACTTGCATGTTCTCCTAAAGGAAAAAAAACCCTAAATATTGGTTTGGTTTTTTTCCTTCTTCTTATATTAGGCTAAAAATAAATTGCCATTCTTATCTTTGAAGACAGACACAGAACTCCGTGTAAAAAAACTACTTCCAAAAATCTTTGCTTATATTAACTTAACTGGTATGTCAATTTTGAGACTGCTGAAGTTGAATAACTCAGGACATGACAGAAAAAGCTGAAGTTGTAGATAATGGGAAAGAATATTTCACAAACATGTCCATATCCCTCTTGAGAAATTTTAAGTAAACAGGGCATTATCCACTTTTAAAAAATATTCTTATTTGCTTGAGAGAGTTCTGAGTTTGTATCAAGTACTTAGGTTAAAAGTTTAAACATTAGTTAGAATAAAACGGGTGCTTTTTATCCAATATAAATGTTTGCAAGAATTTTGTAAGGCAAATAGATGGGTTTCTGTCCCTGAATACCTTTAAGTACTGATTCTAATCCACCTCCACAAAGCCCTGCATTACTCAAGGCATAACATACTTACCACAAACATAGTTTTTAGACTTGAGAAATACACATTTTCAAATTGATCTTCCATGACGAAATAACAACCTAAAAAAAGCTACAGCTTTCCAAATTGATTTCTGCAGTTCTAACCTTTTGCAAATCAGTTGTTTGGTACCTTTTCCTGTTTCACCTTAAA
The DNA here is from genome assembly GCF_024509145.1 of Vidua macroura. NCBI lineage: Eukaryota > Metazoa > Chordata > Aves > Passeriformes > Viduidae > Vidua > Vidua macroura. The sequence continues at coordinate 17,123,347 of NC_071574.1, forward strand.
ATATCTGCCAGGCTTGGAGAGATAGTGCACAGCTGCATAATCAGGATACAGCTGATCACTTTGAGGCCTCAATCCCGAGCCATTAACACCAGTGGAAGGTTTTTATTGATTGCAGTGGATGGCAGAACAAGTTGTACCCAGGATATGTTGCAAATTGCATTTGATGTGCTCTGACTTTTTCCCTTTAGATACCTGTGTGATCATAGTGAAAGACAGCTCAGCTTCATTTCTAATTTATTTTTAGAAGAGGGGCTTTTTTCCCAAACAATTGCCCAAATTGAGTTTCTTCTGATAGCCAATTGGTTCTAAGAATGAACATTTTCTCTAATTCTGTTTCTTTTTCAATTGATTAGCTCTCTCTCTTGGGGCCTTGCACAATGATGCTCAGCAGAACCTTGAGAGACTCTGAAGATCCTGCCCTGCTGAGGGGTGAAGGTGAGGTCAATGAGGGAATGCACTGATGACCTTTCTTGTTCCAAGTTCCCAAGCAATAAGCTGCTTGCAGAAAATGATTTTTCAGCTTTCCCACTGAATCCATTAATTGCCTTCCCACGTTAACAATTAATGGGATATGTGTGAGGGAGTGGTGGCTCCTGCTGCTGCCTACATAGATGTGGTGCCATCCGTGGTGGACACAGCTAACAGCACATTTTACATGGTGCTGACCAGGCTTTGCAGTGACAGCAATTCCACATTCCTGCCCACTTTGCACCTGAGTCAATGCCACTTCCAGAGCTATTAAACAGGCATCTGTGCCCAAAGGGATTCCTGCCTGCTTGGATATGCCAGATGAGAGCCAGAGTCTTTATTGTTTTCTTCCCCGGGACACTGAGATCCTGAGGAGCTGCTTTTCTTGCTCATGCTTCACCAGAAGGTGTTCTCAAGTTCAACTTAGTGAGACTTTATTGGCCTAAAAATACTCTCACTAAAGACGCCAAAATGAATTCCTCATGTCCAGATTCTCAAAGATATAAAAGGTGAGAGACACATATGAACAGACAACACACTTCTTGGGTTAGTTTACAGAGGACTGGCTTGCAATTTTCCACACTTTCATTCAAATAAAAAGAAGAGTTTATGACTGGTATAATGTTGCTTTCCTTTCTCCTCACCTGGAAGCTTTGGGAAGGAATGAACAAGCTTACTTTGTAAACTTTCCTCTGGATTTCCCAGTCCTATTCTTCTCTTGTCTGAATTTCTCTGTACTGGGTTAGATTTCAGGATATGATACCTGAAAGGTCTCCTCCTGCAGTACTGAACGCTCTTGCAGGGACAGGGTCATGCCCAGACATTATGGGCCAAAGCCAGAAATTAACAGCATGTCCTCATGGGGGTCGTGTCCCCTCCTCCCATTTCCATCTCTGGGTTTTTGCTGATTTTTCTGATTTCCTCACCCAAGCATTTTCTCCACCTCAAGCGGAGCTGCTCTGCAACTTTATTGTGATTCCTATTTACAGCTATCATTATAACACTATTTGCTAATCCAGGACAAATTCCTCAATCCCTTCTGTTTTGAAAAACTTTCCAAAGCACAGGTAAAAACTGAAATGCTGTGGCTGCTGCTTGTCATTCTGCTCTGTGATGCCAATCCCACCAGAAACCTGAGCTGTAGCTCTCAGCCTGCATTTCCACCTTCCATCCTTCTCCCACCTGACTCTCAAGTGTCTCCCCTCAGACCTGGGCTATTCTCAGGCACCAAACCAGAGCACTTTTACTTCTTCTGCCCAACTTTAATATCCACTGAACACACATCAGTGACCTGAAGTTCTCAGCTCAAGAGCAACAGCAACAACAACAGCAGCTGGTTCCTGCAAAACTTTGGGAAGTTTGCCACTTCATTTTTTAAACTATTTTGTTTGGTAGAACATTTCAGTCAGACCAAAACCAGTCACATGCTAGATTGTAAAAGAATTTTAGTGAAGGTTTGTCTTTTAATTTAGTGAAACAAAAAATGAAGAAAAACAGGAAAGAAGTACTAAGCCTTATCTTTTCCTTCAGTTTAACAGAAAATAATAACTAAAACAACTCTCTCTCAGTCATCCTCAATTAAAATACCTTAAATTTTGCATTCAGAAGCCAAAGATATTATTATAATATCTATTTTTTTAAATCATACCTGTGAGTTGTAATAACACACAAATAAAGAGCAAATTTTGAGAAACAGAGTATTTTGGCATATACGTTCATTCCATCTTTTACATTTTGCCTAACATAAACATCATTTCTGTTTCTTCCATGGGTAAAACCTGTAGGTATATGTGACTGCAAACACACAGAGCTGTGATTTTGTGTTTTCAATGTCTATATAAAACAGATAGAGGCGTTTGCCAAAGGTTAAATATTTCTTGTCGGTTTCAATCTCTGTTATTGATCTGGACATTTATAGCTAAAACTGAGTCAATGATGTGACCTCACAGTAGAGCTCCTTGGATTTAAAATGTAACTCGACTCAGCCCTATTTTATATTTTATTTCATTAGACATGTATTTTGACTTCTTTCCATGTAACTTGTGTTTTGAGGGAGAGGGTAAAAGGGACACGTTGGGTTAAAGCTGAAAACTCACAGCACTTTGTGTCATCCAGGTAGAGGTGGGCCACAGACATTCTGGCCTGATTTTTCTTTTAATGTTTTCACAGTCCCACAGAGATCCCTGCATACACTTAAGGTTTTCAAAGGCTCTTACACAATGCAGTGGGAGTCTGACAATTCTGCTGACATGTTTATTCCATAAAGTGATGAGCCACTCTAAGAAATCTCAATGGCCCATGGCTGCATTTTTAAGGAGATGCATTGTTCTGACTGAAGATGGTTCAGGTTTTAGAACAACAGCTACAAAATGCTGTGGTGCCATGCAAGTCCCTTTGCACCCACCCAAGTGTGCATGAGGCACAGCTGTGTGTGAGTGGAGAGACCAGGAAATATCAGGTTTGCTTACACTGACCTGGAGCCACGGCTCTACCCAGCTGCAGCAGCAACGGCTTCAGCACAGCTGGGATCAAGTGGAAAGCTCTGCTTGGCCCCTTGAGCCACCCAACCGTCCAGGCCCAGGGCTCCTCTGGAACAACGAAACATGCCATTAAAACTCCTGTGCAAATGGAATGTGTCTACCTGAAAAACTAAATATGTATGATGCTGCACTCTCCACAAGAGTTGGAATTAAAGTGCTGCAATAATGAAATATTAATATTTAAAGTGGAGAAGTACAACCTCAGAACACAATAGATCACAATACAGTTAAGTCACCAGCAATAACTGCACTTGTGGATTAAATGTGCTGGTATAAAAAAGGGAAACAGATAAGGACTCTATTTTTACTTCCACATATCTAAAATAAAATTAATTTTAATGAAAGTTTGATTTGTCTGTGACAATGGCTGTTGCTTTAATGGTTACTGCTCACCTTGAGCGCAAAATTTGCTTATTGTTTAAACCAAGCTCAGTTATACTCAGGGAAACTCTCAAAATAAAGTTAAGAAAGGACGGAAGGAGGCCTGGATGCTTCAGGAAGATATTCAGGTGCTGTTGTATTTATCGTGGCATTCCTGGGATTTCAAGAGATACCCTGTCACTGCATCCATCACCTCTTAGCTCAGGATGTCCTGGTTTGCACAGCACAGCCCCGGCAGCAGTGGCAAGCCCAGAGCTCCAGTTCCAGCACTGCAGCTGGAGGCGTTTCCCTGGCTCTGCTGTGCACAGGCTGCTGCCTCTGCTCCTGCAGTGAGAGGAAATGAACCCAGCACATGCTCAGCAGCAGCATCAAGGCTTGCTTTGCACACAAGGAAGGATTATTATTATTATTATTATTATTATTATTATTATTGTCAATTTAAACAATTTTATGTGTTAGGCTTATCTCAGCAGTGTGGCTTCTCACAAGTTGCCACCTCCCAGAACCAGGGAATGAGGAGATAAACCAAGGGCAACTGTTGTGGCCACCCAAAAAATGGGTGACTAAAATCAGCAGAGTGAAATCCAAGAGGGGGATGGCAAGTGGGGTAACTGAGGGAAGGAGAGGTTCTGGCTCCAACTTCTTGCCTAACATGAACTGAATGGGTAAGAAGAAACAGCATTCTGCCACCTTTGTAGTTCAGCCACCAGATCTGACAACAATTACACAGAAACTTCCCAGCAAGCTAAGAGCAACTGGAGCCTGGTGTGGCTCTCAGTAACAGCTCAGGATCAGGCACATCCAACACTGCTGCAGGTTTAGCCATTCTCCTCTGGGCTTCCAGGGACTTTGTGTGTCACACAAATTGTAAAATCCTAGCACTGAGGGAGCCACAGCCACAGAGACAGGAAGGGGCAGAAGTGATAAGACTAAGGCTAAGGCTAAGGCTAAGGCTAAGGCTAAGGCTAAGGCTAAGGCTAAGGCTAAGGCTGTCCTAAGGCAGGACAGCAACAGGATCAGACAAAAGAGACCAGGATTAACTCTGGAGTGAGAGGCAGATACAGCTGCACTCAGCATAATGGTGATAAAATAATCACCATCATCATAGAAGAAGGTCTGGATTTAAGAAACACACAATCAAGAAATGTCAGCAACACAGACTGAAAAACAGAGAGAAAATAAGGAAGGGGAACATGGAGAACACTCTGAATACAGTCCTTTGGAAGGCAATAGCTGTTGTTAGAGCTGTCAGCTATATACCACTCACAAGACAGATGCACTTGAAATGTCTTGTCCAATAAAGATCCCAACTGTCACTCAAAATGATCAGACTTTTTTTTACAGACTGGAATGGGAACATGAAAGAAGGCATGGGATGACAGAACAGAGACAGATGGACTCTTTGCTACATGCCACTTAATATCAATCAGTGACAAGAATTTATTAACACAGTTGCTGCTTTAATGCATTGAACAAGCTTAAAAACATTCAAGGCACTGGATGGTAAATGATTGTTAAAATGCACGTCACAGGGCTTCAAAAGCTCTAACAGGCTGCTGAAAATATCCAGTATCACTTATTTATCAAAGAACCCCAAAACCTTAAGAACAGACCTCACTTGGTTTTTGAAGAATTAAGGCTGCTTCTCTATCAGTAGCCCCTGGAAGATGAACTGAACATCTACATTATGTTGATGATACTGGTTTCTGCTTTGCCTTTACCTAACTCTGCCTGTTCCCTTAACTTCTAAGCTTGATCCTTGCAAGGACCTAATAGAAGCAGGACAGAATGACTGCCAACAGAACAAGCCAAGCAGAGCTCTTAGGGAGGCAACACCAAGCTGCTGATATCCCAAATATCACGTATTTTCCCAAGCACAAACACCTTTCCACTCGTGTATCCTTATTTCTCAAAGCAGCTCTAACCCATCAGCACTGTGCATTATCCCATATTATTTCTAGGAGAAATTCACCAAACAACAAATACTTCTTATACTGAAAAAGACTGCAGACCTTTTCTCATTCCCTCCACTGACAGAGTTCTTCCCCCAGTTTAGAGCTACCAGGTCTGGTGAGCTCTTCTTTTTGGCATTTCCAAACAGTTATCTGTAAGCCAAGCTATTTCTGTAAAACTATTTTCTAGGGCAAAAAAATACATTAAAAACATTAATTAAAAAAAAAAAAGAAAGAATGCAAGGACATCACTGTATACATTTAATTTCTAAACTGTTCGAAAATACAGGAATCTAAACAGCAATTTCCATTTTTACCATGATGAATAGAAGTATATTAATACATTATATATTTTTAATGGTTTAAATTATTTTATATAATTATGAAAATCCTAAATTTCTCTGAAACAATCATCTTTTTGTGGAAGTCCAGTAGCAGAAATTCCAACTATTCAGTAGTGATCCCAAAGATACTTTGGTGTCAAGAGAAAGAATATTTCAAGAAAAAAAGAAACCAGAAAAAGAGGAAAAGAGCCCTTTTTCCACCCAGCTCTTTCTCCCAGTATTCACACCCTTCTAATGAAGCCTTTCAGCAATGTTCATACACTAAGACACTTAAAAATGAAAAGGCAAAAATCTCAAACACTTATTCCAGTGGGATGCTTGAGATGAAAAATTTAAAACGCTTGCAATTCCCACAAGGAGATATTTTTGTTATCGTACTGGCACTGACAGAAGATTTAATGCTTGCCATCTCTGTAAAATCCTTTAATCAGCTGAATTCTCTGTACACAACACCAAATCTGCCTGAGGACACTATCCTGACCCACAGCTATGAAGAATGGGGGGAGATCTTATAGTCAAACATACACCCAGAAATACAGGAACTGAGGCTCTGGCCTTTTTGTCCAAGCCCAGTTGCTTGGCAACTCACAGAAGCTTTTTAAAGAACATTTTTTTGAAAACAAGGCCCTGTTGTTTAACAACAGAGTTCTGAGGTTTGAAATTGTGGAGTTTTTAGTAGCTGAGAGTCAGTAACATAATTCTTAAGGAGAAAATCACTCTCCCACTGACAATTTTTCCCTTATTTCAGAAGACAGGAATTCCTGGTTGCTGCCTTTCCTGTTCCTTTTTATTTTAAAGCCAATACTGATCGTGATCTCCTGGCATTTCTCTGCTCCGCCCCTGAGCAAGGAAGGTGCTGGCCACATTCACGGGCTCCGGCTGCACCTACTCTCTGCAGGATCCTCCCAGGAGCGCTGGTGAGGAGCGACAAACGGCGTCCGTGATCCGCTGTGTGTCACCAGAGCCTTGATCGGATCAGACTCGCTGCCTCTGCAGCCATAAGGGGCTCTCCATGTTTTATGTCCCAGCACAACTCCAGTCAAGCTGGCTCACCTGAGCATGGCTCCTGGCCCCATGAAAGGATCTGACAGCTCTAACAAGTGCCTGGGGAGCGGGCAGGTGCAGCACAGTGCGGGCACGGCAGTTCCAAGGAAAACACACACCTGGCCGTTTGCCTGGCTAAAAACTGGAGCCAAAAATGTGACTTGCTCCATTGGCAAGCCACACAAACACCAACAGCCATCAATTAGAGGTGACTTGGAGAAGACATTCTGCAGGTGTACTGGGTTAATTCTGGGGACAGGAGTTCAGTGATGTGCTAACTCTGTGTGTTTATTCAGACAGCACAGTGTGCCTTGCCTCAGCCTTAAGGGGTGGGGTTTATTTCCTCCTGAGAGGAATGAGAAAGGCAAAACGCGACCAAAGTTTGTTGTGCCAAATGAAAAGGCTTGTGCTCAAGTGCTTACAAAATTGCAATTCAAAAGCCAGGAAAGAAAGCAGTCTAAGACATACATAATTTGCTGCTTGATTAAAACACTTACAGAAGTCTTGAAGCATTAAGAATAAGTGGTTCTCAGTGCATGATTTCTAATCCAATTATTTTTAAGAACTGCTAGAAATATAGCTAAGCATTATCACCTTTGCCCCAAAATTATGGGAGCAACACAGCAAATGAATAATTCAGGCAAACAGTATTAGGAATTAGTTTATAACTATTCCATGAGACTCTAATGTATCACATAATAAACAGAAATAAAAGGCCAAGTCTCACAACTGTCTCACTAGCCTGACACTTTGGGATGCAGTTTTACATGGAAGGATAAATATGCTAATAGAGGACTTGAATATTTGAAACCTGTTGGAGAGAAAATTTATTATGGCTTCTAAACAATATTTGCGCTATGCTGTCTGAAAGAACATTTTATAAATTTCAATGTTTCTGTAAACATTAAAAATTTTTAGCCTCTGTCTGTTAGATTTCATTTCCTGATGCCTAATGAGTCTCGTTTTTCACCTTTATGATTCCTGTTTTAGAGCAGGGCCAGGCTGGATCTGATACAAAGCATCCCAGCAGATCCCTCACCTGTTACATCCCAGGTTTGGGTTCAGATTAGGGGTTCTGATGTATGTTAGTTAGCCGGTTCTGTGTACCCCCATGCACCCCCTGTGTTTCCCTGCCCCGCGGTGGTCTGCTCCAGGTTACTTACCACTGGAGCTCACCATGCCAGTCCTGTAACCACGCCCCAGTCCACTCCGGAGAGTTCAGTGTCTGTCACCCCGCTCCCGCAACCCCATTCATCCCAGAGCCCGGTCTGCCCCTGTCACGTTCCTGTTGGTTACCCCGATCCACGTCACTCCCCCGTAGTCTGCCCCCATTGGGTGAGGGGGGCTTCCGCCTCTCTTGGCCCGCCCCCTATAAAACCCTATGCCTTCCTTTGTTCGGGGCCATTTTCGTCCACGCGGCGTTGGGAGTGAGTCGCAGCTCTCCACTGCAGCTCCCCGTGGCCATTAAAGCTCTCCAGCCAACCACGCAGACTGAGTGGACAATTGCTTCGCCTCTTTGTCTCACCCCTCACACCGACGGCAGAATGCAGCCAGCCTGCCCCAGTGCACAGAAAGCAGAAGCGCCCAGGAATTGCAGCAGCCCCAGTCCCGCCGAGAAGCAGCACCATTCCAGGCTCTCCGGAGCTGCACGGGACCAGGGAAAACAAGCAACGCTGCACTTACCCACATATTTGGGTTAAATTAAGGTACCTTTAGCTCAAGGAAATGCTTTGGTTTAAATTATGTGACATTTCTCAATATTCTGTATTGAATGACATACCCCAATTTGGCTACAAATTTTCACCAAAAAAGAATGGAGAAAAGGAAGGAAAAGCAGAGTCCAATGTTCTGAGCAAAACTGATATTCTCCGAGCTATATGAGGTTTAATCATTTGCATCCAGTGGAATATGGAACAGTTAAGCAACGCCAAGATCATCTGTGCCCAAAGGCCACACCAGTGAAAAGAGTCACAACATCAATTTAAAGTTCTACCTGTGCTGGCAGTGCCAGGGCCCTCCAGAGTCCTTCTTGTGCTTGCCTTCTGCACAAAGAGAAGTGCCCTGCAAAGGCAGCTCCAGACACAGCAGCGGCACCAGCAGGGCCAGGCAGACGCTCGGGCATTGCCAGATCCTGCCTCGCAGGGGGGTGGTCACATAGGTGTGAGGAGACAAGGAAGCAGCCCTTGGAGCAGGAACAGCACCTGTGCTTCAGTTAGAGACCAAAAGGGAGAGGAAAGCATCATGTGAGAAATCCCATAGTGCTGCCACCACAGCACTCGGCTTTGAAACCAACTTCTTACTCAAGTCCTTATTTTACAAGTAAATTGACATGAATTCTTGCCGCAAAAACCTCACATTCCCTACTTTTTCTCTTCACAGACTTGCTGACAAACAATAAAAATGTAGAAGAGGTCAAAGCAAGGCTCCCTGTATTCCTCCAAACTGACCTGAAAAACCTACAAGAACAGGAGAGACAATGGTTGAGCAAATGTCAATAATGAAAAGAAATGTTAGGTGTTGTTTGCACTATTACTAAAAAGTAATGTTCAGTGATAACTTAGGAACAAAAGGATCAGATCAGAGCGAGGACATCAGAGATTAAAAATGCAAAGTAATCTTCAACAGAATTAAAATTGTAATTAAATGAAGTTGCTCACTGGTGTAAATGCTGCCCCTCAGTGATCTTTTGGAAATGTGCTGAGTTATGGTTCCATTTTTCATTCAGAAACATTGTTAGACACTCACTCAGCTGGCACCAGTTAAAAGCTAAATGCAGTGAGCTGCAGCATCCAGTGGCTGTGGTTCCAAACCCCTGGCTGCTTCCACAGTTCTGCTAGAAACTTGTGTGATAGTGTACAGAGATCTGAAGCACAGAAATTAGGGGATGACTGTGTCCAGCTGGCACTGAAGCCATCCTTTAGACATCCCTCATTTCACGTTACTCATGTCTCAGCCTTATTCTCTGTCCGGCAAACTTTTAGAAACCAATTACACACACATAAAAAAGTCTTCATTTACTTCTGACTAAAGAGTTAGAGACACACCCTGGATGGAAATAAAATCCCCCAATGACACTTACACATTTTGGCAATTCCATCTACCCAGGGTTAGCAGTTGGACCTCCAGAAATCATACTGGAGGCCCATACAATCATTACAATTGTGAGGAAAAGCTGCATCATCGTCCCTGTTTTAGGCACAGATCAACCGAGAGGCAATAGGAGCACAACAAGAACACAGAAATATTTACAAATTGCTAATACATATTCCCATTTTAAACATTAATTTCTTGGGAAAATGGCCTATGTCACACAGATGAAGCCTACATGGATGCTTTAAATCCACTTAACCCTGATGATGTTTAACAAGTGAAAACTGAAATGCCAAACAATCTGAATAAATGCTGTTTGCATTAGTTCTTTCAGATATTTTTTACGAATACACAGACAGAATTTACATGTGACCCTAATTTTTTCAGGTAGCTCAAAGCAGAGAAAATTTGAAATAAATCCATAGTAATCTAAAAAGGCAGAAAAAACAATCAAACAATATGAATATTGCATATGAGCCACTGCTTATGAACAATCAATAAGCAATTATTAAAGTGAACCCATTTAAGAAGCAAATAAAAATATCAACTACAAAAAATTACAAATACTTCAAAGCCAAGTCTTATTTTACATGTAAAAAAGATAACCCATTCTCTGCAGAGGAAAAAACAACTGTACCCTGAAATTGTTTCATAAACCAGTGCATCTCCCATTTAGCTATTTTATTCACTTCTCAATTCCCAATTATTTATGTCAATGTTAAGCTGTGCAACTCTAAACTTGTGCTGGTTGATCATAAGCAATCTCAAATATCCGATTCCAGGCAAGGATTAATTCTATAATAGTGGCAGTTCTTTCCATACCAATTCATGTCTAGACTTTTTTTTAGGGATCAAATCTAGAATCAAATTAATGGCTGTTTAAATTTATTCATTCTGTTCCCTGGCTCCATTTTCTTATTAAAGATGTCAACTACTATTTCAGCACTTGTCTGAGCAATGGCAATCTCTTGGGAAAATCTATGGAAGCCTCTGTGTGTCTCAGGCTGCCGAGGCACCTGCAAGGCGAAAAGTTGTAGAAAGTCTTCATCGCTCCCAGACTTCTGATTCTTCATCAAATATGACAGTAAAAAAAGTTAAATATCAACATAATTCAAAAGGATCAGGAAACACCTACAACTTAAAAAGGAAGAAAAGACTTTACATTCTTCTCCCGAGATGTCAAGAATGGAAGCTCTATTTCTAATGGAAGCTGCTGCAGGAGCTCTTCAGATGACATTATGCCCACACTCCCATGTGCTCACCAAAAATCAAATCAATATGATTTGGCACATGGCAAACACCTAATGCAAAAATATGCTGAACAGTTTTCATTTTTACAACAAACTATATTCCTAACTATAAGAGTTTAATGCCCACTCTAAAGAAAATAAATGTTTGTTTGGTTGGGTTTCTTTTTATTTTTTTTTTTGTTTTGTTTTTAATCTACCTTGAAATCTGTATACAGATCAATGATTCACAGAACAATTTCCTGAGCAAGGACAGTTCTCAACATCAGCAGATTTATGTCAAAGGCTGCCATCAGATGAAGTCATGGAAGGAACAAATTTATATTTATCAGAAAATGAAACAATCTTGCAAACCTCTTTCAATTTAATCACACGAGTCCTGCTCTCCTGCCTATGATCCAAGCACCCGTGGGGATTAAGAGCATTACAAGAAGAAATACTTTGCCCAAACAAATTATTCCCTTACAAACACAAAAGAGAAAGAACACCAGATGTTCAAAAAGAATTGGGTGTAGATTTAAGAATCAAAAAGGATGATAAATATGGACCATGAAATAGAGCATTAAGCAATGTGATAAGCATCTGTGGAGTAATAAACCCAGTCTCTGTGCAGTTCTTTCTTCAAAGTGAATTTAATGGGGAAGTTTTTCAGTCATAAACATTGGTCCTTTAAAGAATGCTATTTTATGTGTTAACAATCACCTCCCACCAAATAAAACACTATTTATCTATGAAATAGAAGCCTTACACTTTTACCAGTTGATAAATAAATGGCTGCTTTGAAGGATATAAAATTCAGATGGGAAGCCATAAGTGACCCACCTCGTGAGAAAACACAAGCAGAGACAGAACCCTTGGAAAACACGTGCACAGTGCATTTTCATCCCAGGTTTTTCCACTGAGGATGCACAGCTTGGGATGGGCATCCTGGCATCACTGCAGGGACCTTGGCCCAGAAACCTTGGCCCAGAATAACAAATGTGACGTCCTCAGCATCTTCAAAGTAATTTATTTCAGTATGTTTACCTTGTACTGAAGTCTTTAATAGGGAAGAATTAAAATTAATCTGAACATCTCATCTTAAAGAAATCAGGAAACTCTGGGCTTCCTCCTCAGTTCACCACATAATTTCTTGTAAGGAAAGTAGAACCATATGGCACATGCTATTTTAATTGTTTTGCATATTAAACTAGAATAGTTTAATAATTAAAGTAGAATAGTTAATACTTCCTCTTTGTCCCTGTAGGAGACCGGAGGGATGATTGAGTGGCTCCAAACAATGAGGTGGGAAATGTGGGAGGAACAGGGTGAGACATGCATAGGTGGGATGTCACTGCTGCACCTCCATCGCCTGAGCCTCAGTCAGCCTCCATCCACACACACAAATGGAGGCGGCTGAATGCATGGCCTGACACAAAATGGTGGAGTGACTGCACAGACTCACACAAAATGGCAGAGTGACCCCACAGCCTGACACAAAATGGCAGAGAGACTGCACAGACTCACACAAAATGGTGTGAGTGCGCTCTGACCCCACAGCCTGACACAGAATAGTGGTGTGACCCACAGCCCAACGCAAAATAGCTGTCTGACCCCACAGTCTTACACAAAATGTGTAAGCAGCAACTTAACAGACTCATGCAAAATGGGGGAGTGTCCCACAGCCTGACACAAAATGGCGCTGTGACCCCACAGCCTCACACTGTAGGCAGACTGACCCGACAGACTGACACAAAATAGGAGAGTAACCCACAGCCTGAGACAAAATGGCAGAGTAAACCCAGAGCCTGACACAAAGTGGCGGAGTGACTGTGCCTACTTACACAAAATGGTGGAGTGACTGCATGGACTCACGCAAAATGGCACTCTGACCCCACAGCCAGACACAAAATGTTGGTCTGACCCCAGAGCCTGACACAAAATGTATAAGGAACGACTTAACACACAAAATGGGGGAGAGTCCCACAGCCCAACACATAATTGCAGAGCGACTCACAGCCTGACACAAAATGGTGCTCTGACCCCACAGCCCGACACAAAATAGCACTCTGACCCCACAACAGACCATTTCCCTCGCTTGCCCTTACCCAGAATGGCAGACCAACACCCCCATCTTCCAACATCACAGGATAAGATGTTGGCCTGTCCCCTCACCCAAAATGGCACCATGTGTCCGTGTGGCCCCACAGGGCCCAGCAAGGCGCAGCCATGCCTGGGGAGCCCCAGGGGAGAGGAGCAGAGCCAAGGATATGTCCGAGCTCTGAGGGCTCCCTGGCCAAGGATTCACAGGCCGCTCAGGGCACGCTGGATCTCAGGGTTTCAGAGACAGAGGTGCTCATTCTGTACCACAGGAGAGCTCCCTGGCTCAGGACAACCCTTGCTGTGGGATGACAGTGCAGGACAGGACACTGTGGCTCCAGCAGGGAGAACGGCAATTGCCCCAGCTCACCCTCTGGGCCCTTCACAGACTGGTTCAGAGCAGGAGAATTGAGAATTCATCAGAGACCAAGATATAAAACTCCCAGGGGACAAGCAACACAAGTCCGATTCACCACCATGCCTTTGGAAATAATGCTGGTATGTGTTTTATCAGCACTGCGGGCTCTGGTTTGAAGTGGAAGCTCATTAGATTAATTGCTCTGGGTTTCTGGGGAAGCTGGTTGCGCTCTGGAAAACTTCAGGTGAACAGCAGAATCCCTGCTTTTGTATCTGGCTATGAGCATTTGTGCTCTATTCCATCCCTGCTGGCCTAAATGTGCACAGCTCCTTTCTAAAGGCTGAATTCACAGTCTGCATTTCCATGCTGCTACTTTAGAACAGCTTTTACCTACAAACAGCTGTACTCTGAAGGGAGTCTGCAAGCAAAATACCTGGGAAGTGCAGGGATTCCGTTCCTCTATCAGTATTTGAAGTCACTACTCAAGTTCTACTAACCCTTTGCTCTGAGCAAACCCTTCATCTTTACCCTTTATTTTAATGACTAATTAGAATTTCTAACTTAACTTCTAACACCAGAATGTGTTGCTGCTCATCTTTCACCTTCTCACCTTTGGATATTCATGCAACATTTAATTTCCCACTTTCTTACTAATTTTTATCTGTATTCTCAGGTGACTAGACCAGCTTTGTTCATCTCTCACTGAACTGCAGATCAGCAGCTGCTGCACTGCTGTAACAGATCAGTAAAATAATTTTTCATTATTTCTCAGCTTTTTGAAAAAACCCACCTCACGTGAACACCTCGGTGTCTGGACATAAAAACCATCATCTCTCCAAACACAGAATTAAGCTGCAGTATTGTCCCAGGTCAGGCCTCCCATTTTTTGTATTAATCAGCAACGCAAACCCATGTGTCTGCTACACCCACAGCACTCTCTTACAGGGTTCTCTCCTACAGCCTGTCCAGGTGGAAGATCCAGCCTGCCCTGGGCAGCAGCAGGAGAGGAGAAGTGTCCCAGACCCTGCAGGTGTAACAGCATTTAAAAATCACCCACTGCAACCCACCCTCATCAGGCTTGGGGGAATTCTGCACAGGGCCCTAAAGAGGGAAATGAGCAATGAAAACCACACTTGGGTACAAACATTCTCTGCCATGACCATGTAAAAGGACACACCATTTTGAAAACAGAGGTAGGACTGATTTTTACTCCTCTGTTATGTGAGAAAGCCAAACTCAGACTCTCCCTTTCTCCATCTTTCATTCACAAGCTGCATCCAGCTCAGTCATGGTAACAAGAGCAGAAGTGTGTTTCTGGCAGACACAACATTTAAACCTACATCCTTCTAGAAGTGTTAGAGCTCAGTTACAGGCCTGCTGGCACCAATTACCAACTTGCCACGTCTCAGAGAATTCTTACATGTAAACAGGGCACTGCAAAAAATGGCACTGCCTCCTCCAATAATCAGTTGTTTAAATGAAGCAGATCAACATACATTTTACTCTAAAAATATCCTATTATTCTATATGTAGCCACAATATTATACAGCATTTCTGGGGGGTGGGGGGGTGGAATTAAATCCATAACAAAGCACAGAATCATCCAAGATACTGCTGCACAGTGAGGAGGACATGTACTTTATTGAGCTTGAAGCAATGATCTCCAGAGGCTCAGGTACAGTTGTTCAGTGCTGGGACAGTCACACTACCCCAGTGACAATTTCCTGCCTTTATTCCTACTCCAGAGTTACTGAGGGAGTGATTGCAAAGCCTTTGGTATCAATTTGCTGTGAAACAATTAGCAAAGAGAGCAAGTGAATTCCCTTTGTTCATCCACACTGCAACAATGAAGTCTAAAGAACAAAAATTGGTCTAAAGCATGACTTACCTGAATGATTACAGAAAATAAAAATACTCAACCAAGCACCCTGAAATGCAACAGCACATGGAAACAGGCGGAGATCCAGCAGAATCACATTTATCTGTAGAACGCTTGCACAATCAAGCACAACAAAGTATATCCCTCTTGAAGGAAAATGTGCAATTTTGAACTGAAAGCTGCTCTTTGAGAATGGCACAGAGAACATAAAACTGCAGTGAACATTTAGATTTGAGTGCAAACTCTCTCAGCTATCTTTTCCCTTTCCTTACAAGAACCATTTCAGATCCAGCTTCAGATATCCTCATGCCTTTTGAGGGCACTTTCAAGCAAAATAACTTTAATTTTTAATTAAAGTTTAATTTTTTTACAAAGTACTTTACAAGTGAGGGGAGGAAAATGCTGGTCAATGATCAATACTTGATCTCTCCACATTTCCAGAAAACACTGAAGTCTCAAAAAGCTAATGAAATCGTGCTTGAGGGATTTGCCCTTTATGAGGGTCACATGAATGCCCCATCTCTTTCTGGTATTTATGAAGGTGATTTGAACAGAATTAATTAATTTTTTTTAAAAAATTAAGAGTGCATAAGCACCACATCGTTTGCTTTTTATTTCCTGTAATTCTTGCTACATGCCAAGGTGTAAATCTCACACAGAAATGGCAAATTGTTTGTGTGGGCAGAGGCTGGGTCCAGTTTCAGTGTCCAGCTCCCCATGGGAGCTGAGGCTCTCTCAGATTTAGGAATTCAGTGTGTCAGAAGGGAGCTCCTGAAGAGAGACAGATTTAATGATTCAATTATTTGCTGCTATTAATGCAGCATGCATGGAAAGATAAAGGTTGGTTCATTCTGGTCTTTTAAAGGAAAAGGCTTTTTACATGATTTTGATAGTGAAATTGGATTCTGTTCACACAGGAACCTAAAAGCTGTGCTTCTATTTATGTATCTTAGCATAATAACACCATTTCAAATGTCAGGTGCTGTAAATGTTAATTCGCAAATCACACATGCAGACACACAGTGGAGTTCTCCAATTGCATCTCAGGGCAGGCATGGCCCACACTCATTAATGCTTTTCTCCCTTAAATAACAGTTCCACCATAATTCTGTTGTTGAGATTTTCTAAGAAAAAGCAAAAGTCTTTGTTGACAAGAACACAGCTACAGAAATAACTGCTGGTAACTTTTAGGGCTGGAACTCTGAATGTTCATTTATAGTATTCATGAACCAAATAATCATTTTATTAAATATTAATATTCATAAGAATTGGGCTAAACATCAAATTCTTCCTACTGACTACACACTTCATCTAGAAGATTAATTAAATTAGGTTTTATAAGGGCAGTGATTTTTGTATCAGAAGCCATTTGTAAAGGAATGGTCTCATTATCCCAATGTTATCTTTGGGCAATAAATTCAGCAGCGTCACTGCAGGTGACGCTGCTCACATGAAATTAATGGATTGGAGAGCCTGATACTTCCTAACGAGTCTAACGTACAGGGAATTTTAAGTTTAACTCAAGAGTTTTGTTTAATTTGAAATATGCTGATTTCTCCTGCAAAAAAGAAGAGGGTAAACTTTGTGAACCAGAAAAAGTTATAGATTCCCTGTACTATAGTCCACAATGAGAAAAAGGCTGATAAGTAATGTTTCACAGAAAAATACAAATTCTTTAAATGAGATACTTCATCATGATTTGAGCAAGTTCCTGGGCAGGACTCAAATGCCCTCAGGCTGATGGAGGAATTAAGCCCAAGTTTCCTATTTCTTAAACAAGCTGGCCTTAAAGATAACAGTGCAGTGGCACTGCCATCCTATGTCAGTTTGATAAGCAATAACTTAGCTTATCTGACTTAAATAATGAGTGGTTTTAACCATGCTGCAAATATTTTGGAACTTTTTTTTTTTTTTACTTCATTTGTGCATTTCCTTCATTTTACTTCACTCTCATCCAAAGCATGTTTAAAACACTTTCTCAAATTAATCTTTTCCATAGTTTTTCATTAGTTGAAATGTGACTTTTTGCATTTTCCTCCTAAATGCTGATCCAGTCCTTGTTCCCCTCCTCTCCTTTAGTTACTTGTTCATCCCTGCTCAGGACAGGGCAACTGTCAGGGTCCAGGAACCAAACTTAGGTCAACTCAGTGCCCAAATTATCAGGGGGTAAACTTCAGAAAAGCTTCATTTCATCCTCAGACAAATCAAGAAAATTTTAATGTCTCAAAAAATAAATATTACCTGGAAAAAGAATTCCTTGTCCTCTTTTCTATATGTGCAGAGATGAAATCTTCCTGTAAAGTAAGGAAATTACCTACACACAGCTAGGCTGACACATGTAAATGCCTCCCAAATGTTGTTTTTCTGATACCTTGAATTCCTGCAGCTCCACTTTTATTCTTCCTCCCTGCAAAGACCAAACAAGTTGATGTGCCTGGGCCTTAGCAGAGACTCGTGTAGCATTTAATCCCTGTGTTAGTACAAAAGGAAGCACAGTCCATAACATGCTCCATTCCAAGATTAAATAGTTTTCCAAGTCTTTAAGCAACCCAGACACACAAGTCTGGACCCAGTAACTGCCTCCAACCCATGGTCCTATTCCAGTGCACACCCAAGGAACATGGAATGGTTTTTTCTCACACCACAACTCCATCTCAGCAAGAATCTAGGCCAGTAGGCAAAGGGCTGAATGTAAAAGGACTCTTCTTTTAATACAAAAAAACATTCCCAAGTTAGGTCCAGCTATGACTGTTCTCAGTGGTTACTCTTCTAAAATTTTCCTAATGCTAATTCCATCTGGAGTTTTTATGGTGTGCAATGAGATAAAAAAAACCCAAATTAAAAATAGTGCTAAAATATATACATAAATATATCACGAATTACTTCTATTTAAAAAACAGCTTCCACTATTTATCATTCTCCCAGGCAGAACTGATTTTTCAGCACTGTGTACAAATCAACCTTTCTTAATGCCTTTCTTAATCATGCTGCTATCAAAGATTACAAATATGAAACTACTTTATTTGAGGCATTAAAATTTTCATTTTGGTTAGTGGGGAAAGAGATGGAGAGCTAAAGCTGAAATTGTACTTAATTCTTAGAAATGTCAGCATTTATGTTCATTTCTTTGACATGATGATGTATCATTTGTAGTTGAAATAAATGCTTTTTTCAAATTATTTCCTCTGCGCTGGAAGAACAGCCTATTGAAAATATACATTGGTTGTATTTTGTTTCCTAATGTATCCTAACATATGCCTACCTAATTAAAATAAAGCTTTATGTATCTAACCATGAAGATATTGGAAACCTTTATAAATTCTCAAAATCTGCCTATATAGGGAAAAGATACTCCACCTTTGATTTAATATTCTCGCATTCCCCTGGTGTGACTTAAATGCTCAAACTTTGGGTGAACTGATTTCCAGGCTTAAGTGTCCCTTTAAAGTCAAATTGACACAGCTAAATTAATTGATATAAATATATCATATTTTTCCTGTGAGAATTTCTGTCAGACTAATGCTGTGTTCTATTATGGATAATTAAAGTGGCTCTAAAATATCATATATATTAAGGGAAAAGTTAATTTACTGTGAATTTTTAATGAAGGGTCGCTCTCAATATTACTTATATAAACATGCTAATGGCCTGAAAACTAATTTCTGTTTAAAAAAAATTAGGAAAACATACCTTCATCTTATTAGAATTCAAAGTCTAATTAAAAAGCTACAAAACCAAGATAATAAGCCAAGATTCCTTGTGGAACTGTGAAATTTGATAGCTGGAATGTTTTGATGTGTTGGCTTTTAAACATTACTTTAACTTTTTTTTTTGAGATTTCCATTTCAGAGTTTCTAATCTTTCTCAGTATTAACAAAGTATAGGTGCAGACTGTGCAGAACCAGCCTTGGCAGACTGCACAATGGCATTTAGCAATAGCCTGACCAGATTTAAACATCATCACTTCTCAAGGAAGCTGTAGCATTCCCCATGGGTTTTCTAGCCAATTCCTATTGAGGCAGATGAAAAATGGAGAGCCCCTGCAGGCTCCTGGAAAGGCCCTGCCTGAGTTCTCTGCAGTCTTGGAGCAGCACAGAGCCCAGACCCCACGGAGAGCCCAGCAGGGCTGCAGCAAGCTCAGGATGAGCTGGAGCTGTCAGTCACTGCTGCTGCTGCTGCTGAGTGCTAAAGTTCTGACTGGCATCTGCTGTGGCACCACTGCCAGCATCCCTCCAGTGCCACTCCTGCCACTGTCCTGCCTTGCAGGGATTGCTGTGACACTCTGCACATGGAATATGAACAATCTCTTTTCTACCCACCTCAACACCCAGCAAGGAGACTGTGGTTCTCTGGATGGCTCCTGACTGCTTCTTTCTGCAACCTAGTGAGGCCCGACAAACTTCCATTAAAATATATTTTATGCTAAAAACCACATCATTTTCTTCCACTACTCGGCCATGTTCTCATCAGTGTGACATTTATTTGTATTCTGGAGGAACAATTACCAAGCAAAGGTTAAAGGTTAATGAGCAAAGCAAGATGAAAACAAAGCATGAGGTAAAAATGATTGACTGTCGCATTTTCCTCTCTCACTGCTGAGGGAAGCAACTGCACCCCACTGCCCTGGCCTGTGGGGCTTTGGTGTTTCTCTGCACGCTGCAAGACCCTGCTTCACTCTTGTAGAGGAAAATTAGAACCCAGAACTAAAGCTTCTTAATTGTTTGGAAAATATTCAATTCCATGAAGAGAATTTGGTCATGATTCCAAATATAATCCTAGAAGGCAGTGATTTTATACAATCACACCCTGAAAACATGAACAATTTGATTTATGGAGTGCATTATGGCTCTGTTCTGGATACACTCATGGAAGGACACAGGATACCCAACTCCTAAATAAGGAAATAAAAATAGCACTTCCAGCTAAGTTCACTGTTGCTGCCAGTGGTAGGCAGGGCAGGAATATCTCAACAGGAGGGATGGGATAGAGCTGGGATGTGGGAGTCAGCCAGAATTTTTATTTACTGAAATTAAGAAGTGGTACCATTGTCTTTAAGAGTACTGATTCTGAATGGAGCAGATTCAATAATTATCAGGTTAATTCAGTTCAGAAAATTGCAAATTCCAGAGGAGAACTAAACCCTGGAAGAAGCACCTGAAGCCTCCCTTATCTCACAGACATTCTCCTTTGTGAGCAATGAGAGGCTCTAGGATGATTTCCAGGAGTTTAACAGCTTTCCAGAGAAAGTCACATGGATACAACAGATCTGCCATGGCTCCTCTGTTCATCCATCTTAGTGAAAAGGGAGAGAGGTTCCTCAAGTGATGGATGCTAAATTAGGTTGTTCTGCATTTTTCTGAATCTTTTAACTTGGGATTTGATGCTGAGGTTGAGTAATTTTTAGGCCCAGATGGAATCATTCAATTTACACCTGCTACAAACTTTGACACCTGAACTGTTTTTCCTAACAAGCAAATATTTGTGAGCCAGGGCAATCCCATCTTTCTTCTGAAGTTAATGAAAATAGAATGGCAGAACAACACTTTAAAAAGGTTGTGCTCAACTGCTTTCTGTTGGCTTGGGAAATTGTAAAAACAAAATTATCACTCATGTACAAGCTCAGTGCAAGAAACTGGAAATCAACTCCATTCCTATCTTCTGCTCTGGTCTTGTTTAACAGCACAGGGGCAATGGACTGGCTTCCTTCAGAAAGAGGCTTTAGAGTTCTCTTACAAATACACAGATACTGTCATAGCCTCTTCCAAGAGAAAATTCTGTTTCTTCATACTATATGTGCATATATTTCTCCAATCCTGACTAAAATAATGTTGTATTTTCCAGAGTCCATGTGGTAATGCATATTAGGGAGTTTTTGCATAGTTGAAATGAATAGAAGATGTGAAGGCAAATTAATGTCACATCTCACCAAAACAATGAAAAACAAAACTATAAAGTGAGCAGCAGGAACTCTGCTGTAAGTGGGTAATGATAAATCACATTAAAAACAAGTGTAAATTTCTGAGATAACATTTTCAACGTTTCCTCAAGATCTCTGCAGACGAAACCAGAACTGAGAAAATAAATTAATTTTCCTCTCACCTTCACCAGTGTCCTTAGGTCTCTCTAACCCTTCCCTAATTGCTGGTTTCTGATCCCATCCCCTGCAGTGGCAGTACAACAGAGAGAGGCTGATGCCTGTGGTGAGCAGTGATAAATGTGATAGATTTGAGTGAATCTCACAGGGTGACAGGTCAGACAAAATGACAGAGTGCTGAATGCACTGAACACTTCTTTCCAGATCAATGAAAAAGAGAGAGAAGCCCATAGCTGTACCCTCAGCAGTACCATTAGCCTTTCCATCTTGATGCCACAAGTGCACTAAGAATTATTCAGGATGAGCAAAGATGGTAAAAATTAAAAAGATTTTATGCACATGCTGCTTTGCAGAAAAAAAATAATTTTAATTAATTGTTCAAAAGGAAATATCAATTTAAACTCAGATTTTGTTTTAAATAAATTATTTCTTCTGCAAAGAAACCAAAAAAAGTACTGATTCTATTTGGACCTTCTAAATGTCTTGGCTTTTAGAAAGACATATTGGAGGCTCCAGTATAGAGAACGGGACGTGTCCTGGCTTGTCTGGCCACTGCTGCTGGACCAAATGGTGGCAACTGTGGTGTTTCACCCCAGAGACACCTTTGGCTAGCTGGATGGATGTCGCAGCTGGGCGCATGGAGACAAGCCCAGACATGCTGGAGCTCAGGTGGCGGCAGGATGGAGCTTCCTCTCGCAGAGGGTCTGCTCCTCAGGTTTCCTGTTGTTGGAGAATCCTTTAAGGCGATGGTGAAGGAAAGGAGTTGGTTCTGATGGAGGGTTTAATCCAGAGGTTTTATTCTGGCCCGCAGGCCTCTGAATCTAGCAACAGCTCCAAGCAGAACTTCCTGCAGGCCTCTGAATCCTGTCACTGCTCCATCAGAACTGCCCAGACTGGGTGGTTCCTGAAATGAACAGGGCTAATGCCTTTATTAATGTTCAGCTCTTTATCAAAAAGATCAGCTGGGCAGGGGGCTCAACACGGAGCTCGCCCCCGCTGTTGTAGCTTTCCCAGGTGGCCAAAAGGAAGGAGGCGTGCAGAGTCTGCCGCTGAAGTTCAGAGCAGCAGCTATCCCTTCTTCTTTCCTTGTGGCACACCGGTGGTCGGAGGGTGAGGAGGCATGACGTGCAGAGTCTGTTGCTGAAGTCCAGAACAACAGCTGTCCCCGCTCCTTCCCTGGTGGCAGCACCAGGGTTCTCTGTCCTTCCGGCTCCCTGCTTCTCTCAAGCCTACTCTAGTCTAGTTTTTTTTCGGTGATGGTAACAGACAAAAGTCAATCTTCCTCAGCTAGGGCATTTGTCTAGGCCCATCTACTCTGTTTGGTTCTTTATTTAGGGGTGTTTTTTGGTTCTTTATTTAGGGGTGTTTTTATCCCCTAAAAATACTTCCATGATCCCAAGGGTTTTTATTTGCATTTTCGTCCCAGAATGGCAGCGTGGGGGGGTGGGAGGCCAGTTATCTCCTGGTAGTTTAAAGAAAACAATCAGAGCAATTAGCTAATTAACATTTCAATATTGGTACTCAGCTAGAGTTGGTAGTTGTTTCAGTGTTGCCATGGGAACTAGGAAGGGCCTGCCTGCGTCTCTGGGGAGCACCTGGAAACTGTTCATTACAGTTCCCCTCTCTTTTACCTGGGGGAGGGGAGGGGGAAGGGATAGGAAGCCCACCAACCAGGTATAGGAGAGGAGGTCTCAAGGGACAAAGGAAACCTGGATGGCCCAATGCCCCCCCCCCCCGGGGGTGGAGGGCATCCTTTGAATCTGCCAATCACTCGACACACTTCTGGAATGCCAGGAGTGACAGACAGTGCTCTGCAGGGGTCAGGGTGGGGAAAGGAGGAGTGATTGATACACCTGGGAGGAAATCTTCAGGGGAGAAAACCGGGGTTCTGGGGTAACCCATGAAGGCACACCACAACAAGGACAGAAGCCTAAAATTTAGAACCTCAAATCTTAGAAAATTTCCTGAGTAAATAAAAACATCAAGTAAATAAAAAATGCTGGATGTACATGGCTCTGTCCAAGCAAATACTGAACATTTAGGAAATGCTTAAACATAGGCAAAAGAGCAAAATTTGGAGTTCTAATTCTGGCAATTAAGTCAAATATTCCATTTTTTGGCTTGTTTTCATTTTGCTTTAAAGACTGGTGGATCTTCAGGGCATCTGCAGGATTTATTAAATAATTAAATGCAAAACATAAATTTATATGCTTTTTAAACCAGTGGCTTAATTTCTGAGTTGTTTCTGGTTCCTCAGTGAGATCCTGTTCCTGATGTTCTGACTTCTCTTTCCCTCTCTGTGGCACATACATGAATTCACGGATTGGTAAAAGAGACACTGCACTTCAATGAGTTGGGAAGAGCTGAAGTCTGC
Source organism: Vidua macroura (assembly GCF_024509145.1). Taxonomy (NCBI): domain Eukaryota; kingdom Metazoa; phylum Chordata; class Aves; order Passeriformes; family Viduidae; genus Vidua; species Vidua macroura. The sequence goes on from NC_071574.1 coordinate 17,147,197, forward strand.
CTCTGACAGGCAGCAGAGCTTATGGAAAACCTGGCAAACAAACGGGAGCTCAACAGTGCAGGAGAAATATTTCACATATTAGCAGGAATTTTGTCTGTTTTGGCAGAAAGACAAAAAGACAGTCTAGATATAAGCTGAAGGTGCTGGGTTTGATTGTTTGTCGTGGTTTGGTTTTATTTAGTCAGTTGTTTTATTAATGTTAGTTATGTTTTTCCTTGTACTCCCCCATTTTTCCCCTCACAGTGGTTTGTTCCAAGTTGTTTACCCCAAGAGTTCCCACCACTTGGATCCCCAGTTACCTGTCAATCTTCTCACCTCTCCCTGTTTTCTCCTTATTTGGTCCCATCAATCAGGGTTTGTTCACTCCCTGTCGGTTGTCAATCCTGTAACCACCCCCAGCTTCTTCAAGAAAGTTCTGTATCAATTACCCCACCTTAGCCTTTCTATTGTCCCCGGACTTTGTGCCCACCTCTGTTATGTTACCACTGGTTGTTATAATCGTTGTCATCTCTCATTTGCCCCCATTGGGCGAAGCAGGTTTACACCCCTGTCCGCCCACTCCCTATTTAATCTGCTGCCATCTTTTGTTTCTCCAGCATTTGTCACTGCACCCACCCCAAGAGCATCTTTGTTCCTGCCCCTCCTGGGGGAATAAAGACTCTTTGGGTTCGCAAACAAGTGTCCCTCTCCCGTCTCTTCATCTCTTCTCAGCATGTGAAGCTACCAAAGCTGTGTAATCCACGCCGCAGCACTCAGCACTACTAGGGTGGCAGACGCCGTTTCCCTGGAGTGCCCACATACATTGCAGCCACCCAGCCTCACACAGGCAGTGCTAGCCTGCGCATCTCATCTGCTTGAGGTCGTGGCAGGTAGCCACCACAATTGTTTTCCTTATTTATATTCAAACTGATTAGAAAAAGACCCTGAAAACGATTCTGCTGCTGATGCACATATTCTGTTATTAATGGAAGTGTTTAATGTATGGAAATCTGACTGTCATGGCAAGATTTTGTTTAAAAGGCAGTGAAGAAAAATAAGGAAAAACAAAAATCAGAAGAGGTGATTGATTACAAGTTATTCACAAGCATGTGATTGTGTGCACTGCCCAGATGATCCCTGACGTGAGTCCTGGGCTGCTGCCAGTGCAATGCTCAGTCTGTTCCTTTGCCCCTGCTCTGGGACTGATCTCACACTGACCTGAGCAGGCAGCAGTGCCACTGGCTGCACAGCGTCCCTCTGAAAGGCCTTTCTGGCAACTCCAGCAATTATAAACAACTCTTGTGCAATTACAGTCATTACTTAGGGGTCCTTTCACCTCAGGGACATCTGTAAACATTTCTCACTCCTAACTGTAACAGGAGCAGGGCTAATCACTGCAGCAGGAATGGCTCCAGCACATCCATGTTCCCTTCATTCAGTTACTGCCATGGCAGATGTGCAGAAGGGTGGCAATGGAGGGTCTGGGTTCTGGGTCACCTTCAGCCCAGGTTAGAGAGCAGTCATGAGCCACCCTGCTGGCCATGGTTCAGGATTACCTTCAAAGACCAGCACTTCTGGAGCATTGCTGCTGTTGGGGCAGTGGATAATTGTCGGGCTACAACTCGTTAGCAGAACACAACTGACTTAGAACTTAACCTTGCCACAGAAATATGCTGTGGAAACTGGGGACAATTAAAACACAGTTCCTGTCAGTTTAAGATATGTCTTCTCAGACAATATCATACCTCTCTTATCAGTATTTCCCACTTCAGTTTGGTAAGGTGCTGCAGCATTTCCATAACTTGAAGCACTTCAGCAATGCTATGGAAGCCGATGATAGTCCTGTATTTAAAATGAAGCTTGTGCTGAAGTACCTTGATGATGGGCCTGAAAGACGCCCAGAAACACCACAAGTACCACATTAAAAGGATGTGATATGTTTAACTTTTCCCAGCAGATCAGATGTGCCCACTTCCCAAGAGATTAAATATGCCTGGAGCTGGGCTTTTTCCTAATGATGTAAAACTGCAGTTGTCCTTATTTCTCCCTACACTTGGGTTTGTGGCAGCCAGAATGGTTATTTGCATGGAAAGGTGACTCTTGCCCTGTTTCTGCATTTGAAGGATACTAAAACCACTACAGCATGGTGTTTGGTGGCAAACAGCAGGACTGTGCATATGCAAGAGGAGTTTTATTTCCAGACACAGTGCCCTAGCTCAGGTTAAATTATAAAGTCTCTCAAACCCCGTGGCCATGGGCACTGGCTGTTGTTATTGGGCATTTCTACAGATCCAGAAATGTTCCCTCTGTTCCAGGGCCCTTGCAGACATTGCTGCCTGAAAAAGGTCCCCAGGCTAAAAAAGCCATCAGCATCAGAGACAGGACACATTTCCCCCATGCCACACCAGCTTCCTTCACCTTCCTGGGGAGCACTGGGCTGTAATTCCAGCTGGAGTAAGGACACAACAGCAGATGGCCTGCTGGGTTTTAATGGAACTGTAATGGTTGCACTCACATTTATGAAATGGGAAAACTGGTAAGGAGAAGGGAAAGCAATGCATGACTTTTTTGGGGTGTTTGCTTGATTTCTTAATTTCAGTGTATTGAATCACAGCAGCAATCTCTCATCTCAAACAAGGGCTCCAGCACCACACAGCAGGTCTGGCTTTGTTCCTAAACCTCACAAGCCCAGGGAGTTCTGGCAGTCCAGCTGCACCAAGACCCAAAATTTTGAAAGTCTCAGCCTTAGCCTGGGGTGGGTTAAAGCTGGCTGAATTGGAGGCTTGCTGTCCAGCAAGAAGGTTGGAATTGCTAGGAGAATCTGAACCTTTGGAAACACAAGGATGTCATGGATTTGACCCTGTAGTCTAAGGCATCGTTTCAGTTCCATCGTGACTTTTCAGATTGGAGGACATAATCAATTGTTTTGGCAACACATTTATTTTTTTAAAAATAATCAAAATAATTATGGTTTTGAGGAAACACGGAAAAAATGGTGCCTTGTAACCTGGCCAGATCCAACACAAATGCTGGTTTTGTGGGAAATGTACTTAAAGCTAAGATCTTTCAGCTCTGGAGTCCTGGGAAATGTGTAGTTTATATACTAGATGCCCCAAAGATTTTTCCACCTGATCCTTACAAAAAGCTTTCTCATCTTAAGAAAACGGAGTGCCTAATCTTTTAGGTTATGCAGAGTCAGTTCTAACCCTAGAGAATAATGAAGAACAAAAAAACCCAAACCAAAACCAGACAAAACCCACTCAAACATTCACTTGCATAAAATTACAACACTTACAGTATTTTGGAAGGATCTTGCTTAATGGCTCCAGCATCTCAGAGTGTGTAAAAATGGTGAGTTACCTTTTCCAAGCAGCTGGCAGTTCTTAGAGCCACATCTCCCTTGCTGTCTCTGTCAGGAAGAAAATGAGGACTGCCAGGAGCAGCTGCTTGGGGCAGCCTGTCTCTCCTCAGCCCAAGGTGAAAGGAGCCAGCAGAGCCCAGCATCACCACACAGACATTGGAGAGGAATAACATGAACAGGCAATTACATTCTTTTCTCCCCTGCTCCTGTCAAAACTGCTTCATTTCTAACATCATTCTGGAGTTTGACCTCCACAACCCTCCTCTCACTTAACAAGACAAAAGTCACCTTTCTGTGTCACATTGCAGATGTTAACTGCAGCCTCGTTGTCTTCCCTCCTTTCTTTTTTGTCCTTGAGCATCACACCAAGAGGAAGCACAGCACAGAAGATGGTGGTGTTGAGAATGAAGTGTCTACACCAAGAAATTCTCCTGCTATTTTCAGGAAGACTTTTTTTTTTTTTTTTTTGCCAAATACCTTGGCAACATTTTCTTCCTTGTTTCTCTATTCTGCCACATCAGTTCATCTCAGCACAAGTGGTGGAGTTCACCACAGCATGAAGCTGGGGCTGCAGAGCCTCACTATTTTCTGATCAGGTGAAAAGGTTGGACAGCCCCTTGCAAAACCTAATTAGCACAGCCATTTATTGCCCAGCAAATTTGCACTGGCACAAGTGAATGTTTTATGGGGGTCTGGCTGCAAGCCACCCTGAGGTTTTACATCAGTGGAGGCTTTTCACACACATTATTCCTTAATAAGCTTGTGCTGTTCTTTAGAATGAGTGCCTAGCCAGGATGCTCCACTTGATTTATTCTCCAGCTGCAACTTCAGCAGAGGAGAATGAAGTTTATCCTCTTGTGATAAGTTAGAAAAGACTCTTTGTTCATCAAGACAGAAAGGAGAAGCCTTGTGTAGATAACAGAAAATCAAAGGAGAAGCCTTGTGTAGATAACAGAAAACCGCCAGACAGAAACTAGTTCGTATGTTGATTACTTAAGCTGGTTGTGTAATTAGAACTTAGGTGCATATGGAAAAGACCATTACAGGGCCGTGGACTTTCACCAAGGAAGAAGAGAGGAGCCTTCCTCAAATGACCACCAGAGAGTAGAAGAAGACCCCCTAGCAACAGAGGGCGCAAGCACAGAGTACACCCAGACTGCAGGAAGGGGGAAACAGTGTGAGCCGCTTGTGGAGCAGGGACTCCCCGGCTGCATCTAGTGCTGTTTGCTTGCCATCGCTTACTGTAATCAATAAATTTCTGATTGACTCTTGAAAGGCTGAACAAATTATTCACCTCAATTTATAACAATCTGGTGCTGTGACTCGGATAAGGGCTATCCGTTGGAAGCTCCTCACAGGGAGGCGCCCTCACTGCTTTGGCAGCGAGCCCCACTCAGGAGTCTCCCCTCTGGGACCCTTACCGACGAACCCAAATTCGGTGGCAAGCAAAGAATAGCCGGCAACCCCTTAATCTTTGTGCACGAAGTCCCAGGCGAAGACACAGGACTGTGTAAGTACCTTTCAGTGGTCCTTCGGGGCTACTGAGGTTGCTCCGTTCGGAGGGAGCGGGGCCCGCTCGGTTGGGGTTGGGATCCCGGAGTGTGATGAGTGAGACGTCTCTCTGTGAGACGACGTGAGTGTGGACCTCATAGTAGTGCGTTTCCCACACCCGGCGACGGGCTGGGCCACGAATTGAGGGAAGCGTAGAGGTGTGTGTGAGAAGGCACTCCGGAAGATGGGACAGAGGAAAAGCAAGCCCTCTGGTCCCATGGGTAGGGGAAACCCTGTAAAGCTTCCCCAAATTCCTCCAGATAGTCCATAAGGACTAATGATTAAAAATTGGAATGCCTTCCCCTCCAGGAAAGGACAAGGTGAAAATGGTGCACTACTACATAGAGGTTTGGGGAGGGAAACAAATAAGAGGGGACCATTTGAACTGGCCAGTGTTTGGCTCATTTGAGGATTAGATATGTCAGGCTCTAAGTATTTATGTGAGTTCTAAAGAGCCCTTGAACTTAGAGGAAAGCGAGTACGTCTCCCTCTAGATAGTGGAGGAAACTCACACTAAGTTGTTTGCACTTAGAACTAGGGAGAAGAAGAAAAGATTGAAAGAAGATACAGACCTACCCGATTCCACCCCTCCATCCTACATACCTCCTCCCCCTCCACACCTACCTCCACATTCATCTCAACATCCCTCTGCCCCGGTACAAGATGAGTCGGAGGGGGATGAGGTGAGGATGAGGTGAATGTTGAGCTCCAGAGAAATAACCAGCGGGTAACTAGAAGCCAGACTAGGAAAAGGCGGGAGGACCTCCCCAGCTGATAGTGCGGCTCGGGGAGGGAGAAATCGCGATTTCAGTGTATTGTGTGTTGTGTCCCAATTGCAGTGTGGTGTGTCCCAGTTTCGGTGTGGTGTGTCTGTTACATCCAGATGTGCGTGCTTGTGTGTGTGTGTGTGAAGCGCGGTGCGGTGTTACTAAGATACAGAGACGCGGCGCGGCGGTGCCGGAGAACGCATGCGTGGGGCAGTTCAGCTACACTACCTGATGGAGCGGGTAGTGCGCATGCGTAGTACAGGCTGTCTCTGGCGAGCTGGGGGAGCGCGGCGCGGGGTTTAAGTCGGGGCTTGAAAAAGTGCTTTAAGCGCAGCCTAGCTGATAGCGCAGCGGGCGCGTGGGCACAAGCCGCGGTTTGAGAAGCTGCTTTGAACGTCGCTAGCTGATAGCACAGCTAGTGGGAGCGTGGTACAAGTTGGGAGTTACAAGCACTGCTTACAAGCATCGCTGGTTAGTAAAGGGCTTGTAAAAGTAGCCAGCGAACCCGGCTGGGCTAAGAGTTAAGTGTTTGTTGTGCGATAGCACTTGCCCTTTAGTGTTAAAAGCTGTCACTGGGAGATCTTTTGCATTACGGGGTTTGCTGTTCAGTTCTTGTTACAAGTGAGAGGCGATCTGCCCACAGTGGCTGCAGAACTCCAAGCCCGGGCCGAGGGAGCCCGGCCTCCCAGACAGGCTCTCCACACGTGATTTCAGCTTGAACCAAGTCAGTCTCTTCATCCATCAGGGGACTGAGTAGTCATAGAGCAGGAAGACGGAGGGAGAGACAGAATATTCTTAACTAAGATATACCAAAGTTCAACAAGTTGCTATCTAGCCTTTGACTGGGAACAACTGCCAGTTGAACGGGCGCTTAAGAACCCCTTGAGGTGGAGTCTGGAAGGGGTAATCCCCTGCTTCGTGTGTAGATTGACAACCTTTTGCTGGAAGCCAGACTGGCACACAGCTTGGGTTCTCCTCCGAAGCTTGAAGTGTCAGAGGAGGTGGTATTGTATTTCATATAGACGGAGATCCACGTGTCGTGCATGTACCCCTGAATTGCAGAGATACTATAACCCAGGGGTTGAACAAGCAAGGTGTGAAATAGTGAATTTAAAAGCCACCTAGTCCCTGAAACCTGAGTCGTGTTTGAAGAAGATTGAGAAAGGATAAAGGAGTGGCACAGCCTTAGCATTAAAAGGAAGAACTAAGGCAATTTTTTTTTCTCCTTTTCTTTCCTCCCCAGTAGTTTAGATTGAACCCTTAGGAGTTTATAAATTTATGTGAGACGGGGCGAATAAAGGGAGAATGAATGTGTGTGAATGAGAGGCGGGCTGGTTACTCCAGACCTGCTAAGCGAGAGCAGTAGTCTCCCATGCTGCGTTTCCGTCTCTTTCACGACAAAAGCGGCCAGTAAAGAGATGAAGCGAGTGATAAAGAGTGAGAGAACCCCCCCTGGGTCTGGGTCTCAGAGAAAGAGTGGGACCCCTTGGTGGGGGGTGGGGGGGGATAAAAGGTAATTAATTAGAAAAAAAAAAATTTAAAAGGTAAAAAGAGGGTTTTCTTGGCATAATCTATTGGGGAAAAATAAAAGGTAAAATGTGTAGGAGGGGCCCCTAAAAATTCTGCTGGATTGAGGGATAAGAATGCCCAAGAACATCCAAGATCAAACCTGCTGGATTGAGGGATTAATATTCCAAGAGCATCCAGGGTTGATTCAAACCTGCTGGATTGAGGGATTAATATTCCAAGAGCATCCAGGGTTGATTCAAACCTGCTGGATTGAGGGATTAATATTCCAAGAGCATCCAGGGTTCATTCAAACCTGCTGGGTTGAGGGATTAACATTCCGAGAGCACCCAGAATTAAGTTTGCTGGGTTGAGATATTAATATTCGAGAGCACCCAGAATTGAATAAAAATTTTGCCGGTTTGAAGATAAATCTGAGAGGATCTGGAGTTAGGAAGAACACAGCTAGATTGAGGGGTATCCAAGAACACTGGGACTGGCCAGGGAAACCTAAAAGTGTAATAAGTGTGTTGAAAAATAAAAGGTAACTTGTTGTTGTGATTGTTTTGTTGTGCGTGAGAGTAAGTGAAAAATAAAGTTAAGTGAATGTGGACGAATAAAAGTATATGTATGCATCCTGCCCTGTTAGGCAGCCTCACTGTACTCCCCTAGTGTGACTGACAGACGCCGGTTACGATCCAATAGACAACAGGACTACAGCTGACCATTAGAGAGTAACAAGCCAACCCGGAAACCTGAAGGTCACCTTGAAGAAAAACTGTCGGACTCAGTGTGGGTAATCCAGATAGACCAAGAAGGGGAACAGAAAAGATACACTTACCCCTTGGCTGATGATTATGGAGTAGTGTGTAAAGAAATACATTGTGATTGTTATCCTTTTGTGTGCTTTGTTTGTAAAACTTGCCAAGAACGGTGGTAGGTCCATTGCTACAAAGGAAAGCCACCTACTGGGATTTGCTCCAGCTGCTACAAGCTAGAGCGAGGATTAACAAGAATCATATGTGAGTTAGGGGAATTGGAGAATAAGTGGGTAAGGTTCAAATCAGAAGAGTAGTGGGAGGTTTACAGAAAAGGGGTTAACCCTGAGAATTTTTGTTTCCACCTGAATGAACCTGCCCCCTTTGTTGCCCATATTGTAAACTGGTGTTGTGGGAAAGAGCTGAAAAAAATCCCGTGTGACTCATCCCCGGTCAAGGATAAGAACTGGGAGCAGTATAAGGCTAGAAGGGGAAAAGGGAATGGATGCGCTGGAGAGTACTGCTGCTGCCGAGAAGATGGTAATCCCCGCAGCTTGAAGCGCCCGAGTCGGCGGGTGAAGCAGAGGGGAAAGAACCAGGCTCTTCCCAATCCCAAGTGGAATAATGCAGAGATACTCCAAATATTACCGACTGGGTATTGATAATCTCCCCAAAGGTACCGACTCAACCACCCCGGGTAGACAAAAAGGGCAACAAGCTAAAAGGGAAATGGTAGGAAATTATAAGTTAAGTGCAAAACCAAGACTCTATCCTCCTTGGCAAGTTATCGTTATTGTAATTCTGATTATGCTATTACCAGGAAGATATTCTCAATTTTCACATCAACCCTTTAAATAGATATTAACCTGAGTAGATAGGAAGGAAATTCAAACTCAGATATTGTCCAGATCTCCTAGTTTTACATCGTCATTATGCACATTGGCCCCCATTGATGTGTCCAGCATCAAATCCAGGAAAGGGATATTGCAATTACCCCGGGGAATACTTCTGTGAGTATTGGGGCTGTGAAACAATAGCATCAGATTGGTCAGTAGAAGGAGATCAATGGCTTACTGTTTCTTAGGGACCCCACGGCTGTAAAGCTCCACAGAAGGACTGGTCGGGCGGCATAGTCAATCAGGGGAATTGTCAATTTGTGTATCTGAATATAACTAAACCATCAGATCAAAGATAGACAGTAAGATGAACATGGGGTTTTCGGTACATAGAACCCAGTAAGAAGGAGCCTATCCCACCAGATACCTGGCCAGTTGGCCCTAACCCGGTAACAGCCAAAGATAGAGAGCTAGGTTATGTTGAAATAATCAGTAATCAAAGTAACTCAAGAATGGAAAATTCAACTATTAATAACCAGACAATAATACCCACTAGTGAGGATTCTCGATTTAACACCCTTTAGAAGCTAGTAGAGGGAGCGTGCCTAACTCCCAGATTACAGAACATTGTTGGCTTTGTTTTGATGTTAAACCCCCATTTTATGACACTGTTAAAATATCAGAAAAGGCAAGACATGCAAATGGCAGTAACCCCCCTTCATGTAATTAGAAAGATTCACAAGGGCAAGGAATCACATTAGCCTCAGTAACAGGGAAGGGGAGATGCATTAGCCGAGTGCCCCAGCACATAGAGTTCCTGTGCAAAACAATGACTACAGCAAAACAAGAGGATACTCCCTGCTAAAAACACAAAGTGGATCTGTGCAAAAAGAGGACTCACACCCTACATCTCCCTAGAAAAGAATGCTCATAGGGGGAGCAGGTGTACATAGTAAAGGGGAGATTAGAAGCCACTCACCTCATGTCGATAAAGGCCAAATATGAACCCACACCGGAGGATCCTGAGACTAATGAAACCTTAACCCTTAGCTTACAAGAACTAAAAAGGTTTGATGAAAATAAAGAAAAAGAAAAGGGGGGATTGTGATAAGTTAGAAAAGACTCTTTGTTCATCAAGACAGAAAGGAGAAGCCTTGTGTAGATAACAGAAAATCAAAGGAGAAGCCTTGTGTAGATAACAGAAAACTGCCAGACAGAAACTAGTTCGTATGTTGATTACTTAAGCTGGTTGTGTAATTAGAACTTAGGTGCATATGGAAAAGACCATTACAGGGCCGTGGACTTTCACCAAGGAAGAAGAGAGGAGCCTTCCTCAAACGACCACCAGAGAGTAGAAGAAGACCCCCTAGCAACAGAGGGCGCAAGCGCAGAGTACACCCAGAGATACTACAGACACGGAAGAAAGAGAGTATAAAAAGACTGCAGGAAGGGGGAAACAGTGTGAGCTGTTTGTGGATTGGGGACTCCCCGGCTGCACCCAGCGCTGTTTGCTTGCCATCGCTTGCTGTAATCAATAAATTTCTGATTGACTCTTGAAAGGCTGAACAAATTATTCGCCTCAATTTATAACACTCTTGCTGCTCCTTCATTTCTCCTCCAAAAATGTCATGGGACATGGCTGCCTTACCTGGGAACACCAGAGCTGCCCAAGGCAGTGCTGTGTCACCTCCCTGTGTCCTGATCCTGCCAGCTCTGAGGAAGGTGTTACTTCCCTGGCAGCTCTCTGCTCACTGCCAACTTCCAGTGACTGCAGGAATTTCCATCCTCAATTTCCTCCTCAGCAGGCCTTGCTCCTGGTGTGCTGTTGCAGATGTTTGAGAAGATTCACCAGAGTCCTGTGCCATAAGCCAAACTTCTCTTGAGCATTTTCCAGCTGGCCCCAATAGCAAGCCATGGGAGCCCTTCTTTAAAGCTCCTGAGAATCAAGAGAGCCCAAACCAAGCTTAATTAAACTGTTAAGATTCTCTTCACATCACTACCTGCAACTGCAGGGTAATGCTCCTGGGTTGCTGCTTTTTTCCTCCTCCATATTTTTCTTTTTATAAACACAGTGCCATGGGGTTGTTTCTTGTTTTATTTACAGATATGAAGCAAGGTCATGTGAAGCAAGGGCTTAGTCTGATCAGAAATTGCCTCTAGTTATGCAGAGCTCAGTGGCACACACTCCATTGCTTGTCTCTTTCCCCTGGCTGATGACTCCCCTATGATGAGTGGAAGAATGGCTGTGGTCATGTCACTGCTTTGTTGTTGTTCTTCTTTATTTTTGTCTATCTCTCGTCACCATTATGTAATTGATGATAAAAGAGGACATCAACAACAAAAGTCCCTGAAACCCTGAAAACTCAGGAGCAAACACACATACACTCTAGTGCCTGGTATTTGACAAGTCAGAAACACTTGGTAAGGTGGCTTTTTTTTTTAGATAATATTTCAAGTAATCAATTCTTCAAATTAATTCCTTGTGAGGTCTCAAAAAAAGTTCTGGACATGTCAAAATAACAGCAAACTAAACCAGCTTCTATTACTCATGTTTAAGGAAGACATTTCCTCCACAAAAAGGATTTTCTCCAGAACTGAGAGCATGAGTTGTAAATGCAGCTTATCTTCCTGCTGGAGACACAGCAGGAGATCCCATGAGAAGTCCCCTGCCCTCAGGCACCCATCACCAAAGTCACTGATACAAAGTCTTTATAAAACTACACTTGTAATAGCCCAGACCCTGCAAGGAGCTGTGAAATCCAGCTGTACAATAAACTCACTCCATATCCAAAAACCTGCTCCATCCAAGCTTCACACTCATTAAAACCTTGCGGAAGACTTTGATTCTTTCAGGATGAGATAGATTATTTCTGCTTCTTCCTTGATTTGTCACTCTGCTACCAGCAGGCAGCATTTTGACTTGGTACAAGACAACCAGCACTGTCAATGCACTGTTAAAAGGCCAATAAACAACAAAGTAATTATGGCGGAGATCCTCTGCCTCCAGGAATTAATTCCATTCTCCCCTTCGATCTCTGATCTCACAGGTCAGTGTCAAGAAATCCTTTCCAAAGAGTTTCCCAATCATCAGCCTAGCAGAAGTGTAGATCTGTGTCATTTTGTGGCTCTTCAGAGCTAGTACTGAATGTATTTTCTTCCCCAATTCCTGCAAACACCCACACAGAATTTCACAGCTTGCCAGTGTCTCAGTGCCACAAGGCAAGTGACAAGAGGCTTAAAGCAGAGTTTCTGCCTCTGGGACCACATCCACAGCAAAGGCAAGGCCCAGGCTCCCTGCCCAACAGCAGGAGCCAGCCTGAAGGATCAGAAAGCCTTTAAGGAATGCTGCAGCTCCAGCAGTGAGGCTGAGCTGCCAGGACTTAATCCTAAACTCCACCTCTGTTCCTCATGCTCCAGGGTTATTGCACTGAAGTTAAACCTGGCAAGTCCTTCTCTCTCACCCTGACACACACAGAGTTCAGTGAAATAAGAGTGGTTTGTGTTTCTGCAAACCTGTAGGGATAGCACACGTGTAAATTCTCTCATGCATTATTAAAGAAGTTTAACTCCAGGAAGAATTCAGGTCTGCGACCTTTAAACTTTCTTCTCAGACATGAAAATTAAGTAATACACAGCATGGGGCTATTTGGCATGAAAGGAAAACAGCCACAGATTTAATTAAAATGTAAGTTATTGTTAGCAAGAAAGGTCATGCTATGAAAATGTCATTTCAGGAGTATATTGGCAACAACACTCCACTGTTATTTGCATGTGAAATATAGATTTTGTACTTGACATTTAGAAAGGAAATTGGAACTCTTTCTAATGGATGCTTGAACACTTTTGTGCTGCTTTTGTTCACATTTTTGTGTAATTGGCTGGATCTTACATACAACAGGAGTCACATTTTATTCTCTATGCCTGAATGCCTAACTGATCTGGGAATTAGCTCACAAAAGCTGATATAATTTGGAATAGAAAGCAAACTGCAACATAAGAATCCTTACATGGCTACAGCTTCAGAGGAGCTCAGACCTTCACAAGAATTCCTCATTTTGGGATAGTTCATCATGCACCTTCCCAGGAGCATTTGGGGTTTTTTACACATCCCTCAGGCAGAGTGATTTCAATGTGACCAAGAGCCCATTTTGTTTACAGGGCACTGAAGGGCCTGTGGAGAGGAGGCAAAGCTTTTCCTGGGAGAGGGTGCTTGTTTTATGATCTGCTAAAGACAGTAACAGTGACATGTATCACACAAATCAGTCTGATTCTGGGGAAAGTGGGAGGTGAAGGCACAATGCATTGGCTTAACTGAAAGCATTTGTTTAAAATCCATCACTACAGTGGGGTGGAACTTGAAAGAACAAATAAATGGCCCTTAATACAGCCACGCTCTGCTGATGACTACAAAGAGGTGTCTGCTCACTCACAAAGAAGTTTTTGCTGATTTCTGCACTCCTAGTCCTGCAGAAGCAACATCAGAGTGAATGAATCTGTACAAATGCACCTTCTGCTTTATCCACACCCTCCAGTGCACTACAGATGTGCCCAGGTGCTGCTGAGAACACAGGAAGCACTGCAAGCACTTGCTGAGATGCCATTTTGGCCTCCAGAACATATACAGCTGGGAGAGGGCCTCAAAAACCTTTATCAAGCCCAGCACTGAACACCTGGCTGGAAATGGCTTACCTTGCTTTGGGGGCATTTTCTGCTTCAGCTCTACACAGCAGAAATTACTTCATTCCAGGGAGCTAAAACTTTAGGAACAGTAGGATGGCAACCCAAACTACCTGAGGAAGAATCTGCATTGTAAGAAAGGCTGATGAGACTAAAAATAATAATGCGCGTTAGCTTTTATCCTTTCTACCACCACAAAACAGAGGGACAGGACACTGTGGGAAGCACAGACACACCACTGTCCTCAACACCTTGTAAGGAATAAAAAGCAGCCTGTGGTTTGAAGCAAGCCCTCCAGTGCCCAATGGAAAGGGCCAAACAGGAAAATGGATACAGAGACTCCCAGGCACCAGCTGGTGCCTGTGTTACAGAAAGATTTGCCCTCCAGGCTCAGATTTAACACCTTGGAAGCCAGCTGTGGCAATCTCTGCAGCCTGTTCCCAGATCCCTGCCTCTGCAGGAGAGGCTGAGCCTCAGGCAGCACAGGCAGGCTGTGAGCGGTGCCTCATTGCAGCTGCAGTTGCTGCCTCTGGATTAGGGTGATTTTTGTGTTCAGAGCCTCAGAACAAGACAGCAAATGCTCTGCATGAGAGCATCAGAGTGGACTGGACCATCTGCTGGATGAGAGTAGCTCCACATACTGCTAGCACTCAGTCTTGCACAGGGGTTTTTCTGCAAAGCCCCCTACATGCCTATCAGCAGGTCAGCTTTTATTTCAAATACTGCAAGGAGCTTGTTCAATGCCAGCTAAGTAGTTTTGTACAAAGAGGAGGAATGTGTGTGATGGAAATACAAAAGATCAGTGTTGGTTTCCTCAACATAGGAGGATTAGTAAATCAAGGTGTGAGCTTTAAATCTGATGGAAATAAACTAGAGCACAACATTCCCAACATCAGGGCTGAACAGCACCTTTACCTGCACACTGTGCAGTAGAGTGCAGCTGTGAAGTCAGAAGAACAAGCAAAGGAGCAGGGTTAACAGATCCAAAAGGTCAGGATTATGTGTTTTCTGACTGTGTAGTTCAAAACAAAGTTTCAGAACTGCCCATCTGATCCATGGTCTGATACAACCATTAGCACACAGGCAAAATAATAAATCAGACTATTTTGCAGCTGCACTTTAGAGATCAATCTTTTGTGCATTAATGCATACTTAGTAGATATGTGAATTAAGCCTTACAACTCAGTCTTTGAAAAGAAAGGAGTTCTCAAAAGCAATAGAAGTAAAGGTGTCACCCAATCAGGTGCCTTCCAAGGCAGTCACAAACACAAGAAACTCTGCCGGGACATCCTGGATAGATCTCTTCCAAACTGCAGAAAATTCCCCACTGTTAATGAAATGCCCCTGTAATTAGTGATGAGGATCTTTCAGACTTGCTTTTAATCAACTCCACGTGTAACTTGGCTTCATGATATTTCCAAAGGATGCAGAGTGATACCAGTTCAAAGACCCACCAGATATCTGAACATATTGCCACAGTTACCAACCGCATTCCTGATACACAAAAACATCCAGTTCCTTGGACAACCTGCAAGTTTTGTTCTTTATACTGAATTTCATTTCACTGGTCACTTCTCTCACAGACCTCTTCTCTCACAGGCAGAGTGGAAGCATGGTGGGTTTTTCCCAAATAACTTCTTGTGGGCTACCAAAAATAACCCCCTTTCCTAAAGGCATTTAATCTTGGGAAAAAGGGGTGAAAGAAAAGGCTGGGATGTGCTAATACAGCTGGCCTTCAATGTCAGATCAAGCCTGCTTTCAGGGCATCCAGGAATATTACACAGCTAAGAAGAAAATAAGATAAATACAGGGCAAAATTACTTATTTCTGGAGATCATGAGGGGAAAAAGTTACTTTCAACATACACTTTTATAAAGTAGCAAAGTATGCAAATATCACAATAATAATTATAAAAAGGAAATGAAGTTATTATCAACAGCAAAATCACCCTTAATAAAATATTTTAACCCTTAGGGAAAAAAAAAAAGCAATACACACTAAATATTCACTGTGAGATGAGTGCATCTAGAAAAAGCAAATGTTCTAAGGACCAAATAATACTGGCTGTGCATAACAGGAAATTAGGGGGAAATAGCACAGCCATGCTTCATTTATTACCAAATAGTAAATTAGCAGTGAAATCCAAGATTCTGTAGGAAGGGGAAGTGAGACCTTTGAATGCTACCCTAAATGTGCATTGCTTCAGGGGGATTGCTGCCAGCCAACCCCAGAGCCTGGCACAGATTAACACCTGGCCAAAGGCAGAGGGGTGTGGCAATCCTGACAGCCCTGAACATGGACAGTATTCCCTGCTTTGCTATACACATACAAATACATCATTTTAACTTCATTTAAAGGGAAAAAAAAAAGGCTCAGCAGACCCACTGTAGTCTATTTATGCTCCTTCCTAAAGAGGTCCATGCTGCAGGTGCAGAATTGCCTAAAGCCATCACTTCCAAACTAAACCAGGCACTTTTACTATTTGCTTCCTTTCTTCCTTTACCTCAGCATAAACCTTGCATTTACTTTTTCCCAAAGTGAGGGAAAACTGCTGGCAGCAACTCCCATGGGACTGAGCTGATTAACTGATCAGCATTCTAAAGGAGAAGGTTAGACAGGGAATTTTCTATTATGGAGCCATTGCCATTGGAAAGTAATCTTGTTTATTAACTGCCTTTTTATCTTCTCTGAAGGCTTTCCTGACAGGAGATAATGGAATTTGCTCACTCTTTAGTGTTTAAAACTATAATCATATCCAGAAAAGCAAGCATTTGCTGTGTCATTAAACCAAGGTTGGGAGGACTGACTTGAAGAGTTCTTGATGCCTTACAAAGCTTTTTATCATTTCAATTAACATTGCCAAATGTTCTGGCTTATATTGCAGGCATCAATGAAGTTTTACAGGCTTTCTAGGTGTGTTTATGTCCTAATTAATTTTAGCTACTGAGATTAGTTGCAAGAGTGAGACTGCACACAGAAAACCCAGGAATAGCTGATAAAGGGCAGGGCCATGAAAAGCAATTTAGTTGCCTGTACCCAGGGAAAGGTGCCCAAAGGCATCTGCAATAAAGTGTCTGCACAACTTGTTTGCCTGTTAACTTCATAATTTCTAAATCCCAGTTTAAAAGTTCTGCTGCTCCTTCTCCCTGTGCTCTGACAAATGAAAAATGACCCTCACAAAACCATGTTTCTGTTTCCTTGTTCCCTGTGACAGCTGAATGGTGCTGAACCAAAGACGCCTCTTCCCAACACCGAGTCCATCCATTTTTCCCGTGGAGCAGAACCCCAGTGAGCAGGATTGAGGGTGTTGGCTCCTTTGTTCATCATCCTGCTTCTGCAGGGGCAGATTTAGCAGCAGGCTGAACCAAGCAGAGCCATCCAGAGCAGCTGCAATTCCCTCGGCAGGAGCACAATGGCTCCCTGGACATTGCCGACCTCTGCTCCAGGCTCTCTCTCTCTTCTGCCTTTCTCCATTGCTGAGAAGCTGCAAGGAAATTCATCCTGCCCTGTGCCCTGCACTCCACGGGCCTGGGGGTGCCAGTGCACTCCAGGGAGGATGGACTGATCTGCACAGAGTGGCCAGCCCCACTCCCAGGCTGGGAACCACAGTGATATTCCACAGGTTGTGTATTATTGCTTTCATTTGTTCTTACTGATTCACTGCCAAGAGCAAGATCCTGGCTTTTAAAACAAGGCAGCTGCAGTGGTCTTCTTTTTAAAAGTTTATAAAAGTGAATATCTCACAGCAAAGGCCCTAGGTGATGGGGCACTGCCGGGTGCTAAATGCTCTGCTCACAGGGACCTCCTAAAACGAAGCACTAATTTATAATTTCAAATCAAATATTCATGTTTTTCTGCAAGTTTTTTTCTACTCAGGATCACTACAAAAAACTTTTTTTACACACAAAAAGAGTTATTTTTTGTTTCTATTGGAGAAAAGGTTTTATAGATATTATGCTCCCCTTCAATGCATAACAGCACAAAAGAAACATTTTAAAAAGAAAAAGAGCAAAATTTAAAATGTAAGTGAAAGCTAAAATTCCAAAATAATTTCTGTTAAGACAATAAAAGCCTTTTCATTCATTAAAAGCTAAACTTGTTTCTCACAATTACAACTTCAACAACAGAGTTAGGTTTAAAACACCCTTGGAAAAATTCTGAACATTTTGAAAATTTTAAAATACCCATTTTAACTGTATTGAGAAACTAAAATCATTTTTTTTCCCACATATACATATGTGTTAACAGTTTTCCATTCTTAGAATGAACATTTCCTTTTAATAATGCCTCATTTATAGTTCTCATGAGCAGCTGAAGATTCAATAACTCATCTCAACAGTTTATTCCAGAGCAGAGTGTCACTCCACAACTTTTACCAGGGGACACCACCACAAAAGGCACACAAAGCAGATTATGTCATAAGCTCTGCTCTCCCTGTTTGCTGTGCTGTAATTAAAATAACACAGCAAATCTACAGCCAAGAGCAAATATTTGCAGCAGGCCTGAAGTTCCTGTGCTGTGTGCACAGAAGCAATGGCAGCATCCTGACCCCACAGACCTTGCAGCAGCAGGCACACTCTGCTATTCCAGAACTGTTGCTTCCTCTCCCTGCCTCCCCAGCTGGGAAATCAGTCCTGTGGCCTGCATGTGCAAAGCACTCAGGCAGGAATGATGCACACTGGGGTTTTCTCTTGCTGAAATAACAAATTACAATTTTTAATTAAAAGGCAGTAGCTTGGGTGCTCTGTCACCAAAGACTAGATTTTTGATTGATCTAGTTTTCCAGAATAGTCCATTTTATATTTACTCAGTTTTGTGGGTAATTAAGAGCATATTTACAAAGCAATGCCCCTAAAAATTCCTTCAGTAAGAGATCCAGGTCAGCCCTTATTGAGAGGGTTGTTTTGCTGTATTGAGATCTACATCTTTCCAATATGCACACCAGCAATAAATATCATCACCACTGATTAACCAGACAGAGAATATCTGAAATGTGAATACAGTATGTGGTTGTACAACAGAACAATGCAAGAGTTAGTAGAGGTAATGAAAGAGTGATTCTTTCCTATTTCTTGTGGTAACATGAAAGAACATAAAGATCCGTCAAGAAATAATCAGAATAAGCCACTCTGGATGAGAGAAACAATTGTTGCTCATTTATAAGCTTCTCTAAGTTACTGGTTTTGTACGGACTTCAGATACTTCATGTCAGAATTAGATTTATCAAGACAACATGTCTAAGCTCCTTTCCAAGGAATTCAATCAAGAAATTTCAGTATAAATCAACACAGAAAATGTTATCTTAATTATTAAAGATACCTTGCATATACATCTTCTGTTTCTGACGTTACTTTTCATCTCCTTCAGCTCTGGAAATGGATAAATGGGCTGAGAAGCAGCTGCAGGCTGGGGAAGGGGCTCCCCCTTTCTGGCAGGATTTATCTGGGGCAAGAAAAACAAGGTGTTGGCACTGGGCCTGAATTATGAATGAGCTACAGCACAGAAGATGTTGATATTTATTAACTAACCTTTTGGGGAGCTTTCTTTTAAGGACACATAAATATCCTGAGGTCTCTCAGACAGATCCTGTAACACATGAAAGCAAATGTGGAGGTTGGCTGTTGCCTCATTGTTTAGGGCATTGACCATCCCACAATGGCTTTTTCTCTTCACCCTTAAACAAACTTTGGGAAACCAGCAAGAGCTGAAAGTGAGTTAAGACTTTTATCCCAGGACAAGGCTAGGAGAGGAGAGATTTATTGTAATTTATGAATAAAACAAACGTGATTTCCAAGTAGCTACAGGCTGGCTCTGACGACTTCACAGTGTAATGAACAGTTTCCACGTGTTCCCCAGAGATGCAGGCAGGGCCTTCCTAGTTCCCATGGCAACACTGAAACAACTACTAACTCTAGCTGGGTACCGATATTGAAATGTTAATTAGCTAATTGCTCTGATTGTTTTCTCTAAACTACCAGGAGATAACTGGCCTCCCACCCCCCCATGCTGCCATTCTGGAATGAAAATGCAAATAAAAACCCTTGGGATCATGGGAGTATTTTTAGGGGATAAAAACACCCCTAAATAAAAAAAAAAAGTAAGCACAGTAGAGGAGCTTATATAAATGCTGTAGCCGTGGAAGAGGAAAACACATCCCCTGATCGACTTTTGTCTGTCACCATCACCTAAAAAAACTAGACTAGAGTAGGCTGGGGGAAGCAGGGAGTCAGAAAAAACAGAGAGCCCTGGTGCTGCCACCAGGGAAGGAGCGGGGACAGCTGTTGTTCGGGATTTCAGTAACAGACTCTGCACATCATGCCTCCTCACCCTCCAACCACCGGTGTGCCACAAGGAAAGAAGAAGGGACAGCTGCTGCTCTGGACTTCAGCGACAGACTCTACATGCCTCCTTCCTTTTGGCCACCTGGGAAAGCTACAACAGCGGGGGCGAGCTCCGTGTTGAGCCCCCTGCCCAGCTGATCTTTTTGATAAAGAGCTGAACATTAATAAAGGCATTAGCCCTGTTCATTTCAACAGGAATTATGAAGACACCTGAATCTGTGTATTTAGCTCTGCCATGGCAGGCAAGGAAAAAAGCATATTATTTACCCATATTTTTAAACATTTGGGCTTTAATCAGGGAAAATTAGTTCTAAGGAGAGATTTCCTTTTGCTAAGTGAACTGAGAATCTGGTAAATGATGGAGGACCTTCATGGGGAAGGCAAGATATAATCAACACTTTTTTTTTGAAACCAGGTTTGGAAAAAAGTTCAGACACCCAAAAAATAATCATTACTATGGAAAACAAAAGGCAAAAAAATTAATGTGAAAGAAAATTAATAGCAAAAATAATAGAAATAGAAAATAATAGAAAATTAATTTAAAAATTAGAATGACAACAATGAACTCAACAGTGATGCAGTTATTGTTTCACACTCCAAATGCCTTTGGAAAATTTTCAGTTGAATGTCTCCTTTTTTATACACCTTTTTACTCTGAAAACCTCCTGACCTCTCCATAGTTCCCTGAATTTTGTTTTTGCCTGCTAAGCTACAGGTAATTCATTTCACTTTGCAAATTCAACCCTGTGTCCCCCTGAATAAAAGGAAAGCCTCCATTCCATGTGCACAAGACAATGGTTCTCACAGTTCTAAAACATTTGCAGGAGCTGTGTGATTTAACATTTTAATGGACAGTGAATGGTGGATATGTAAATAATCATTCTGCCTTTCTCCCATATATTCTGCAGTTGCACAATTAACCCTCATGTATCAAATACATACGAAGGGAATGTTTTCTTTCTCTGCTTGTACAAGAACCAACAGTTAAGCTACCTGTGGCTTTTTCCAGGTTGGAACATTTCACTGTACTTTCCCTCAATATGTACTTTGGGGTTTTTGGTTGGTTTGTTGTTGTTTTTTTTTTTAATGGTAATGTAATGACACTTGATTAAAAACAAAGAAAACTGATCAGCCAAAAGCTCCTCTGAAATCCCAAATGCAATTCTCACCAGCTTGCTTTGCTGATAGCAAGACTGGCCATTGGTATCTGCCATCTGCTTTCAGAAAAACCTGCCCTCCTGATTTCCCCATGCCTGGCACTGTTATTGGCTGTGCTTTCCTCATGAGGAAAAGCTGGGATATTTGAAAGTTTCTAATTGGATTAGAAATTTGCTATTTAGAGTTACAAGGTTTCTTGCTGCCTACCCAGCAACAGTTTTGACACTGAAGTTTTAAGAATTGCAGGGGATTACAAGGACAGCTACTCTGCACAACAGCACAAACCAACAGGCAGTGCTTAACTCTGCTACTCAAAGCAAGCCAGGCTTCATTGCCGTGAACTCCAGAACTGTCCTAAAGGTCAGCATCCCTCTCTGTGTAGTGTGCTTCTCTATTGTGTTACAGTGACTCCAGCTGCTGAGGGAATAATTGCCTTCTCTCCTCTCTCTAGTTCAGCAGAGCAGGTGAATTCCAAAGTATGACCTGTCCATGGAAAGCAGAGCACTGCAGGATGGTGCTGCTCCCCTTCCCACTGGGCAGGCTCTGCCCAGCACTGACTGTGGGATGGGGCCCTGCCAGCTGCCCAGTGCTTGGGAGAAGGTGCCCAGGATCCATGCAAAGCTTCCCACTGAAACTGCAGCTCCACAGTGGCTTCATCTCACCAGCAGATTGTTTCTATTTCCCTCTCTTCCCCCTCGTGCAAACAGAACAGTTTAATTCACTGCAGAGAGAGGCCACAAATTAACTGATTTTTCCCAAGAGTCCATTTCTATCAAGAACAAGCTGCCAGCCCAGGCCTGGGCAGCCAGTGCAGGGAGGCATAGTCAGTGCTGTGCCACTGCTGTGCTCCCTAAGGACAGTGGGAATGCCATGGGAGCCTGGGAAAGAGGCAGCAAAAACAGCTGAGTGACACCTCTGACATGAGGAGACAGAGAAATGGCTCCTTTACCTGAAAGTCGAAACTTTCCAGGTAAACTCGGGCTCAGGGAGAGAAAAGTGAAGGGCAAAAGCCAGGGTGGAAAATGCCAGCTGTGCCTCTCTTCTACCAACCTGGACTGTCTTACTCAAGGAGTTACACTAAAAGTCCTGTTGGAAGTTAATTCTTCCAATTATTATTGTGAGAACTTAGCCTACCCAACTAAACAGTGAGTATGCAGCATCTAAGAATAAATATTTAGAGCAAAGTGCAAACCACACACCAAAATTAATTTCTGAATCAAATACTGAGGACAGAAGTCCTACTAAGTTGAAAGCCATTATGTGTTGACATTTGTCTTGATGAACTGCCTTCAAACCCATGGAATCCTACAGCCAGGACTCTTATTTATTGGGGAAATGTTTGACTCCTGTACCCGTGACCCAGAGCACAAAATCAGATCAGTTTTCCTCTCATTTGCTACAGTTTGTACTGTGACAGTTGGAACTGCCACATATACATTCATTACAGATCTTATTGTCAAAAAGACAACTTTTCTCGTATTTCCCTTTCTCCTTCCTCTCACGTGACTGATGAAGCAAAATGAGAAATCCAAGCCAAAACAGCAGTCAGAAATTTAAGGAAGAAAACATCCAATTCAAATGCCTGTTTGGCAATCACAGAAACTTGTCCATTTTTCTTTACAAACATTAAATCAAGAGCTCTTTAATCTTACCACTTCCTACATAGATACTCCTCATGCAGTTACTGCCAGCTTTGCTCCTAAGTAAACTGTGAAGGCAGGCTCAGGAAAATACATTTCCACATGTTTATTAATTTCTTTAATCTAAAATCAAATGTCCCTCATTTTTGTATCAGAAATACACCTCTACCATCACAAAGCTGCTTTAGGAGCTTTTTCCCAGCCACCAAAATCTGGCATCCAGTGATCTCTGCAAGTTGCACATTTTATTAGTCTGAGAATCTCATTAAGGTACCTGGAATATTAAGATGACAGCATTGTTCTAATCAACCCAGTGCACAGTCTAACAGGGCAGATAGCACAGGCTGCTGACACCTGGGCTACTTTGCCATCTTCCTGACAGACACAGTCAGCAGCATAACTGTAAGATACAGAATCATAAAAAAGGGTTTCAGAATAAAATACCCATCAGATTTTCTGCTTCCTGGATGCCTGGTGGTTCATCAAGAGGTATTTTGTATTCAGTCACTGGGTCTGAAACAGGAGATGCCCAGGCTGAGGCTCTGTTGTTGTTTCTTTAAATGCCACTCAGGATTTTGTGCCCCCTCCAGTGAGGAGCCGAGCACCCTCAGCTCCTGTGGCAGCGCCAGCACTGCACTCTGGGCTCAGGAGGAACTTTATTCCTCCTCCCCTCAATGCTCAGGTGCCACAATCACTTTGGCTCCTCACTAGCCTCAGAGAGCACTCCCAGCACCCTGGGATCTGATTGGAAATAGACAAGCTTTAGGATGCTGCAGCCTGCAACTGCTTTTACCTCCACTGCTAACACTGCTGTGCTGGGAGCTCCTTCTCCTCCCCAGCAAACTGCAGGATGTTTTTAGGGTTTGGAGAGATGTGCATGCCCCAGACAACCCAAAGTTAATAAGCAAATCTTCAGACATAGGGTGCGCCCAAAATCACACCCAGTGTGGAGAAAAATGGCACTGAAGGTGTTTGTGGGAAATGGAGTTTTGTTTGCATGCCTGGGTAGCAATGGTAGCCACCAGCACAGCATTAATTGCCAGGAGAGGGAGAGGAGAATGTGTGCATTTGTGTCACAACAAGCTTCTAAACAGAATCTCTGCCATTAAACATCTCTCCAATACCTAAATCCTTAACAGCCAAAATTAAAAACATTTCCCCATCAAATCTCCTGAGAATTTCCAAGAGACTCCATTTCCTTTTGATTTGCTGTCAAGTAAAGTAATAGAAAAATAATTCAGGGCTGCTTCAGCTGCCAGGCCCAGGTCAGATCTCACACCCTGGTTTGGTGCAGAACCTGATGAAGTGCCTTTCCAAAGAGGGAGGAAAAACTGGTCTCAGATTCCTGGGATATAGTTCCTATCATCCAGGTTGCTACTGCAGAGATGAAATGGAGCACTATTCTCACAGAGAACTAGTGCAGTAGAATGCACCCTGCACCACTACTCTTATCTAGAGAAATGATGACTTGTAGTTGAACTTTTAAAACCCATTCACATAATTCCACATGAAATTGTTCCAGAAGCTGGGATTGCTGCAGACAGTGTTGTCAGAAAGTGAACTGCAAGTTTTAGTGCTGCACTGCTTGGGGTTTCTTTTCATTATTGAAATCAGCCTGGATGCCTTCCACTGATCAATGCAGGAAATTAATTTCTTGTATTTCCTGCCATAAATATGTCTCATCAGCACTGACTCTTTGTACCACAGCCCCAGAAGGGCAAAGCATGCCAGCCCATGCATGGTGACAGATTTGCGGGGACTGGCAGGCAATGGAAATCTGTTTGAGAAAACTGCATTTTCACAAAACTTCCAGTGTATATGTGTGTGTGTGTGTGTGTGTGTGTGTGTAGATACATTTGTTTATTTATTTCTCTGTGCTGGCATCACCTCTCATGGAGTTAATGCCACATGTTCCACTTCCTCAGCTGCACCTTTCACCCTCAGGTCAGAGGTTGGGCTCCCCAGACCCCAATTTCTCTGTTAGAAAGTTCCTTCCCACCAATCACACCTTCCCCGCCCTCTGTGCCAGACACTGTCCTGCAGGGAGGAAAGCCCTTACACAGGACATTGATGGCACTTGGGAGAAAAAAAATGGAGAAATAAATTTCTTCCCTGAGAAGAAATTTAGCAGCACAACAGTTTCTAAGCTTAACAAAACAAAGCGCTTTAAAAAATCCCATTGCTCTAGTTTTTAACCTGCTGTTACTGCAGTACCTATTTATTAAGAGCTCACAGAGCTGGCCCACTCAGCTAATTTAATGACATACAGGCAATGCTAACCTGGTGTGACAGTCTGTTTGTCAAACAGAAGTATCAAACCTGTGAGAAGCTGTTTTAAACACATAAGAATTAAGTAGAATTTTTTAATACCCACATACACAATTAGCATAGAGCCTAACGTGTTTTGTCAGTACCAAGCAGATCTTTGGAAATACAATGAAAAAAATTAAGTGAGTTGGAGGCTTAGAGTAAATCCCTTAATCAAGCCAAAGAAATCAACTGGCCAGATGCTTGAAACCTGTCCCCTCTCTCCTATCCCATTTCTGAGGCTGCCCCACAGTACCTCCCAGGACAAGGCTCACTGCCCTTTAGCTGGACAAGCTTTCCTCATGAACTCCTCCCACCAAAAAGCATTGCTTATTTTATTCAGATGTGCAAAGAGAGAGAGGGCGGCTGCCAAGAAACTGAGTGCAAGCAGGAAAACCTGAGCTCTCCTGAGACACAGGGTCCTATTCATCTTTCTGCCCAGGGGGAAAGGAGGAAGCCTGAAAGGCTGTAGAAGAGCAAAGTGTATGAAGAAAAGGAACAATCTGTTTCCTCTCCAGAACCAAAAAAAAGGAATTCATAATTACCAATGCTCTTTTGAGCACAGTTTCAATACATATGCTCCAGGCAGGTTAGGCGGTTTCTTAGCACAAACTGGTGCTGCTTTCCTTGGTACAACCAAACACAGCTGAGATTTGTTCCCTGTGAGTGTGGATTTGCCAGCTGTAATGCAAACACAGATCTCCTCAGAAAGCCACGTCCCTCTCATGTGACACAGTGGAAAACACAGACTGGGGAGGAGAAGTGGGCTTGAGAAAGGTTCTTCTAAAACAAACCTAGATCTAAAGCAACTGCCTGGATCAGAGTTTCTGATCTGTCTGTAGACAAACTTTGGAGAAAAATCAGTGGTGAACAAAGAGACTTGAGGGAAGGCATAGAAAAACCTGCCCTGCAAGAAGCAAAAACTTACAGGGTTTACAGGCTTTGATAAACACCAGATAATTCACCCTAGCCCTAACTATACATCCCCCATGCATAAGACATGCAGCCATCTCCCTTTTCACATATACATTCCATCCCGAATCAGGACTATTTTGTAAGACTTTCATTTAAAAGCTGTGTATCCTTTTAAGAGGAATTTCAAGGAGGAGAATTTCCAACTTAAAATGACTTTATTTTGGGGTACCATTTGCTCTGTAAAGGTTAAATTTTTAAAAATAATAAATTCTAAGTGGGTACCATAGTAATGTGGACTTGTCCTTGTGAGAGCTGCTGTAATTACAGCTGTCCTTCCAAGAGAGCTGATTGCAGAGATGATGTTGGACACATGCCTGAGGTGAGGGCAAACCCCAGCAGGATGCCATTAGCTCCTTCCTCTGCCACATGATTTCCATGTATATATTTCCATGTAAAACTGCATTTTTATTCCAGGTTGGTGCAGTGAACAATCAGTCCCCAGGCATTTGGAAAGGATCTCAATTTGACAGCAGGCCCTACATTGATATCAGCTTTCAGAATGGGAGTGATCTCTGGATAGCCAATTCCATTGTCAGCACTCCAGCAGGGGACTTAGGAAAAGAAGATTATATTTGAGCTGAGCCTAGCAGGAAGCTTCCAGCACTGTATTTTGGACTTCTCTTCTGGTCCTCCCAAATCTCTTGCCACCTATATGGTGACATGACTCTGCTGATTACTGGAATCTGTTGGTGGCAGTTAGGAGTGTTACCAGTTTTACACCTTAAGAACAGAAAACTCTGGCAAACATGATTTCCTTTTCCAGGGAAATTATGGGTTTGGGGGCACACTGTCTTTTTCAGCCCCTGCTTTTAAAACTACCAGAGCCTGAAGTAGAACTTTTCATGTATTACACCTTGTCCTAGGGTGACAGTATGGTGCTTGTATCCCAAATCATGTGTTCTGTTCATGTCTGATATTATGTTCTGTACCTTCAGGACTGACTCTGAAAGTAAAGGATGGTTTTGTCTTGTTATCAGCCGGCTCACCTCCCCACCATGGTCTGTATCTAGGAGAGGCTTGGCTTGCTTGCTTGTTTGCTTGCTTTTGCTTTTGCTTTTGCTTATTAGTTTAGCTAGGCAGTCCAATTTTTACCCTGGACTGTTTCTTTTTCCCTTCCCTTTCCCTTTCCTGAATATCATCTGAACCTGCTCTGGACCTGGACCTGGGAAACATCAAGAAACACCAAGAGTCTGCATTTTTGTGACCTGCAGCAGCCATCCCCAGCACCAGAAACAGATAGCCGGGTGACCACTCCCAGGAGAGACTTTCTGAATTTGTCATCTCTTCAGAACAGTGAAAGAGTTTTGTCATCTGGTGTTGTTTTTTGTATTGGGGAGTGTTTTGCTTGTTAAATAAACATTGTTTTTTCCACTTCTCTCTGAGGAAATCCTTCCCGAACCAGGTGGAGGAGGGGCCGTGGGAGTTTGTTTTCTGGGGACTCCTTCTGGAGGTCTTCTACAAATTTGCCCTAATCTAGGACACACCTTCAAGGTTACCACCAGCAGTGCTCCAGGCATCATCGATGTTCATCACTTGGTACTTTGATTTTCTGATTAGGGAAGCATTGACAGGGCAATAAGACAGCTAAATACCAGGGAAATCATTAATCAGGGATCCCAAGTATTGTCAGGTCTGACTTCTTGTCTTACATCATTACATTCATGCCCTGCTCCTCTCCCAGTCTCCTGCCTCAGAAAAAGGCATTTCCCACCACTGCTGGAACCACACACCCCGTGCATCTGAGCAGGGCTTCTCTCTTTTGAGGCAACAGTAAATTACACACTTAATTTACCATTTATTTACTTGTTAAATGACTCAGTCCAATCATTTCACCTTTTCATTTCCATCCGTGATGCAGTGTCTGGCTATTCTGTACCTTCAGAGAGTTTTTCTGTTGAGTCCCAGAACTCAGTGCTGAGCTCCTGATCCAGTTTTCCTGTGTGATTCACCCGCATCCTGACCCATGCCCAGACCCGGATTGTCACCAAATTACCACGTGCTTACAAAATGATGAGATTACTGCCAGGAGGCAAGTGGAGGAGAAGCCTGGAAACAGCCCCACTTTAAAGTGCTCAGAGTACAAACTCATGTCCTGGGTGACTTCAAGTCAGCCAAAACCAGAGTTTATCTGTTTGAAACGTGCTGTGCTGTTACTGACTAAGAGCATCACTAATTTCTTTCCCAGATTGCTCAGATTTAAGGACTTAGTTGTTACATCAACCCTTTTTTTGTTTCTGCTTTATTCTTAGATGCAGAACAGTAATAGCTCATTAACAAGCTGTAAATATCCACTGTGACAAAACAGAAGTAATTTATATATGGATAGAGCATACAGTGGGCTGTAGCCAGATTTTGGGGAGGTGTGGGAAGGTGGGTGAGAATTTTTCCCAACCTGCAAAGAACAGATGAGTCTGTGCTGGATGTGAAGTCCAACTGCAAATCTTAGTGAGGTTTATTATTAGCAAAAGGACTGGATTTATTTTTTGACAAATCATGGTGGGGAGGAAAAGCAACAGAACTCAAGGGACACAGCCTGAGATTCAGACACTGTATTTTATTAAAGAACTGTCTGGATGTGAAGGCCAAACTCAAAATTCTTCCAGGGCAAGCATTCCAATCTTTCATGGCCAGCCACAGACACACATGTTAGAGCCCAAAACCAGGACAGCTTCTCACAGCTTCCTTAGCCATCTTTCCACCCAAAAAATGCCTTAAAAGTCTGGGCCTGTCTCTGATGCACCACAGAAACACATTCAAATTGCCAAAAAGGATTCAGACTTGAATGACATGGAAGAGAACAGAGTGGGGAGTAGAGCAGCACTGGTTAGAGACAAAACAGAGACCACCCTGCCATTACACTCCATTTCTAAAAAGCTGTTGAGGCAATGGCAGAAGCGGTGTCACGCTGTTTCTCCCGGCTCCAGGCAGTTCCAGTGCCTTTCGGCCCCACCTCCCTCCAGAACTTGGGCTTGCTGCTTCTTCCCGCGTACCACTGGTGCTGCACTCCGGTCGGGGTTAGCCAGGTTCTGTCGCCCGCATGAGGGTCTGAGGCAAAGAGGGAAGGAATTGTCCAGATCACCCACGAAGGAAAGTGGGAAGGCTTTATTGTTGCGGAGCGCTGCGGTGGGGGGGTTGTGACGGGGGGGAAATGGCCCCGGCACCTGGGGGGAGCGGGATAATATAGGGATGTTACAGGGAGGGCAGATGCCCCCCCGCCCAATGAATACAGACGCCGTGGTGCTGACATGTACTACAGCGACCAATAGGAACACAGCAGGGGGGGACACGGGGCCCCGGGGCGAATGGGGTTGTGGGATCAGGGTGACAGACAGAATTCATCAGGACTGGACAGGGGGAAGATTACTCCTATTCCATTATTACTTTTGAAAAGTAGCTTAAAACTCTGCCCTGTATCAGTTCTTCATTGTGCAGTGTTGCCCTTTCCCTGTTAAAATAAGAAGGTAAAAAACAAAGACAAAATGCTGCTTGTTAAGGTTTACTTGCCATGGCTGAGGATGCCTCCAGAAGTGAAATAAGATCTAAGTAAATGCAGCAACAACAGCAAAAACTCTGCTACTACTCACATCCTTCACTGATTCCTGGGAGAAAAGAGCAGCCCCAACATCTAAAGCTTCTAAACCTGATGTGATGGGAGAGACTGGAAGGGAACAATCCCTGCTGGCTGTGTACAAATGCTCACAAGTTCAGCAGTGCTCAAAGCCTGCAATTCCCTGCCCTGGTGAACTTCTCCTCTTGAGCCTCTCTGAACACTCAAATAAAAAGGAAACTGTAAAATGCACAGCCTCAGATTTGGAGAGTAGCCTGTTATCTGGCAACACGTGCCTGATTTGACTGGGCTAACAACCAATGAACAAGGTGCTGCTTCACAGAGAACAGCTCATCTTCACAAGGAACACTCCAGCCCCAATGAAATTCCCGAAAATAAGAAAGGGAAACCTTTTCTTCACGTGTCAGGGAGCTGTTGCTGTGGAAAAGGACACAGAGAAACGAGGTATAGCATCAGAGAGCAGACAGCCTGGTGATTTAAGTAACCCTTGGAGATATGGGAGAGGGATCTCAGCTGCTTCTTTCTCCTGAGCCACAACAGGGCACCCTGGCAAGGACCTGAACCAGCAGCACCCTTCTGTCACCCTTTCATTTATTTTACACAGCTTTGGCAGAAGGTTAAAAAGACATAGTTTCACCACTGCAACTTCTGCCTGGTTTTGCAAACCACTACTGCAGCATCTTTCTCTGAAGCTTCAGATTTAGAAACCTTGCTGAATTCCTTTTTCATTTATTGAGCAAAATTTCCTTCCCTGCTGCAATCCACAGCTCTTAAAAGAAGTGACGACAGATGTGTGGAAGGACCATTTTGTGTTGTTTTGCAAGCAAACTCTTTTACAACTGCCTACTCTGGTTCAACCAAAAACTCTCCACTGCTTTGGTTTTTTAAAAGGATGTTTATTCTTAAGCAGAAATCAATTATTTATGTGTGAACCCTTAGAAGAACAGCACTAAGTCAATTCACATTACTTAACCCCATCACGTGCAGTTTGAACGCTTCAACATTCACACTGGCTATTAAAAACTCTCAGTATTTCTACCACTTCAAACTGGCACAGCAGCCAAGATGCTTTAACACTCTGTTTTGTCTGGTAATCTTGTGGCTTCAGAATCAGAATGAAAATTACATCCCCAGTAAAATGTGTAAAAAGACACATTGATGTTTTAGTTTTATTGAGGCCTATTTCTCATGGAGTTGAATATTCCTTTTTTGCACCGGGATAACTTTTCACAGCTATCCAGAAAAACATTTGTTGTGAGCTCTGTGGTGTAGAAGCTGCCATAATATCCCTGCTTCACACCTCAGCCTTTTCCTGTACTTAGTCACACCATGATTTGCAGACTGCAGGATGCTCCATGGCACACAGCAATTTTACATGTCCCAGCTCCTGACTTTTTCCTGCTGTGACTGTTCCCTCAGCATTCTCAGGGACAGGGAAAGTCTGTTCTCATTGAGCTGCATCACACACACACAGAGTAAAGTCCTATTAACAGCAAGCAGGGAACCAACAAAAAAACTATTTGAATTTCAACTAAAAACCCTGGTATTTATAAATGGTATTTAGACCCAAAAGGTTATTTCTCTCTCCTGCAATAAAGCTAACAGGGTTAATGACTGATTTTTCCCTATTTACTCCTCAGCAGCTGGGAATTCCTTGTTTCTTTCTGCACAAATCTCAACAATGCAGGACACTTTCATCTGTATTTGGGTAACTTGTGCTTGTGCACAGCTGGCAGTCCTTTCAGCTTTTTCAGCAGGCACAAGAGTTCAGTCCTTTCCTGCCTAACAGCATTTGCCACATTGAAACTACACATAGCAGGGGGTGGAGGGAAAAAACCAAACACCAGAAACTACAGGAGGGCAGCAAAGTTTACAACTGTGAATCAGAAGCCTCCTCCCCACTGCTCTGGCCAACGGGAGCAGCACCTTCCCGGCACTGAGCAGTGCAGCTGTGCGGGGGGGCACAGGTGGGGACCTCTGCTGGGCACAGTCAACTGCTGGTGGCTGGAGGGCAGCAGGGCACATCCCACAGCAGCTGCCTTCAGCTCCTGCCTCTCAGACACTACCCTGGCCTTGCCCCTCCTGTTCTGGGTGGGGACCATCCCCTCTGGTGTGGGGGAGGCACTGGGTGCTCCCTGGCTGTCTTCAGCCTTCAGTGCTGCCCCTCCTGCTCTCGGGATCAGCTCCTGGATGACAGCTCAGGGCAGCCCCTGTGCTCAGGCAGCAGAGAGGCAGATGGGGTTTGGTGCCAGGAGTAATGGCAGGAGGACAGCTAAAGCCACTTCCCTAAACAGCCAGCAAAGCACATTTCATCAGAGGTAAAAGATCCCAGAGTTTCAGAGATTTAGCAGAACTAAAAAGCAAGTCCATAGGACAGATAAGGAAACTGCAAGGAGACATGAAATAAATTTAGATAATTCCCTTTCACCTACCAGGGGGAAGAAAACTATAAAAAGAAAACACTGCATAGCTCTAAAAGGCATTGTTATGTTATATAATGTGCTGTGATGTGGTTTTTGCTTTGTGTTTGCACACTATTCTCCTCCCTAATCTCCTCCCCTCCTGGGTTACCAATCTCCCCAAGCCCTTCCCTAACTTCCTCCCCCCAAGTTGTCAATCCTCCCTATCCCTACCCCCTTTTTCCAGAGTGTTCCTTGTCGATCTTGTAGTATTAGATACCCCATTGTTACTTTGTATTATCCCCCTCCCCTGCTCTCCCTGATAGGTTTATAGAATGTTAGTTCTACCCTAGATTCCTCCCCTGCCATGCCCTCATTGGTTGGTTGCCCTATACCACTCCCCCTATAAAAACCTCTACAGCCCCCTCCCCCCCCCCCTCCAAGTTTTGTCTTGGGGTCCCAGGTCATGGACCTAATAAATCCATCCAGTTCTACCCCAAGTCCCATATCATCATTATCTGTTCCTGCACCGGACCAAGCTATAAGCGGGAATAGCAGAGCTTACGGGGGGAAGGTCGCGCCCCTGCTGTCACTGCCCAGCACACCACGACAGCGCACTGCAGCAATAATGGGTGACCATCAGCCACTTTCACATCTTATCCTCCACAAAGCACAAAATCTTTTTTCACAATTGATGGTCCTTGATAACCACACTCTTGTGTATCCATTCCAATGTCTGCAGACCCTGTAATAAAAAGGTCTTTGTTCATTAAAACGAACATTGAAAGAAGATAAGAATTTAAACTGAATAGAGAATTTCAGACTGTGAGAAGAGAAATAGGAGAAAAAAGGGCAGGGGGGCTTGATAAACAACAAGTATTCTGCTTAAGAATTGTGCAAATGCAGCTAGCACAGAAGACTGTGTAATTAACTATATACAAGCTAACTTTTAGGCCAAGGACAACCGGCAAAGAAGATAAGGAGCCTTCATCCCTATGACCACCAAGAGCAGAGAGAAAAAAGGACCCCCTAGCAACCAATTGCACCGGCGCAGAGTACATCGAGAGAAAATACGTCAACCGAAAAAAAGGGGGGACTATAAAAACAAAAAGGTCAAAGGGGGAAGGTGCGCCGTGGCAGAGTGGAGACTCCCCGGCCGCCCAGCGCTGTTTTTTTGCTTAATACCGCTTGCTTAATAAATTCTTGTTAATTGATTTATCTATAATTAGCCTCCCCAATTGAATTTGTCCATAACAAATTTGGTGCCGTGACTTGGATAAGGGCAAACGGGCAGGAATTCCTAATCAGGGAGGCGCCCTGCTGCCTTTTCAGCGGCCCTGCTTCAGGCTTTTCCTTCTCGGGCCCTTACCGACGAACCTAAATTCGGTATTAAGCAAAAGGGATACCGGTAACCCTGTAATCTTTGTGCACGAAGCCCGGGCGAAGACGCAGGACAGCGTGAGTATAAAAGTGGGATCCGCTCGGTTGGGGTTGGGATCCCAGGACATAACGTACAAGACGTCCTTTTAGGATGAGGCAAGTGTGGACCTCTAAGTAGTGCGGTTTCCAGACCCCGAGAGGGGCTGGGCCACGAACAGGGGGCTGCGAGTGTGTGTGTGTGTGAAGGTGTCCTGGAAGATGGGACAGAGGAAAAGCAAGCCCTCTGATTCCATGGGGACGGGGACCCCGGTAAAGTTTCCCCAGGTACCACCTGACAGTCCGTTAGGTTTAATAATAAAATCTTGGGATGAATACCCTTCAAGAAAAGGGAAGGATAGGGCAGACATGATACATTATTGTATGGAAGTATGGGGAGGGAAACAAATCCGTGGTGATAATTTATTTTGGCCAGTGTTTGGAAGATTCGAGGACTGGATTTGCCAGGCATTAAACATTTATGTAAATTCTAAAGAACCTTTTGATATGGAAGAGAGCAAGTATGCTGCTCTCTGGATAGTGGGGGAAACAAGAGCAAAACTTTTTGCCTTAAGCACCCAGGGAGGAAAAAAAAAAAAAAGAAAAATAAAAAGCCTGAGGAGGTTCCAACTGCACCCCCTCTACCATACATACCTCCCCCTCCTCCACCTCCACCAGCACCACCAGTAGTCTACCCCAATTTAGATCAAGGGGGGGACTTTGAAAACCAGGAAGTAGAAATCCTGGAACCGGTCCCTGAGGAAAATTGTTGTGTTACTCATAGCCTAACAAGGGGGAAAAGCGAGAGGGAAAGGCAAGCTCTATATCCATTAAGGGAAGTAGCTTTGGGAATGATCCCTAATCCTAATGCTGGTCAGCAGGGACAACCAGCCCAAATTCTAGGAATAGGTTATGTGGATGTACCTCTTAATTCAGGAGATGTGAGGGAGTTCAAGAAAGAAATGGGACATCTATTGGAAGACCCCCTCGGAGTTGCAGAGCGGGTGGATCAGTTTCTGGGGCCCAACGTGTATACGTGGGATGAAATGCAGTCAATACTGGGGATTTTATTCACATCTGAGGAGCGAGGGATGATCAGGACAGCCGGTATGAGAATTTGGGATAGAGACCATCAGGCAGGACCCCAAGCAGATACTAAATGGCCTTTACAGCATCCTAATTGGGATAAGCAGGATCCCCTGCATAGGACACATATGGCAGACTTAAGAACAATTCTTATCCAGGGGATCAGAGAATCAGTCCCTAAGGGGCAGAATGTGAATAAAGCTTTTTGTGAGAGTCAAAAGAAAGATGAGGACCCCACGGAATGGTTAGGACGGCTCCGGAGATCTTTTCAGCTGTACTCTGGAGTAAATCCTGACAATCCGGAAGGACAGATATTGTTAAAGACCCAGTTCGTGGCCAGAGCCTGGCCTGATATTAGGAGAAAATTGGAAAAGATTGAGGATTGGCATGGTAGAGGCCTGGATGAATTGTTGCGGGAAGCTCAGAAAGTGTATGTACGGAGAGAGGAGGAAGGACATAGGAAACAAGCAAGAGTGATGATGGCTGTGGTACGTGAAGGGCAGAGGGGAACGCTTAGTCAGTTCCAGGGAAGTAAGCCGAGGGGCCAGAAGGTAGAAGAAGGGAGAAGAGAAAAGGAGAGTGGACAAGGAAGCTGCTTTTATTGTGGTAAGAGAGGGCATTTTCGGCGGGAATGCAGAAAAAGGTTGGCAGATGAAAAGCAATTCAAGGAAGATTGAGGGGGTCAGGGGCTCTATTTGCTGGGGACCAAGGAAACAAAAACAGAGCCCCTAGTAAAACTAAAAATTGGTCCCCAGCAGCAAGAATATGAGTTTCTTGTGGACTCAGGAGCTGAGAGATCAAGGGTTCAAACCCTTCCCACAGGGCGTAAATTATCAAGAGAAACAATACAGGTAGTTGGGGCAAAAGGGGAAGTCTTTAAAGTGCCTGTAATCAAAGACGTGATTTTTGAAACCAGCTCCAAAATAGGTATAGGGTCACTGTTGTTAGTTCCAGAGGCTGACTATAACTTACTGGGACGAGATTTGATGATTGAATTAGGAATTGGAATCGACATAAATGACAAGAAGCTAAATATTAAATTATGTCCTCCTCGGGTAGAGGGCGAACAGAAAATTAACCCTGAAGTGTGGTATACCCCAGAAAAAGCAGGCCGATTGGACATAAAACCTTTTGAGATAATATTAAGAAATCCTGAAGTCCCAGTTAGAGTTAAGCAGTACCCAATTCCAAATTAAGGAAGGAAAGGGGTCAAACCTGAAATTGAAAGATTAAAAGCACAAGGGTTATTAGAACCCTGCATGTCCCCTTTTAATACTCCTATCCTTCCTGTTAAAAAACCCGATGGGAAATACCGTTTGGTACATGATTTCTGAGAAATTAACAAAAGGACTGTAGAAAGATTCCCTGTAGTAACTAACCCTCATACTTTATTAAGTCATTAGGCCCCGAAAATCAGTTATAGATTTAAAGGATGCATTTTGGGCATGTCCCCTTAAAGAAAGTTGTAGGGACTATTTTGCCTTTGAATGGGAAGACCCAGACACCCATAGGAAACAACAACTCCGTTGGACGGTACTCCCACAAGGGTTTACAGAGTCCCCTAATTTATTTGGCCAGGCACTGGAGCAGCTGCTTACAGATTTTCAGTTGAGAGAAGGGGCTGTCCTGATTCAGTATGTAGATGACTTGTTAGTAGCTGGGAAAGAAGAGGAAATTGTCAGGGAAGAGAGTATAAGATTACTCAATTTTCTAAGCCTGAAAGGACTCTAAGTGTCAAAATCCAAATTACAATTTGTGGAAAAAGAGGTGAAGTATCTCGGACATAGACTGAGTCAAGGAACGAAGAAACTAGACCCAGAAAGGGTTAAGGGAGTCTTAGCTATGCCAGGGCCAAGGACAAAGCGGGAGGTTAGACTGTTAGGTCTAGCTGTTAGGAGGGGAAACAATGTCGCTGATCAAGAGGCAAGGAATGGGGCTCTTAGAGTGTTAAAGGAAACTGTAATTACCAAAAGGGGTAGGGAAGACTGCCCCAATTGTGGAGCTGATTTAGAGAGTGAACCTTGTCACGATTGTCGGAAAGAATTTGAGATGTGTGGAATAAATTGTGTTTGCAAGAATCCCAACAAGAAGTATTGTATACTACATGGACCAATCCAGATATTGGTGTTCACCGAAAAGGAGCAGGAAAAACTAAAAGAAATGGGGATTATAGAAAAGGGAAATAGAAAAGAATTACCAGATGGCCATGAGGTACTCCCAAAATCAGTGGCTCGAAAAATCCTGGAAGCAATTCACAGAAAAACACACTGGGGTACCCAAGCATTAATAGATCAATTTGCAATTAATTATACTTGTATGGGGATGCACACCTTAGCTAAACAAATAACACAACAATGCCTAACCTGCCAACGGGTCAACAAGAGGCAATGGAGACAAAGGGAAATGGGGAGGACGGGAATTGGCACATAGACCGTTTTCCCACATTCAAATAGATTTTACTGATTTGCCTAAAGTAGGAAGGTATAAACACTTATTGGTGATAATAGATCACTTGACTCACTTTGTAGAGGCATTCCCTACCTCCAGGGCAACTACACAAACAGTAGTAAAAACACTATTAGAAGAGATAATCCCCCGTTATGGACTAGTAGAAGTAATAGACTCAGACAGAGGGCCACACTTTACCTCCAAAATAATTAAAGAAGTAGTTACAGCTCTAGGAATGAAGTGGCAATATCATACTCCCTGGCATCCACAAAGCTCAGGTAAAGTGGAAAGGGTAAATGGGAAAATTAAGAAACAACTAACTAAATTGATGTATGAAACACAGTTATCCTGGGTAAAATGTCTACCTTTAGCCTTGTTAAATATACGAACTCAGCCCAGAACAGATATTGGAATTTCTCCATTTGAAATGCTGTATGGGATGCCTTATGACATGAATTCTCCGATAGACCACCCTGAAATAAGTAATCAACAAATTAACCAATATGTCATGCAACTTATAAAGGCTCGGGAAGGGCTTAGAAGAGCTGGGTTACTAGTGCAACGACCTCCTTTAGACCTAGCAATCCATAATATAAAACCAGGTGATAAGGTGTTAATAAAAACCTGGAAAGAAACCTCACTAATCCCAAACTGGGGAGGCCCCTATGTTGTTTTACTTACTACAGAAACTGCAGTCAGAACCGCCGAGAAGGGATGGACACATGCGAGCCGAATAAAGGGACCGATTACTGCTGCTGCTGCCGAAGACCCCTGGAGAATAACCAGCCAACCCGGAGATCTTAAGGTCCCATTTAAATGGACTTAATGGACTCAGTAAAAATTGTACGAACCAGCTGGTATAGTGAGATACTGGATTATGGATATCCTATAACTGATGATTTTAGAGTCTATTGTACAAATAAGGATTGTGATTGTTACCCTTTTGTATGCTATATTTGTAAAATCTGCCATGAACGGTGGTGGGTCCATAGTTATAGAGGTACCCCTCCAAGGGGTATTTGTAAAGGGTGTTACCAATTAGAAAGAGAATTGACAAAGTCAGTCCTAAAGATTGGAGAAGAGAATGGGACCCTATCAAGGGAATCCCAAGAGTGGTGGGAGGTGTTTACTAAGGGGGCTAGGCCTGATAATTGTTGTTACCACTCTAATGAACCAATTCCCCTAATTGTTCAAATTATAAAAGGGAATTGCCAGAAGACTTTACCTGGAATTCAGTGTAATTCACTGCAAGTGAAGGATAAGAATTGGGAATCATTCAAAAAGAGGCAGCAAAAACAGAGTAAGGGTCCTCCTGAAGAATATCCTTGCTGCCGAGAAGATGGTACACGTCGCGGCTCGAAGCAACCGGGTCGGCGAGCGAGGCAGAGGGATAAGAAGCGGTGGAGGAAAAAGCCCTCAAACTGGGACAATTCAAAGGTATTTCAAGAACTGCCTCAAGGATACTGATCTGCCAAGGGTAAAGGTGAGCCCGGCAATAACATGTCAAACCAAACAGTGGGAAGGGGGAAATAATGATAATCAAGTTCTGGGGCGGTTTGGACTCCACCCTTGCTGGCAAATTCTGTACATATTAGTTATAAGTTGTACCTGGCCTGTACAAGGGGACTATGCACACCAGCCATTTAATTGGACTCTGACCAAAATAGACCAAGGGAAAGTTGTTAAGCAAAATGCCACCACTGTAGCTCCTACTTTTTTAGTTACTAATGAGGACTTGGTGAACTCTGTGTGGGGATGGAGTAAACCTGACTTCCACGCTATGTATTGGTGTCCTAGTTCCAATCCTGGGAGGGGATATTGTAATTACCCTGGGGAATATCTGTGTGGATATTGGGGCTGTGAAACCATAGCAACTGCCTGGGCTGTCACCCATCCAGATAAATTTTTACAGGTCTCATGGTATCCTAAAGGATGCAAAGTTCCATGGTATGGCACTCAAGAAGAAATTCTGTATATGGGGAATTGCAGGTCCTGTGATATTGTTGTTACTAGGTTTAACTTTCGGACCTTGCATTTTTAATAAAATCATAGACATTGTAAAAGGAAGACTAGAGGCAGCTCATCTAATGCTTATTAGGGAGAGGTACGAAGCATTGCCCAGGGACTCAGAAGTAGATGAAACCCTGGTCTTAAGCCACCAAGAGTTAAAGCGTTTTAATGAACAAATTGGTAAAGAGAAAGAGGAGGGATTGTAATAAAAAGGTCTTTGTTCATTAAAACGAACAT
This sequence comes from Vidua macroura, assembly GCF_024509145.1. Lineage (NCBI taxonomy): Eukaryota > Metazoa > Chordata > Aves > Passeriformes > Viduidae > Vidua > Vidua macroura. Next base: position 17,186,217 of record NC_071574.1, read on the forward strand.
TGAAAGAAGGTAAGAATTTAAACTGAATAGAGAATTTCAGACTGTGAGAAGAGAAATAGGAGAAAAAAGGGCGGGGGGGCTTGATAAACAACAAGTATTCTGCTTAAGAATTGTGCAAATGCAGCTAGCACAGAAGACTGTGTAATTAACTATATACAAGCTAACTTTTAGGCCAAGGACAACCGGCAAAGAAGATAAGGAGCCTTCATCCCTATGACCACCAAGAGCAGAGAGAAAAAAGGACCCCCTAGCAACCAATTGCACCGGCGCAGAGTACATCGAGAGAAAATACGTCAACCGAAAAAAAGGGGGGACTATAAAAACAAAAAGGTCAAAGGGGGAAGGTGCGCCGTGGCAGAGTGGAGACTCCCCGGCCGCCCAGCGCTGTTTTTTTGCTTAATACCGCTTGCTTAATAAATTCTTGTTAATTGATTTATCTATAATTAGCCTCCCCAATTGAATTTGTCCATAACAGACCCCATCTCCCTTGTGCTGCACTCAGAGCTATTTGCTCACTCACATCCAGAGAGTCCAAACACCTTCACCTTTCAGGTGCTCTGTTCAGCATAAATCATTGAAAATATACTATCTGCTTCTAGTCTGCACTGTTTAGTTGCTCACTGTTAAACCACATGGAGAGCCCCAAACACCAAAGCTGGCCTCCAGCCTTGTCAGCTTTCCCAAACCAGGATTTTATCTGCACCCACAGATTTCCCCTGTTGCAGGTTCAGAAGACAATGCCTGCAGCAACACCACACTTGTATCACCACACAACAACCCTCTCTCAGTAACTGCAGTTTCCTACAAACCACCTACATGTAAATCACATCTGGGCACTCAGAATTCTTCTGCCACAAAGGCCACGTGTTACACAGGCTGGGTTTTGTGAAAAACGCCAATCACTTGGTTTTTAAAATTTTAAAAGTTTAATAATAATAAAATTGTTATAAAAATAGTAATACAATTAGAGTATTAAAAATTTAGAGTTAGGACAATTACAAGACAATAAGAAGCAAAGACTTACAGATGTCCGGATGCTTTCGGGCACTTAAGCCACGACAAGCATGTCTTGTGAACAAAGGAATAACCCTTAAAAGCAATTGCCTGTTGCATATTCATATATCTTATACATGATGCATAAATTCCTTGCAAATTAAGAACTTTTCTGTTTTTTGTCAACTTCTTCCCCTTAATCCTGGTAGTTCCATAAAGACGGAGAGAACGTGGAAGAATGTTTGTCTTTTCCGATAAGGAGGCAGTAACTCTTTATGGGCCCTGTCACTGCCATCTCTGTGCGAAGAGTTTCTTGATTATCTCATCTCTTGCTTGAGCTAGTAAAAAAATCCTACATCGCAGAGTTTCTATTTTAACATTATCTTGTAACCTAAAACTATATTTAACACACTATTTAAGAGAATTAATACAGTATAGCTTTCTAACATTACACATATAATATTCATTGTAATATTTGCGAAAAGCTGATCATAAAGTATGCATTTTTCACAATCCCTCCTCTTCTTTATAAATCATTTGGCTTGAGCAATATTTCTTATCCACTTGCATTCTTTGGACTCTGTTGGTAATCAAATAAAACATGGGATTAAACAAGGAAAGAACATCAAAACAGTTGTAACACATCAAAGGAAGAATCCTAATTTCTTCCACTATCCCATCCTCAATACATTACCTCATCAGTTAGTTTTTAACATTGTTTTCCCACTTTTGGACTGGTATCTGGGTTATTTCTTTCTGATATTCTTTGTTTTTTCCAGGATGACTTTCCCATTGTCATCTATTTTCAACAATTTGATATATTAAACTTTCCACAAACAGCCCCTTCTTTAGCCAATAAATAGTCTAAAGCCAACCTATTCTGCTACACTAGAGTTTTTGTTTGGCTTTGCGGATTTGATATTAATTCCAATGCCTGAGCATCTTTGTTTGTTATCTTCTCTATGACTGCTTGGAGTCTTATAATACGATTCAGTATATAATTTGGGGTTAATACAGAGCTAGATTGCTGTGCTGGTTTCACCTTTTTGTTTACTAATTGCCTTTTTGCCGAATCTTGGACTGTATTTCGGAAATCAAATGTAAAACAAATCCATCTCTCTCCTTTCAGGCATTCAATGCCCCGTCTATTACCACTTTTTCCTAAGTTCCTTGTAATCCAATATTTTTCCCCATTTTGCCAGCAGGTAGTTTATTTGGATGGGTTGATGTCACTGTTGAGCAGGACGGGAACAAAAGGACTCCAAGTTAGAAGGCAAGAAATGAAACTGATTTCTTTCAAATGCACTGCTCTATATATAGAGAACATTGTGCAGACTAATTTTATTGGTCTTAAAAGTAGAAACATCTCACACCATTGGTGTGCAGTGAATGATGGCACGGTAGCAGAACCTATCTTGTAAACAATGTGAACAACAAGACAGAGATAGTGAATTATTTACATTCTTTCCCAACTGTTTCCCAGCCTCTTGCCTGACTAAAAAACCCTCTCTTTTTCTCTCTGACTGAACTGAAAATATCCATAGGTTATAACAGTGGCTGTTGACATGGGTGTGTGTAACAAAAAAGGAACTTTGGTTTCTTCCCATGTAATACTTTCTGTAGCATTTGTGACACTATCTTGCCGGTATCTCAAAAGATAAAAGACAACAAATGAGAGACAGAAAGAGGAATAACAGAGGTCTGGTATGGTTTATACCCTGACCTCCCCTGCCTATAGAGTTGCTTCCCATAGCAGGTATGTTTGATCTTCTCAGTGGCGAGTACAGTGGTCAACCAGGCTTGCCCTCTGTTTCCCTTGTCACTCCTTTTTACTAATTTTTTTAGGCAAGTCCTTTTCGACACTCCTTAACTGAGGTTTCCCACTGTTCCTCAGGTATCTCTCAGGCACTAATAATTCCCATCCACAAAACAAAGTTACTACTTCAACTGTTTTGAGTTCTGTCTGTAGAGGGGATAGATTCAGTATTTGATACTTCTTGCAACAAGAACATAGATTTTGTGAGCTACAATACCAATTATTCCCATAATTTGAATATTTACTTATAACCTATTTAGTCTATCCAGCATTGGGATGAATCAAATAAAGTATACAGTATAATAGGAATGGTAATTTCCCTTCTTTCCTGTACAAGTCACAGGCTAAGGCCAGAATATAAGAACTCTCTGATTAAAATAGTCCTGATCCTCTTGTATGAAGTGGCAGTATTCCTCTCCCAAGGAGGTGCTGGAGGCGTCTCAGGGCTTATTTAGGCAATGCTTAAAACCAGTGATGTAAGCTTTGCCTTATTTCTCAGTTAGGTGTTATTCTTTGTACCTTCCTTGGTTCATTTAGGTCTTCTCAAACTGTTATCACCCAGTCCCAGTTGAAAGTCAATTTGGTATCACCCGGTTTTAATATGATAATCCATTCTTCAAGGTTCTTCACAAGTTCTTTGATTTTGCTGTCATGAATTCACCCTCTTTCTGTGGTTCGGATTGCTGCTTTAGTGGTACCTGGAAAGGACTTCTTAATAACACCGTGTTAAAAGAAAAACAATACTGCATTAACTTCTACCATTAGTTTTCTTCAAAACTTTCTGGGTCTAACGAAAAGCTTTTTCTACAGCTGCTTATTCTACTCATATCTAGCTGTGTTAATAGCTGCAGAGGCCAATTATTCTTTCTGTGAGCTATAATTAGTTAAATAAAAAAGACCAGGCCAATTTTAACACAAGATGTATCACATCTCTTGCTTTTTACTTTTTGGGCAACATTTAACTGTTTTAGTCTTACAGACCCATTCTTCAGAACAAAAGCCTCCTCTTCTTAACAACAAAAAAACAGAAAGAAAAAAAATCTTGCTTTAAAAAATAAACCACTTTGTGAAAGTCAACTATCTCTGCCTTGATCTTATCTCTAGCAGTGGTCCCTTTCTCCCTCTTTTTCACAGCCTTGCATTTAACTCTGTTCTTCGCCTCTCTCTCTCTTTTTCTCTCTCTCTCCCTCTCTTTCTCTCTCTTCACATTTTAACATCCATATTCCAACATCAGTCCACCTTCTAATATCAGTCCACATTCCAACATCTCAGAGAGGTGAGTCTGCCAATCACCCCTCCCCCCTTTTTCAACTTCTTTACAAATAAAATTACTTTTGTTATGTGCGTTCTGCAAGCGTGCAATTCACAGCACCCTCCACCAAGGCTACTAGCCACTCACAGCTGACACAGTGCCAAAATTAAAAACTTGCTTTGCTATCACAATTTTTTCCATTCACAAGTTCAAAAAGGTTGTAGGAACAAGGTAAACAACAACTTACTTCCAAAGTGACCCTGCCTGCACCAAAAAATTTTAAGACAATGCTAGTTAATGCAATGCAATTTGCAATGAAGCCAAGGTTTGATTTGGGAAGGGCATCTGAGGACACAGAGCATGAGTTTTACAAATCCATATTTTGAAGAGGGAATGGACAAAAAATGAATACAGTGTGGGGGACAGAAAGTAAGGAATTTGTCTCTGCAATACCTTCTCTTTGACTGCTAGGAAACACTGTCCAAAGAGGCTCCTGTGGTACAAACAATAACAGGATGGGAAGAGGCACTCTTGAATTCAAGCTTTAATGTCACAATAGGAAACAGCACCTGAGCACTGCAGTAGTGAAGCACCCTGCCTGCAAACTCACTAGAGACAAGCTACTGCTGCCATGCTGCAGGGCTACCTACAGCACAGAGGGAATCATGGCCAAACCCTCCCTGCAGACCTGGATAAACCACACAAAGAACCCACAACTTCCTCATAGCTCTCTAACTCATTCAAGAAATAAAACTACAGCAAGCAGAGACACCCTCTTTTTCGTGTGTGTGTGTCACACACCCACAGTGATGCTGAAAATAACAAATTAACAGCTTATATTAGAACATACTGAAACCTAGCTTTGTAGGTTCCCTTTTTTATATGTAGCCACCTCCAATTCTGGGTCAAAAAATTAGCCCTATTTTTCAGAAGTGCTATGCATGCACAGCTCTAGCTGCTGTTCTAGGTGCACTGCAAGTATTCAGCACTTCCAGAAACACTAACAAACAAACCAAACAAAAACCAAGAAAGCAAAACACATTAGGGTACATGAAAAAGGACTGGCTGGAAGGAAAAAATGTTTCTCATTGACCTACCAAGCAGCTGGTGTTACCTTTAGTTTAACTTTACACACTGAGAACCACTTGATTGAACAGCCTTGCATCAACTCAAAGTAAATTAAAAGCAGGTTTTGCTATGTCACAGCTGTAAACTACTTTTTCAATCCTAGAGTACAGCAAGTTACATATTTCAAGATGAAAAATCACAATGCAAATTGCAAGAAATAATTTAAACTACCTGTACATAGCAAAGGGGAAAGAATTAGCTGAATCAACAGCTCAGTGAAGACATCTGCTCAGTATGAAGCATCCTCCCCTATTTCCTTCCCCAGCCCAAACTTCCTTGTTAGTTTTTTTCTTTATCCTCTTAGCTTAATTTTAAAATTCGAGCTGTCATCTTCCCATCTTCTGGGATAAACCCTATTCCTAATTTCACTTGTAAATCTCATCCCAATAAGTTGCTACCCGCCCCTGGGACCAATAAAACATCCCCATCCAAAATCTGGTTTCTACCTCTATTACCACATTTTTAATGACAGGAACTGTGAAACTCTCTCCTTTTGCTCCTGTTACTTTTACAGTATCTTTACTTACACTATAACCTTTTGGAATATTTAACAGACAGGTTCTTTCTACCCCTGTGTCTACCACAAATTCCAATTCTTTTTCTTGGGGACCCACTTTTAAAGTTATCACAGACTCCAGATGGTATTTGTCCCCTAAAAAAATAGAGCCTCTAACATCCCTATTCTACTGTGCTCATCTCTCGGAAGATTTTCAGATCTGTTGCCCTCTTAGGACAATCTCTCCTATAATGTCCTTTGCTCCTACAGTAAAAGCAGACATTCCTGGAATGCTCCTGAGACTTGGTTTGTATTGGGTTTTTATTCTTTCCTGTTCCCCTGTCTCTACTACCGTCATATCTAGGAGTAGTGCTTGTGTGGTTTTGATTTTTTTTTTTTTGTAATTGTTTTCTCGCATGGTGACTGCCACAATCCTTGCTTTTAGTTTGGCTTTGGCCACAGATTTCTGAGACTCCTTTAATAAACCATCTAATGATTTATCATGCCAATCTTCAATTTTTTCCAATTTTTCCTAATATCTGGTCAAGCACCAGTAACAAAGTTATCCTTAACAAAGCTTTTCTCACATCAGTGTCAGGATCCATTCTGGAACATTGCCTTATATTTCTCTCAAGTCTGTCCAACCATTCAGTTGGAGCCTCCTCTTTCCCCTGCTGTGCCTCAAAAGTCTCTTCAGCATTTTTCCCTCAAGATGCTGCCCCTTTTATTCCCTTGATTATTAAATTACGATACTCATTCATATGTTTTCTCCCCTCCTCATTATTTTGACCCCACTCAGGAGGTGCAGTCGGCATTTTGTCCTCTCCGGGGAGGCCTGTGGATTTTTTTTACTCCAGGCTTTTATGCCTGCAATTCTGATCATTTCCCTTTCTTCTGGAGAAAATAGTATCTTTGTTATCAACCGTATTTCTTCCCAGGTATAAATATTTGAACCTAAAAACTGGTCTAATTGTTCAGCAGTGCTTATGGGATCCTTCAAAATCCCTTTTATTTCCTTTTTAAAATTCCTGACCTCAGAAGAAGTCAAAGGGGCATTGACAAACTTAGTTCCACCCCCTCCCATTGGGACCTCTCTTAGTGGAAATGGATTCCAGTCTTCTTCTATAGCCTTTCTCCCGTGTTGTGAGGAAGAGTCCAGAGAATGTTGCCTTCTAACTGAACTTCTTGTGTTCCTATAAGGGGGGTCCTCCAGAGAAAGAGAGTTTCTTTGAGCTGGAGCTGTGGTTACCAGGGGAACGGAGCTCAGGGGAGCATGAGCAGGGTTTGCTACTGGAACCACCAAAGGAGGGGGCATTTCCAGGGGGTAGCAGTCGGGAGCGTGGTTAATGGCGGCTGGGTCAGCTCTTCCCAGCAGAGGCAAAGCAGGAGCGGCGGTGCCCAATGCAGCTGGAACGGGCAAAGTTGCTGGGGATGGGGCAAAGGAAACAGCCATGGGAGAAGCGGTCAAGGATGGGACGGATGGGACCAACAGGAGCCTGCCAGGCGCGGCTGGCTGAGCAGCCATGGACCAGCTGGGCGGGATGGGGGCGGGGGCCAGTTGGGTAGCCATGAGCAGCGAGACGGGGACTGGTACAGAGGCTGCAGGCGGCAAAAGAGGACCCGGGACAGGCGCTGGCACTGAGGCAGATGGAGCCGAAGTGAGTGGCTTGCTGGGACCTGGGACAAGAGCCGTGACTGGAACAGGCGAAGCTGAAGCAAGTGGCAAGCCTGAGCCCGAGACAAGCAGCTCGGCCACGAGTGGTGTGGGCGTGAATGGGAATGGAGGGGGCAAAACCAGTGAAGGATCCCACTCCTTTCCTTTTCTCTTTTTCCCTCTTTTTCCCCTCCCTTTTCTTTCCCTTTGTCTTCTTTTTTATTGGTTTTTGGTCCCATTTTTCAAAATCTTATCTATTCATTCCACACCTTTGTTTCTCACTTTCTCTAACAAACTGAATACTACCTTCTTTCAACTACCCACGCAAAAAATCCTTTCTCTCACAATACCATTTGACACAATATACCTCCCTCCAAGGAAATAAAGTAAAGCTCAAAATAAACAATCTACATTACATATCTTCCACTCATTTCCATTTACTCACCTTTATCTCTCATTCACTCTCACACACATTCACACCCTCAAGCCTGTTCATTCATAATTCTGGACTTCACAATACTGTTACATATACTTTCATCTGTCCACACTCACTCACTTTTAATTTTCACTCACTCTCACATCTACATTTACCCTAAGTGCTCTTGGAATGTTAATCCGTCAACCCAGCAGGTTTAATCCTGGAAGTCTCTCAATCCACCAGAATTTTAGGTGTTACTGCCCAGTCCCAGTGTTCTTGGATATCCCTCAATCCAACTGTGTTTTTCAACCCCAGATCCCCTTGGACATTTTTATCCCACAGTCCAGCTGTGTTGTCCAACCCCAGATTCTCTTGGGCATATCCTCAATCCGGCAACCCTGAGTGCTCTTAGAACGTTAATCCCTCAACCCAGCAAATTTAATCCTGGATGTCTCTCAATCCAGCAGATTTTTTTTTTCTTTTTTTTTTCCCCGTGAATTAACCCTCTTTTTACTTTTTTTTCCAATGAATTATGCCAAGAAAAACCCTCTTTTCACATTTTATTTCCCCCCACCAAGGGGTCCCACTCTTTCTCTGAGACCCAGTCCCAGTTTCTCAGGGGGAAGATTCTCTTACTCTTTTTATCACTCGCTTCGTCTCTTTACTGGCCGCTTTTCTCGTGAAAAAGATGGAAACGCAGCATGGGAGACCCCGCTCTCACTTAGCAGGTCTGGGGTAACCAGTCTGCCTCTCATTTGCACACATTCATCTCCCCCCTTATCCACCCTGTGCCAACAAATACTTACCTATCCTTTGTCCTTGGGTCTTTGTTCTTCGTGTACACTTTAGTCTTAGGGGCTAATTACCGCAGTTTTAGGGAATCCTTTCCCTTTTCTTTGTTTTATTGCCTCCTTTTGTCCATCCGATCGAAACCTGCGTCTGTCAGTCACACCAGGGGAGCACAGTGAGGCTGCCTAATCAGGGCAGGATGCATCTCCCTCACTCTGACTCTCCTAAGGCATTGGCAGAGAGGTGTTAAAAACCATCCTCTGTTACCATAATCGTGAAAAACGCCAATCAGTTGGTTTTTAAAATTTTAAAAGTTTAATAATAATAAAATAGTTATAAAAATAGTAATACAATTAGAGTATAAAATTTTAGAGTTAGGACAATTACAAGACAATAAGAAGCAAAGACTTACAGACATTCCGGATGCTTGTCATGGCTTGTCCGAGACAAGGGAAACATCACTTCTGTGAGACTGGAAACCACTGACATGTGAGCCAAATAAACAGCCCTGATTGAGAAAAAAGAAACAGTAACACAAGTGCTCTATTATACAGGTGCCAGTAGCTGAAGCTTATTTTGGTAGAAAATTTATGGAGAAGCAGGCAAGGAATACAGAAAAGTCTTTTTTGATACCTAAACCACAGGACAACAAAGTGACTTCTACATTTTCTTTACTGCTGTAGGTAAAACAATACAGTTTCAAGCTCCTCTCCAGAGGAAGGGATTTAAAAACCCTGTGCTAAAACCACAAATGAATATTCAGAGATGGCCTGGATGGAACTATGAGGGCGATAGAGAACAAGTTACAAAACAAAATTAACATAAAGGAGTAACAAACAAAATGTCCCAGTAAAGTCAAAATCCAGAAGATTTGTTTCTGGGGAATAAACACCTCCTTGAAACAGCTCAGGGAAAAGAAAAGAATCAGTTCTAGAAAGGACAAATCAAGTACCAGAGCAGCATTAGGCAGCCTCCAAGATGTTGCTGTCTGGTTGCGGCTACAGTATGGAGGTCTCCTGGCTAGCACGCGCCCTATGGCCGGAGAGCACAATAGGAAGGGCTGCCTCCAGATCTCTTCTGAGACCTCTAGGGTGGCAGTGCTAACAGGGAGTTGCTGCTCCCTATGGCTGGCTGTGGCGTGGGTAGCACAGCTCCGAAGCAAGAACAAAGGACTGAGGCAAAGAAATAGGAAGGGGCCATTTGTATGAATTCCAAGGTATTTTATTCCCAAGGAAGGTTCAGGGACAAGTAAGTGCAGGAATGAGGGGGGCATCACATTTTAAAGAGGGGAGGGTACGAGGGGTGGAAACAACTCACATCCAATGGGGAGACATTAGGGGAGGAGAACACAACTGAGGTAATCCAATAAAGGCAGCACAGGGGAGGAAGCAGGCTTAACAGTCCAATGGGAAATTGTGCAAGGGGTAACACACAGGGAACTTTCCAGAACAAACAGGGTGTGTCTAACTTGACAGGCAAGGGTAGGGGGCAGTGAACTGGGGATTGACAGGGACTAATAACGAAGCAAGGGGGGTACAAAGGAGGGCCTGGGGAGAATGACATGGGGATTGACAGGCACTTGGCGGGAAAATATTGAAGTAAACAACTTAGGGCTAAACCATTAGGGGAACAGAATGGGTTACATGGAACAAACCATTACAAACTGATTAACAAAAAACACTTACAAAACCACAAACCACCACACCAAGAGTTTGATCCTTACAGAGAGAGGCCAAGGAGCAGCGAGATATTTTATACAGGAACTGTAAACCAGATGTTATAAGCACAGTGATAGTCATACTACACTAGCTGGAGATTGTAATGAACAAAGTTCCTGGTGTTCCCAGGGTCATGGGCAGGGCCTTCCTAGTTCCCATGGCAACAGTGGAACAGCTGCTGGCTCTAGCTGAGTACCAATATTGAAATGTTAATCAGCTAATTGCTCTGTTTGTTTTCTAGAGAACTACCTGGAGATAACCTGCCTCCCCCCACCCACGCTGCCATTCTGCGACTAAAATGCAAATAAAAACCTCTTGGGACCATGGGAGCATTTTTTTAGGGGATAAAGACACCCATAAATAAAGAACTAAACACAGTAGAGGGGGCTAGACAAATGCCCTAGCTGAAGAAGAGGGAAACACATCCCCTGATTGACTTTTGCCCTGTCACCATCACCTACAAAAGACTAGACTAGAGTGGACTGTGGGAAGCAAAAACAAAGAGAGGGAATTTCCTGGTGTTGCCACAAGGAAAGGAGAGGGGACAGCTGTTGTTCTGGACTTCAGCAACAGACACTGCACGCCTCCTCACCCTTCGGCTACCAGTGTGCTACGAGGAAAGGAGAGGGGACAGCTACTGCTCTGGACTTCAGCAACAGACTCTGCACACCTCCTTCCCTTTTGGCTACCTGGGAAAACTACAACAGCGGGGGCGAGCTCTGTGTTGGGCCCCCTGCCAAGCTGATCTTTTTGATAAAGAGCTGAACATTAATAAAGGCATTAGCCCTGTTCATTTCAGAGATAACTGAGTATGAGGAACATCCCTGAGAAGCCATGCACTCAAATATTATAGGGAAACCCAGCCATGCATGAGCTTAAAGGGAGATGCTTTAAAAGCAGTTTGAAGAACCAAAATTAATAGTGAAACCCCAAAATCAATAGTCAAAATGCTGCATGACTTTTAAATGTTGATGGTTGTGCACAGGCTCCCAATTTCATATCAGAGCCACTGATAGGTAGATTTTCCCCCCACATGCTCTTGTCAACATCTCAGCTCCAGAAAGAGATCATCTGGTTTAGAAAGATTCAAACAAGACAAAAACCAAACACTACTTTGGAGCTGATGACTCCCATAGAGGATAAAGGCCATAAAGAGTGAAAATAATGATGCTGTTCAGGTAGATTGGAACCACATAAGGAGAAGAACGAGACCAAGTGCCAAGGGAAACAAGGACTGTATGCCAGAGCAATGGCCGAACAGCAGGCTAAAGAAAAATGTAAGCACAAGATCAGGAAAAACTGCATAGATGAGTTTCACAGAGGAAAAAGGGAAAGTTTTGTCACTTTACAAGGGCCTGAAGACAGCACATCCAGTCTGTTCCTGGCACTCTCACTGCCAAACACAGGCAAGCACATTTCTCTCTCTCGAGATTTTTCATAAAGGTATAAAGAGAGAAATAAAAGAGAAAACAATTTCTATTTCTGCTCCTTGTTTTTCTCTTGTGGAATGTGTTTGGAGAATTGTTTACCTAGAGTGATCACTTGGTTGGATCATGGTGGATTGTTTGGGCCTGATGGTCAATCAGATCCACCTGTGTCTGGACTCTGGCGAACAGGATCACGAGTTGTTAGTAGTTAGATATGATAGCTAGAGAAAGTAGCATGTAGTTTTTAGTATCCTCTTTTATATAGTATATTAATGTATTATAGCATAATTATAATAAAGAAATCATTCAGCCTTCTGAATTGAGTTAGACATCATCATTCTTCCCATTGGGATCGGCGGCATCTACAACAGGCTGGGTGGGACTGTTCTTTGGGATAAGTGTGACTTTCTCTGACTCAGTACATTTTGAGAAGATCCGAGTTGGTGGATGAGATTATTCTGGTAATATCTGTTATTATACTCTCAGTTTCACTGGGTCAGAACATTTCAGAGTTAAGAACTTGAATTAGAAATAGAAAACTTACTACGTGTCCATCCTTAAAATAATTTTCCTTTGTTAATATTCTGAAAAGAAAAAGCTGAGAACGTCCAACCCCCAGAGAAGCAGCAGCCATGCACTGCAGCCTTGCTTTAGAGCATTTCTAATGGCTAACTGTGCACTCAGCACCCCTAAAACATTATCATTCTGGAGCCAAGCAATATGGTGCCATTAAAATCCTTTATTCATTGATTTGAAGTTGTTTCACTGACTCACTCCGCTGCCATCTGAGCCATTCCAACATCAATGGCAATGTCTCCCGGTCCTGATGTCAGGGTAATTGCAGCCTCAGTTGTTTCCAATTTTTAATGCTGATTTTGGTTGCTTCCCACAGCCCCTCTGCTGATGTGAATTGCACTGGCTCAGACAGTTCGACTCACACAGTACCATTCCAGGGATACATAAATAACTGCAGGTTATTGGCAGTACCTGGACTCAGGCCTGCCATTTACATCAAAATTAATTCAAGATCATGTTAGGTGTATGAAAAAAAAAATCATTAGATTGATAGTAATTCCACTCTAAAGCATTTGGATTACAAGTCTATTGTAAAGGAGGAGGGGAAATCACAGTCCAGATCTTCAGCTACAGCACATTTACAACAACAACAACAACAAAAAGATATATTTTCCAGAGTTCTCTAAGTTTTGTCACACATTTCATTAGAAAGATGCCCTTAGGATTGCAACTATCTAGATGAAATACTTTTATCATATTTCCTGCCTTTTTACCATATGAAAAACCTGAATGTTCTTCTGCTTCTCAAAGCATTTAAAACAAAGTTTAGCCCCAGGAGCCAGGCTCTGCTCCCCTGCAGTAGGTAGCAGCAGTCCCAGGTGCTGAGTCCTGGGGAGGGAGAGGGAACAGGAAGGGCTCGTGTCTGAGGGATCCCCACGTGCTGAGCACACAGCAGGGCCCCTGCACTGCCTCCCAGAGAACCTTCCAGCCCTGGAACCTCCCCTCACTTCTCCTCCTGCATCCCACACACCTCCGGGAGGGAAGCAGCCATGTGTGCACCACAGAGAGGAGAAAATCCTGCTTTTACTCCCCAGAGCTACAGAACCTTCGCACACCAAAAACTAGATCCTGCTTTCAGAACCACACCCAAAACCATCCATCTGTGCCATCAGTGGCCACTCAGGAGCAGTGGGGGAAAACCATAGTTCTGGGGAATGAGGGAAGTACAGAACAAGAACTCTGTAACTGCCCTGTCTCACCTGGCTCCAACTCTTGGTGCTCTTTCCCACCCCAGCCACCCATATTTAGAAAAGACAGATCAATAAAAATGAGGGTCAAATGTTCATTATGACAATAATAATCAATAATCACATTATTGACCGGGAAATACAATTTTAAAAAATTAAATGCAATAAACTCTTAGTGAATCACTTTTCCATTAAAGTGCTTACTGCTATGCTCCTCCAATACCATTTATCTGAATTGTCAGCTATTTTTACAGAATTGCAGAAAAAAATATGACCTACTTGTAGGTTTATCTAGAGTTTAAATACATAATTTCTGTTGGTAGCAAAGAAATAACTAAAGTAAAAAAAAACAAAAGAGTTCTAATATCCCAACAGATTGCTTTATAAATTTTCTGAAAGTTTACAATCAACTTTTTTTGCCTTGTCCTCTGTAAGTGGAGAAAACTCTAATAAAGAAAAGATTAGACACTAAATAAAGGAAATTATTTGCAGCAAATTATGATGTCTATCTTTGCATGACAGGCAACTTCTGATGGCTTTTTTCCTCTTCTATTCTAGCTTTTTTTTCCGATTTTCTGCTAAATCCAGCAGTTTAAATATGCTTTATCACATATGTCTCCAAGTAAGAATAAAGCACATTAGGAGTACTGTGCCAATTTTCACAGACTTGACTTAATGCAGTATTTTACTCCACTGGAGAAGACTGATGCCAACACATCCCAGCCATGGAGGAGTGCAGAGTTACCAAAAGGTGCCAGAGAGAACCAGGTGAGAGTCACAAAGTGACAGAGTGAGAGCTATGAAGTGCAGCAGCCAAACAGCTCAGCTGTGCAAGAGGCCTAAAGCAGCCACAGGCTATGCAGGACTTAAAGATGGAAGATGTTCACAATTATCTAAATTAGAATTTTTTTTCATAAGAAACCCAGCCCAGAGAGAGCTCGTGAATAACAGCATGGCCAGGTAACTACTACATGGCTTTATATACTCAGTGCACTGGCAGTTATTCCAATTAATGACTTAATTGTTTTCATGTTTCTGTCTTTGAATGCAGACACCCAAAGTCTATTTAAGAAATATGGGAGAAAAATCTGTTTCAAGAGTGAAAACTGGCCTGTCCTGCATACAATTCTCTTTTTCCTATTACTGTGTCCTTTTCCAGCAAGGACAGGAAAATTTCATTCTCCAGGTTTTTGGGCTGCAGCACTCTCTGGAGGATATCTGGAAATGGATACCTACTTCCATTACACTACTTACACAGGATTTTACCCATCCTGCTGCTTTTCATGCCCTCATTATTCACTTCACCCCATGAGCAGGACAGGGGTCCCAGCACTGCAGACTGGACCAAGCTCCTGGAAACCAGGGAGCTCAGCCTGAGCAGAAAGTGCTCTGGGAGAGCTGCACTCCCACTTTTACCTGCACACAGCCCTGCTCCTCTGCTCCCTTTGAGGGTGGATGCCTGGCATTCAGCAGCTTCCCTCCCTAAATTGGCTGCCTGTTCTCAGGGGCAACAGTCCTCTCCCTGCACCAGCCTAAAATGAGTTTTCTTTAACAGTTCTGAGTACTTGCAGAGGCTGAACCAATTTGTCCCTGGCTAAATTTGACTAATAGAGCAGTTTAGGAGTTCAGCAAGTTCAGCACATACTTACACCAATCTAAAAAGGAACAAGTTCAGGCTTTCCCCTTGCTCTCTTGGCAATTACAAAGTTACTTATCCCTTTCTGACTAGACAACTAAGAGTTTTTCCTCCCCACACGGCACAGCTACTTTCTGTCAGTTCCCTGAAATTGAGGACTTCTGATCAATTTCTGTTAATTTGATAAATATAATCAAATAAATCAAGTATTAAAAAAGAAAAAGTGCCTCACTCTATGTGAGGGGCCTTAAAAGCTCATTTGGTCTGGGCACTGTGCCCACCACTGAGCTGCTGGAAGGGGAATCAATTCCACACACCTTAGGGATGATCTTGTCTCTAAAAAAAAGCCCTTTTTGTGAGATCAGATGTTGAGCAACACTTGCAGCTCCATTTCAAATGATGAAATTAGGTGCTATATTTTCAAATGCTGGTAGGTCTGCATTATCTGTGTTTTCAGCTCACTCCTAACCCAAAACACTAATACAGATTCCCAGTGCTGAACATTATTATCACAGCAACCTCCAAGGTGTTCCAGACAGAGTAAGAATGGAAAGGCCAGATGATTAATTGGAAACACCAAGGGTAGATAATGGGATAGCAGTTCAGATTTCCTAATTAGATCTATTGCCAGTACCTTTAGGATAAAGGAGATGGGAACTGACCATCTCAGCCTTGCTGTCCACTCAGAGGCTTGGTGTTTTTATGATCCTTGTGCTTGACCTCACAAGCTGTTAATGAGCACCCATTTATTGGTGCAGATCAGACCTTCACAAACACAGAAGGGGAATCACCACTAGCCCAGTGGAGGAAACCCTGCTCCTGAAGGAGGCAGATCCACCACAAACAGGAATTCTGCTCCTGCCTATGGGAGGACTCCTGGAAGGAGATGAGCTGTGGAAGGGCTGGGCTCTCTTGTGTGCCCTGCTGGCACATGGCTGCAGAGAGATGTAGCCCTCAGGGGGCACTTGGCAGCAAGCTCCAGCCACAGCAGCCTCTCCAGTCTAACCTTTGTGGGAGCTGATTAAGTGAGATTGTTCTTTCATCTCTCCTTGTGTCCTCTAGAAAATATCTGTAATGATGTGGCTCTTGTGGAAGCAATAACCAAACACCTGCATTGCCATCAAAATGCAGCTGGAGTTGGGAGCAATTCCCATGTGAATCCAGGGCAGAGTGCAGGGCACTGAGGGCACCTGAACTATAAATCAGGGCTGAACCAGAAATCAGGGGCTGCCACGGCACACTCTGGGCTCAGGCCCCCAGCATGAGCCAAGGGAACAGCGGGGGGTCCCTCTGGAGCTCCAGGATTATGTGGGGAGGTGACACCTGAGGGCTCAGCAGGGAAAGGAACAACAAGCAGCTATCAGGAAGGCACTAGCATCCCATTCAACAGCCACTGAGGACTCACCAGGAGTTTGTCATATTAGTTCATGCCTTAAACCCAAAATTCTTGTTCCTTTTATGACTGAGCACAAGCTGCCACATGACATGAG
The DNA here is from genome assembly GCF_024509145.1 of Vidua macroura. NCBI lineage: Eukaryota > Metazoa > Chordata > Aves > Passeriformes > Viduidae > Vidua > Vidua macroura. The sequence goes on from NC_071574.1 coordinate 17,202,797, forward strand.
ACACTCCCAGTTCTCATACAATGGCACAACCTGAGAGCTCTGTCAGGAGAGGCCACAACTCCAGTTCTAACCTGAATAAACAGCAAAGACAAGGGGGCTGTTAAAATGTAATCAACAGAGAATGTATGAATGTCTGCTCCACTATTGTCTGTAGGTTGAGTTATCCAGGGTAGGGATATTTCATCCTAAAAAAATTAAATAAATAAAAGGGAAGTACCACAGGAAAAGCTGTTAGAAACAGGTAACAAGAAAATGCTTATATGTAATCCACTCAAATCTCAACAACCTCTTCTGAAAATACTTCACAGTTTGAATTTCAGTATAAAACAGAACCATCTGCTTTCTAAAATTCTACATGAAACCCAGGAAACACTTGAACATCTTAGGCTAGCCAAAATTATTTACCAGGAATGAAGAAACCAATATTCTGTGGGAAAACCTGATCTCAGGCTATAAAGACACAACCTGGAATAGGCACAAAGCTTTGATACAAAATTGTTTGTGGCAGAAGTGAACAAGAGATGTCTTTGTTCTCCTTTTTTGCTGTCTAGTGTATCAATATGCTTCTAAGTGTTAAAAAATTCAAATAGCACTATATTAGTACCAGACTACCCCTAGACATCAATGAATTTGTAGAGATCCTGTAATTATCTTCAGCTAATCTAAAGGATGCTTGTTTTTTTGAAATGAAATCATATGCTTTAAACATATGATACAACTGAATAATCTAAATGTGAGAAATAATATTCAGTGTTGAAAAAGGATCTGCAAAATTGAATGCTTAGCAGTGCCACCTCCTGCCTATGTTCACTCAAGATTTTGTGCTTCCTTGAGAGGATCAATAATAGACATTAAAAAAGCAGTGGACGGGGAAAACCTCCACAGGCTCTGTTTAACAAAACTGTTTTGGTTGGTCCCAAGGAATGGAGGAAACTAACACAAACATAAATTAAACACAAATACAAACTCTCCTCTGTCAGAGCTGTGCCATCAATTCAGTCAGAGCAGCCTTGGGGAAATCAGCTTTTTGTCAGTCCATGCTGGACAGTTTGGGAACTCCATTTGATCACGGAGAAGCTGAAATCATCACCTGCCCTTCCCAGTGCCAGGGAGGCTCAGTTACCCACTGGTGACTGCTCCCAAGGGCCCAGGCCTGCAGCAGCACCTACTCAAGAGGTGCATTTAATAAATAAACAGGAGATAAGCTGGATGGAGAGCACTGCAGAGAGAACCAGATTCATGCCTGGCTTTGCAGGTCCTGCACAGCAAGAAAAAACTTGAATAAAATTGGAAGAGAAGCTTTCCAAGCAATGTCCTGCTGGTTTGGATTTCCAGATGCTTATTTTGGAGACTCCTTATGTGAACAGCATTCCTTCACCACCTCCCAGAGTGACAAACTGGACTTCCTCAGCTAAGCCTTCCATAGCAGCAACAGCCTGAACAAGCAGGTGCCAGCAATTCCTTCTTATTTCACCTTACCCAAGGTTTCAAACAGCTGCACCTGCTGATCAAACTGTATTACAAACATTGTTCTGCTTCTTTTACAGAAAAAGTATAAAGTATGCATGCAGCTTCTTTGCAGTTCTCCCCCTAGGTTTCCACATCAAGTGTATTTTTCATCTATTTAGAAATATTCAAAATTACCATACCCACAATCTCTTTCCCAGCCTCACTATGTGTGGCAAACATTTGACAAAGGCCTGAGCAGTAGTGTAACAGACAGAGACCCTGCAAGGCCTCCATGGCGATCACTCGCCTAAGATAAGAAACGCAGAGTCGTGATGAATGGACCAAAGCAGCCCCTCTTCCGCCCTTGGACCCTTGTTATCTCTCTGTAAGGCTATAGGTTGTGTTCTCCTCAACCCTGGCCATTGGACAATTTCCAACACCCCAGTAGCCTACTTAAACCCTCATCTCTGCCCAGTTTGGCAGAAGATCTGTCACTGGAACCCTTTGCAGGAGCTGCTGATAAAGACACTGCTGCAGAAATCCATACAGACTTCTCTCTCCATCCCTGCATCTGCTGAGGCACATAGCGAGCAAGGAGCTGAAATCACTCAGAATTGCTCACTAAAGTAGCCTGCGGCTGGGAGCTAGCCCGAGGGCCCAGACAGGCTGAGCTGATTAAGCACAGCGCTATCTGGGACACCTACGGCGGCAGCTGCCCGGGGGGCTGGATAGACCCCGGGACCCCAGGCCGCGAAACAGTAGCATTGATTCTGAGCTCAGCCTGCAGAGATTCCAGGACCTTAGGACAACTCTCCATTCCCAACCTCTCCTATGCAAAACAAGGACAGAGGAAAATTTTAAGAGTGCATTTGGGAAGATAAGTCTCAGCTACATTAATTCAAAGTGTGCTCAATTTTAATTACAACATTTGAAATGAGATAACACAACACCATAGAGAGGAACTCCAGCAACGTGCCAAATGTTTTTATAATTCACCACAATATCCTTACATCCTGCTGTTCAGCTTACAGTGACTCCTCCTCTGCCAGCGAGTAATACCACTCTAATCACCTTCTATACTTGTATTTTCCCCCTAAGAACTATCTATTTGATATTATTAGCACTCCTGTACAGAACTGTAATAATAGTCCCATTTATTTTATTTAATTTTGTAGCTAGGAAAAAGGTACTTAAATGTGTAAAACCTTGCAATAAATTCTGAGAATTGGGAGTTCAGAATGAAAACCCCCACCACAGAGAATTATTTGCTCAGTCAATGAATTATTTGCTCATTTCTGTGGGGCCTGACAGCCAGCGGGGCACCGGCTGGGATCTACCAGGATGATCTACACTACCATGAGACAAAGGGTAAGAGAAAAACATGTACAAAAAGGAGAAAAAAATGCAAAAAGAAAGCAAAAGAAAGGCATGTTCCCTCTGAGTTTCCAAATTGCTGAGAGGAGAGTTAAGAATCAGGACCTTGGAGATACTTCTGCCCAAATTCTGTTCTGGTTTCCAAGTTAGCACAACTTCCCAATATCACTGATCATTTCCAGCCTGAGCAGTGCCTGTTGAATTTATAGAGCCTTGAGGAATGACGGGGCTCATCTTTTCACAAGTATTGCCATGATGAGGAGGCACAAAAGTTGTGCTTATTTTGCAAAAATGTCACAACTGTTCCACTGATTTGGGATTTTTTGAAATGCTGCATTGTAAAAAGGCTGTACTTACAAATGAAGTAAAAGAACAGAAGTTTGTATACTTCTTGGTCAAAAAATAATGTTTGACAAATTTGATGAGATATAAATCTGGACAATAAATATGAATGTATGGGATTTTTGTCTTTCTAATGGTGTGGTTCTAGTAATGCCCACTTGACATTACAGTCTACTTTGAAGTCCTGCAGCACAAACCCAGATTTTATAATTTTACCACTTATGATTCAAGCTGCTGGATTCACTTCCATCTAAAAGCTCTTTGGGCTGCTTTATCAAAGTTAGAGTCACTGCTTGGAAATGTTATGTAACTTATGAGGCACTGCACATTTTTTCTGAAATAGGAGCCATTTCTGAGGTTCCTTGCAAGATATTCTGTCTTTTTCTTAATAGCAGAAGCAGTTTGCCTGAGATTTCTAAGATTCCTGCCTCAGCCCTGAAACAGAAAATACTGGTCTTTGTTCCTAAACTGGCAGTGTTTCTCTAACCTTCTAAACCCGGTGTAAAGACTCAACTTAAAAGGATGTTGTGTTCCTGACTGAGGTCATTACTCTGATACATGAATTAGTGAAAGGCTTAGACCTTGCTTCGTCTGGTTTTCCTTTATCAATTATTCTTGTTTATTACACAGGTTCCCATGCAGTCTGAAATACAGCTAGGACAGACACTCTCTATCTGGTTAAGCTTTTCTTATTCTCTTCAGCCTTAAGTCACCTCCACTGATGTCAGTGTAAGACTCACTTCACTTCAAGCACTGGGTTTGTTCCCTAATTGTCAAAGGCCTTCAGTTCAGTTCCATCATTTTACTTCAAAGACTATGTTCACTTTACATGTGCTGCCAAATCCAGCTGGCCCCAGCTCTTCAAAACAAAGGTTATTTGTCTGAAATGCACCTTCTCCAATTTTTACTACTCAAGGTGCTTGCGAACAGGTTAAATATTTACTTTTATTAACAAGACTTCTCAATCCTATTAAAATGCTCTTGAGAAGTTATTCAAAGAGTCACTTCCCTTAAAAAGAAAAATTGAAAATGTGTTTCTGCCATAATATAGCAAGGACATGTTTTCAGATTATCAGTACCAATGGTACATTTGGCTACAACACCTGAAATTCATTAGGACAAGCACTGAATTATATTTTCAGCTTGAACAAGTAACTTCCTGCATATGCTGAGATTTTTTGTGAGTTTGCGCAAGTTGGGCAACCCCCTGGGGACTCCCCTGGAGAAGTTCTGTGTCAGGAACAAGAGACGCATTGGACTTCTTCAGTCTTCAGCTTCTGTTTATTGTTATCTTATCAAAACTTTAATACACTGTCTGCACCAGACTCTGCGTGCAGGAAAAACAGCACAAAAATGGCTAACAATCTCTTGTTATAAGGCTTTTAAGTCTAATCAAAAACTAAGCTACCTAATTAAAAAGTGACACCTAAATTATTTTCCTTTCTAACCCAATAACTGACCCCTAAAGACCTACAATTTGAATTTTTCTACTCAATTACAAGATACCACCTAAACTCAAGAAGAAAGAGGAAGAAGAAAGAAGAAAGGAACTCAAAACAATACCCTATATCCTACATCTTGAACCCATCTAGAACATACTAAAAATCCTAAAACCTAAATTTCTCACCCATGTGACATACTATGCTACTATCTACAATCTATTTCACACTTTCGTGGTTTCTAGTTTACCTTGAGGCTTTGGAAGTTTTCTCCATGAATGAGGGTCAAAGTCAGTGCTCCCCTGGGGGTCAGGACACCCCAGAGCAGACAGAGAAATATTCCCAGTGCCCTGGGTTTCTACAATTTTTAAAATACTTGAGCAGCCTTATGCTACACTGACACAGCTCTCAGCTAGCTGTCCTCCTCAGGATGAAATGTAGACGTGTTTCTCATTACACTGAAGAAGGCAGTGCTTCAGTGCATTTGAAGGATTGCCAAAGTGCCATTTGTCAATAGCCTGAGACAAGGGCACAGCTGATATCAGCAGTGATAAATGGGCACAAAGCTCTTTAGCTCTGTCCAAATCCTGATCCAGACTTACTCCACAAACACTTCATGCTCCTCTCCTCAAGTCCTACCAGGTGTTCTGGTGTTTGATTTGTAACTTGGGGTTTAGAAATAGAAACTTGTGGGCAGAGTCAACTGAGAACTACAGCCTAATACTTCTACCTAAAATTTAATTGGAATTAATTGGCAACCTAAAATTACTTTCTGGAAATGTTCCAATGATTACTCTAAGCATAGGCCAACAGTGAACAGGAGTTAGGACATTTTGCTGCTGCCAGATTTGATTTTCTACATGCAAAACAGCAAATAACTCCTAAACTCAGAACTGCAGTGAAACATTGGGGGGTTCTTGAAATTACAAACCATTCTGTACTTTTGGGTTTGTCAAGGAGTGCTTTTAGGATCTTTAAGTGAGCAAAATTCCACAATATCTTAGGGTAAATATGGAATTTATTACAAATTATAATAAAAATGGGTACCACCAAATACCATTTATTACCATAAAATGCAGAACTCCATTTCATTTCCTGCTAGCACTGAATAAGGCAGCTCTCACCCTTTTTTGTACACTGACCAAGTCTGAAGTGTTCCATTTGCCACTTACAAAATAAATTTTCTCTATGTCAGATCAGCAGAGGATTGCTGGAAATAGTTTTTTATTTTTCCCTTTTCTACAACAGTAGATAAACTTCTGAAAGAGGAGGAGGAGGAAGAGAAGAGTTACCTAAAAGGGATTTGTTAACTACAGTAATTAGGAGGTGCTCAGGCACATCATTTGAGCCCCAAATACATTTACAAGGAAAATGAAAAATTATACACAAAATTTTGTGTATCTATAATGCATGTGTTTATTATTTAATTTATATATCTTGTAATAAATCAAAACATTGAGATATCACTTAGAAAGTTTATTGCAAAACAACAGCTGTTTTTTTGATTAAATTATATCAGTTCCAGCTCCCTTTGGATATATTTCACCCAGGCTTAAAAGAAATTGAATAGAGTTTAAAAGAGTTCTATCTTAGAGAAGTAATTTAATAACAAATACCTGTGGCACAGTAAAATTTCTGCTACTCTGATAATGAGTGGCCTCCCAGCTTTTGTACAAAGACATGGTAGCACAGGAGAAACAAAACCCTCATCTGAAATAATTTAAATGCCAATTCATTTGTAACTTTAAAGTCCCGAGTTGGAGAGAGACACTGGCCTCAAGAACAATCCAAGCTAATAATGGAAATACATAGATTTACACAAAGCATTACAAAACCATTCACCGGCTCTATAAAACACCCTCAGTACAAACATCTCTCATTTGGTAGAAGGCTGATATTAAACTGATTGGTATTGACAGCTCTCTCTGTGGAGAGTCATTACAGGTGAATTATAGTGACAGTTTTTGCTGGGATTGTACTGTCATTATAAAGTGTCTTTATTGGGTTGATTACAACTCCCTGAATCTCCCACTCCATCACATTTTCCCCTATTGTTCTCAGTCTCAGCTTAAAAATTTTGAAACAATTTAAGCAATTTATCCCCAACAAGAAAAATTTATATTTTCACATTTTTTAAAAAGAGTCAGTACAAGAGTGAAATTCTTTCAACTTGTTTTTAAAAACAGAGACATGGACATGACAACTCCTTCCCCAGGAGTTTCTGCCACTGAATTCCCATTTGTAAGGGCCTGCAGAGATACACAATACAATAAATTTTATTGTAAGGGTCAAATTCTGTCTGAGCCAGCCACAAAGAAAAGGACTGAGCCGAGCCCAGGATCGGCGCTGGGTGAGACACAGGTTCAACCGCTCTAGCAGAGGGTCTCTCCTGTGCTTCACACCACCAGTCCTGCGCGAGCAGTTTTTATACAGTTTATTTTGCTCAAGGCCGGGATGCCGGCAATCAGCCTTTTCTTTCGATTCCAAGTCCCACATATTCATAAAGTCTCTTTTCTCTGCACCGGGTTGAACAATCCGAGGTCCAGGAAGCATGTACATTGATGATGGAGTTTCAGGAACGGCATTGAGATGTATCTTTTGGTGGTTCCAGTGATCTTAATCTGGGGTAGTTGTCGGGATGATCATCGCTTGGGAGTTCCTAGATCATCTCAAGAAACGACCCATCTCCAAGCTTGCCACATGTATTAACTTGTAAATGAAGCCTTATTGGCAATGGTTTCGACATACATGAGACAGCCTCCCCCTCTTTCTGCTCTGGCTCTCTTGCTTTGAGTTTATATTTTTGTCATAAAAAAACTCCTATCTATATATTACTTTATAGGCATGAATTATGCTTATTACACATAACAAGGTTATCACTAATTCCTTTCCTACCAGCAGGTACCTATACCTCCTGACTTCTCAGAAATAAGTTACTTTCAATAAACCACATACCAAGCATTTACTGAGGATTCTGATATGCATGAATACTCTTGGCAATTCAACTCTCCTGTCTCACAAACACTCTGCCTGAGGGAGAGGTTATAGCTGTAATATATAAAAATATTTTAAATATATATATGTATATTAGATTGTTTATGTTACATACATACATGCCCAGGTCCATGCCCTTCCCTATCCAAACATCTCCACAAACAGCAACTGAAAGGAACAAAGGAGAGCCTGCAGCACACATTGTTAGCATTTGATGGATGTCCACGGGCCTTAGTGCAATGGATTGGTGGGCTTAGGACATTACCAGCTGGCCAGAACCCAAGCTGTAAAAAGCCACGACCACAACAAGCACTAAGTATCTTTTGCCAAGAGGCAAAGGCTAAGGAGGCTATGGCAGGTCTCAGGCAGCCAGGAGAACATGCTCCTTGCTGCTAAATGCACCATTTAATTATTCAAATAAACACAGGAAGTTTTATTTTTATGGTTCCAAACTTCATTTCCCCTTCTGTTTTCAGTGCTGCGCATTGCAGGTGCTTCCCTTCCCATAAAGCTCATGCTGGATTTCCAGGATTCCCCAGCAAAGTAGCCCTGCCAGAGGTGGTGAGGCTACAGTGAACATCAGAGAAACCCCCCGAGGAGCTCAGTGCTCAGGAACAGGGATATCACCAGAGGGAAATGAGGGTAAGAGGGCAGAGGTAACCCCCAGCTGGAATGGTTTCACACACAGGGTCACAGAGCCCCTCTGAGCCCAGGTGCCAGGAGCAGGAGGCTGGTTCAACTACACAGAGAAGGATAGAACAAAAAGCAGAAAAAGGCAAATGAAATGCCTGACTGCTGTGCAGGAGATGACTTGATGGACCTGGAGCTGCTGTAGCTGCTGTACAGGGGGTTTTGGAAACAGAGAAGTGAGACAGATGTTTTGATAAGTACAACAGAAAGGTTTGCAGTCTGATACAGAACAGGCATTAATTCTAACCACTGCAGGTTCATAGAGAACATTGCAGCTACCTATCCTGATTACTTAGCAGTTAAGACACGTTCATTTGAATGCTTAATGCATGTTTCTTTAGAAAAAACCCACTAAGGTTACTCTTAATAGCCCTGGTCCTTCCCATGATCAAAAGGCAGTTTGGTCCCAAGGCCATTTTTGTTCATTTAATTAGCACTTCATTAGTAAAATGAACAAACAATTCTAGTTTGCAAACACAACTCTCTTGAACAGCACATAATCCTAGATATAGATGGAGTGAAAGTAAGATGCAACTGATGCATTATTTGTCACTAAGTATTCTTTGCTATGATGGTACTCAACTCTCCTGCTGCAGTGATGAAGTTTCTTCCACTCCCTTCTAATGACAGGGTGATTTATTAAAGAGATATGGATATTGATCTAGCACCGATACCCAACTGTGACGGACAAAAACTCTCTAACAGTTTAAAGTTAGAAAGTGTATGTTTATTGCGACGCCGGGCAGCATGTGGGATAGCTCCCAAATACATACCACACCTTTCAAATGATTACAGAGTCCTTTTATCCACACAAGAATTGAATACCCAAAATACAAATATATATTCATCATTTTGGTACATCCCATTCCTCGCTTCATATGCTAATCATTTCAAAAGCTATTAAGCATGCATAGTTTGTTCCTTGAAATGGGTCGGTGGTCCCTTTCATGAGGAGGGGTCCCAAAACGAGGAAGTAAATGAAGTCTTCCTCATTTTGACCTTTCTACCTTTTCAATGCAAATATGACAAATGAACCTTGGTAGAACTCCCATTCCTTGTCTTCAATCGGTTTCAGAACAGAGGAGGCCCACAATTGTCTTATGTTCCTAAAAGCTATTTGTCAGTTTCTATATTCTTCATTATAAACCCAGCTAACTGAACATTGTGTTGACAAGCAATCAATTGTTAGTTAACTACTAACTCTTAACTTCATCAAGGCCTACTTACAGAGTCCTTTTATTATAATTAACTCTAGTAAGGCTTATCTCTAACTAAAATCTTAGCTCCTCTAAAATCTCTAAATCTCTTAAAGTTTATGTTTCAAGGGCACCCACAGCATCACAACAAAGAAACAGAAAGAAGAAAAGATAAAAAAAAATGAGAAAAAATATGCTTGGTCTTGGTCACTCTGTCCCAAATGGAAAGCTCAATTAAGCTGCAGACTGATTATTTGAGCAGTTCACACAGGAAAAACAAAACCAAACACACAAACTCCACAGGTTTTAATTGGATGTGTTCTTTCCCCCTTTTCTAGGCAGGCTGCACTTCAGCCAGGGACAGCACCACCATCAGTGACAATCCAGAAGGAAGTGCCTGGCTGTGGTGGCCAAGGCTGCCTTTGGCAATGGCTGAACCCTGAAGGGTACCCCTGGCATTGGGAGGGGTCCTGGAGCAACCCCAGGGGCAGCCAAGGCCTGAGAGCATGGCCTGCTGAGGAGCTGAGTGGCCAGGATGCCAATTTTGGGAAGTGCTCTTTAACCATGACCTCCTTGAACAAACCCAGAGGTATTTTCCAGCCCACACACTGCAGCACACCTTATTCTCTCCCCCCAAACACAAGTAGCTGCATTTGTTTTGCAGTGATGGCAGTCACTAAAACAGAGGCTTGAGAATGGATCCGTCAGCTTTTCCACCCAGGAAAGGAGATGGACAGCTACTGCAAACGGGGGCAGTTTATCTGTCAGAATACAACATACATAACATACCATATATATATATTTTTTTAACATTATTTATGAAATTGTAACCTGCTATTTTATCATCTCTGCCAGCTGGTTGAGTCTGTCACAGCCATCCTGTGTTGGACCAAAAGAAAAGACAAATGCTGGAATTCTTTATATTAATTGTGAGCTCAGCAGCCTGACTGCTGCTGATGTATTAAAGGAGAGAAGGGAGCTGGAGCAGCAATCAGAGGAAAGCAAGAAGCAAATTAAAATCTCTAAGATGTGAACACTGATGAAAAAGCTTTCAATGTACATTTCTGAAAGTGATTGGTATCAAAATCTGCACAAAGATAATTCTATCTGCTGACATAAATCAGAGTGCAATATTCACCCATGTCCCTGAAGCACATCTCTATCTGGATACCCCACACAGCAGGCTGGAAGCAGTTTCAATGCTATTTCTCAATATATTCCACAGCTTTTTTAAAAAATTACTTAAATACCTCCAAGTTGTTTGAGTTTATAACATACTAATATTCTGATTTTGAAGATATAGAAATTAGGCTCCCATGCTGAGTCACCATATGATAAGAGCATCCAGGTACATTTTTTAAAAAGCACTAACTCTCCTGCTCCAAGTAAATTTGAAGAGTTTTGCTTCAGGCAACTCAGAGATTCTCAGACTTCAGGCACACAAGCCCCAGGTTTCAATCCATTAGTATTTATGTACTGACTTGTAGTAAACCACTTGACAGGTAGCCTTGCTATAACGACTTCCTAATATTCTACTATTCAGCACTTTTTTTTTTTTTTTTTTAAATAGTTATTTTTCTTTTAGACAGTGCCTATCTGTCACCAAAAGGGAAGTATTCCTGCCCATGGCAGCACAACATCCTCAGCAAGGGTCAGCAGCAGAGCTCAGCAGCTGGCCCTGAACTTCAAGTGGCATTTCTAGAGCTCACAATCAGTGGCACAGATGGGGGGTCAAATCACGGGCAATTTCTGTCACTGCTTCAGGATAGATGTCTCCAAGTGGCCAGCTGCCAATGCCACAGCACAGCTGAGGATCCTCTGCTCCCACTTATGCCATGGGACAATCAGCATCCCCTTGTGAGGAGGTGAAGTATGGATGGAAGGGGCAGGACTGCCACAGACAGCTGGGAGCCTCCCAGAATCACCTCTGGGATCTGAGGGTGTGTTTTCCTGCCAGAGAGGACAGAAGTTGTCTTGGATAAAGTGATTCACCCCCAATCACCACCAAGATCTACATGGAAGAAAGGCTGATGGAAGTTCTAAGTGCATGTGGAAATTATGAGTTAAGGCTGGGGAGTCTCAGTACAGAAAGGCAGCAGGATGCAAAGCTCTGACAGGCACAGTCCCTCCCCTCCTTTATCCCTTTGCTGGGGAACTGCAAAATGTCCCTGTTAGGGTGAGATGACCTTGTCAAAGTGATATATGTATTACCAAAGAATTCATCCATAAGGAGAGTACACAGATGAAGCCCCATGATCAGTGGCAGCAAAAAAAGAAAGCTTTTATACAAGCTGTGGTGGCAGGTAGAGCTGTTCCACGGCTCAAACCTCTCACCAGCCTACATACACCTACTTCAAAAGAGCACCATATTTCTTGTTTTTTTTTTAAAAAAAAGAGAGAGTAGGTAAATTCAAATATTTAGCAGAAAATGTTGCTGACTCATTTACATGGAAGCAGAGAGGGAAAAGGGAGAGCTTTGGGGAGGACATAACGAGTATGGAGAGATAAAAGCATAAGGGAGGGAAAGAAGGCTGGACTATAAACCATCTCCTGTACATTGGAGGAGAGGAAAAAAAACCCTTAATTTGGTGTTTGTCTGTCAGTGAAATCAAAAAAACTCAGACAGCTATATAATCTGTAATAAGGTGGTTCATCTTTTCTTTTATAGCTCTGCTGACAGGTATAGCAGATTCAAATCTTTCCTTAAAACAAACTGGGGATAATTTTACAGCCATGCCCTCCTTTCTTCCTCCCTTTACCCTGACACCCTTTGTTCAGTTACTGCTGACACTGAAAATTACTCCCTTGCCTGCCCAGCATCTCTTCAGCCATGGAAGAGGAGGGGTCAGAATCCCTCTCCCTTTGGGAACTCCAGCCTTCCCACATCACCCCCAAACCTCCCTTCTGCCAAGAGACCCCAGGCTTGAACTTCCCATCACCTTTTGTTACTGCCTAGCAAGGTACATGTCTAACACAGAAAATATTGCCTCCATGCTTTTCTTGCATGTCAAAAAAAACATTAAAAAGTCATTACCAGAAATAACAGGCTGTTGAACTGTTATTTTATTTAGTACGTCTATTCATATCCGTCCCAGCAGTCACTCAGCAATCTGTCAGAAATCAGGGTGCAGTGAGTGCCTGGATGCCAAAGGCTTCTCTGTGCAGGCTGAAGTTGCTTTGTCCCCCTCTCTTTCAAGAGCAAGGCAGCCAGAACAAGGCCAGACACATTCTGGACTGAACTGATCAAGGACCTGACTCCAGGCCACTCTTTAGGATTTCATGCTTTGTTATGATGCTGATAAGAGAATTGCTTTGCACTTCCAAGGAGGGCTGCACTGCAGGGAGTGCAAGAACAGGAGCTGTCACACATGTGAGCCACACCAGGACACACTTTTATCAGACTTTGCACCTTCAGCAGGACAGGGCAAAGGAGTGCTTTCAGGAAAAAATGCAGGGACTACAGGGAATCTGATACTGGAACAAGGAAAGATGGCATTTACTGATTAAACTTCTTACCACTGCTAAACACATACCTCACAAACACACACAGCCAGGAAAACATTTCATTAAGTGCTTTGGAAAACGGGGATTTAGACTGTATCCCATGGCCACAGCTGGCCAGCAGAAGAGACAAACTGTCTCAAATATTTCAATATTGTTAAACCAAACTGAGAACCATATTACAAACCACATACACAGAGGATGAGGTTTTCAAAATATTTAGCACAATGTTCATTATATTTTGGTGCAAATCACTGCACAAGTGGAAGTTGAGGGCAGTTTAACTACTAAAGAGAAAGGTAGAATTTCATTTGTTACTTTCTAAGTTCTTGCCTACTGCAATCTGTCAGAAATCCAAGGAATGGAACAGAAAGATTTTTTTATATAATGATTTTCATAAAATCCATTCTACACTGCTACTTCCGGTGTTAGAGAGTGACATGTACTTTATTATGGCTGATACAGACAGGGATTAGACATTTGCTCCTGACAAATAACAACTGGTGATGTAAATTAGGGTGTAGTTAATGAAAGCAGCTGGGAATGGTGACAGGGAAAGGGAGAGAAAGAAGAGGGTGGTGGAACACTTCCATCCAAATGCTACTCAGATTAACATTAACATGATTTAACAAAGTGTGTACAGGGTTGCCTAGATGACCAACATCATGCCTTTTCTTTCCAAGAAAGTCAGGAGAGGTGATGTTGAAAAGGAAAACTAGAAAAGCCTGGAAACAGTTAATCTATGAAAATGCTTCAGACAGGATCAACACCACTGAAGAGAGCTGGAAAGGTACAGATGGGACAAGTAGCCAGAGTGAACAGAAAAAAATGCTGAAGTTTCAAGAGGAAACAGTCATTACATGTTGCTACAGGTAAAAACTCTCTGAATATTTTTATGTGGAAACCTTACATTAAATATCTTAGAAAACAATATCTAATACATAGAGCTGAAATATTCCAAATCAACTTGATCTGCACTACATCAGTCACTATTCACTTTTTGATATTGTTTTAGTCAAGCAAAGCCACTGTCAATAAATCCTAAACTGATAAAAGTGTCAGTTAATTAAAAAAGAACTATCTGTAACTGCATATGTAAAAATTAAAAACTACAAACACAAGATACACATGATGGATCATTGACAAAATAGAAGAGTTCTCCATGCCTGCAGCAATAGCTTTTCTATTTGTTAGGTGGCATTGTGCCCTTCACACAGGTGTAAACTAGGTAGTACCTAATTACCACCTGTGCTCACTTCTGTTAGGACACAGACTGTGGAGAGCACTACTTGCAAAATTATTGTCACACCTCCAGAGCCCAGCCTGAAGAAAACCCTAATTATTCTCACCATCACTTGGAGAACAAGTGCAAGGGTTGCAGAACAACCATGAAGGCATAAAAAAAGCTACAGAAAACTCAAAGCCTAACCTCTCCCTACATAAGAGATTTAAGGCAGAAGGCAGGCTGAATACACCTTTTCCTCTCCTTTTTATTTCCAGGAGTAAATAGTTTCTCCCTAGAGACACACGTGGTAACACTTGGGAAGAGCAGATAAATCCTCTGTCTTCAGGGAAGTTGACAGGAGGGGTATTAGATTTCTGTGGGATTCTGCTGTTTTGGGTGCTTTAGCTACGATAGCAATTCCTAGGTTAAAGACCAATTCCTTCCCTACAGCTGAAAGATGTTCTGCAAGTAACCACAGCAGCACCTCTGCCTGCCTGCAGAGGCAGCCAGAACACAGAGCCACCAGACACACCCCCAGCCAGGACGGACACTCACAGCACTGCCAGAGGGGCCTCTTCACCCGACCTCCTCTCACCAGAACAGCCAGAGACAGGAACAACCAGCCAACAACCAGTTCTCGTGGCAATGGAAAGCTTGTTACATTTCTTCTGAACTGCCTGCAGTATTAACAGAAACCTCTGTGCCATTATTCAGGTCTAAACCAGACTTCATCACTACCGTGACATTTGATAAGAGCACTTCTCTTCTGTGAGGGTTTTATGGTAGTGCAATAGAAGCCATTTATCCAAGCACAGAATTCCTGTTCTGTTATTCAAATATTATGTTGTTACAAGTTGTTGCAATGCTAGTTCACCTAGCACTAATAACGATGTGAAAAAATCAGCAATGCAACTGAATTAAATCAATCACTGGGGGATTGCTTTGGGTATTTTTATTGGTTTGAAAGAAGACTGGTGGGGGGAAGCCCAGATGCTAAACAAAATAACTCAGAGAAAGAAATTATAAAGGCCATTACACAGTGATGCAGACTGTGAATCTGCCTTTAATTTGTTAGAAGACTTATTCAATTATCAAAGTGTTCAGAGTGAAGCTAAGAATAGCTGTAGAATGAAAATTACATTCTCATGGTTTAGTGCTGCCATTTGATTATTTTAAATGTCCTTTAGACTTTCAAAACTGATGCAATATAAGAACAAAACCACTTATCTTGTGCTCAAGTCAAAAGTGCTTTTCAAATATTACATGCTGTATAGTTTAGCATTTATGTAACAGTTAAAGATCTTATTGAGTTGGAAAATAAAGAGACTTTTCCAATTTGTTCTTCACTTATTTTCCAGTTGAGTAACATAATCCTACTTTAAAACTTCTAGTCAGTAAAAAGCAGTTGACTGTTCACAAGTTTTCAGCAGGACAAATTGACAGTTATATTTGATAAAATGTGGGCCTCTGAAATAAAGTTGTTTTGACATTTTTTAAAATGTAAATTATTAACTTCATGCATTTTATTGTAGTATTTTCTTGTAACTGTCTTTTATGTCACAAACCAGTATGTTTATATATTTACATGTGTTTGTGTACTAGTAAAAATGGTATTGGTTTAAGTGGAGAAAGAAATAGCATGCACACAAAAATAAAAAAAGTCCACATGTTAAAACAATTCTACACATAAAGGAAATTTGTGACTTAATTTTCATTCACTTAATTGTAAATAAGCACAAAGCCTACACTGTGTATCGCTGATGTAGTCAGAATCATCTGTGGAAAAAAGATTAATATATCATAAATAGTTTTACATTTTATCCATTGTATTCATTATGGATAAACAGACACAGCAAAACACATCTCCAGGCAGTGCAAGATCCACCTTAGCTGAAAAGTTTTGTTTCATAAGCTGAACCCTCAGAAATGCATCAGTTTTGACAAAGCTTCCAACGTGAAGCTGTCCAAGGTGAACATTCCCTGGTTACTCCTCACTGAGAGACTCAAATTGAAAACTTGATGTTTCAGACTGCTAACAGACATTTCAACAGTTCCATTTCACAAAAATATATCAATTCTTTTGTTTCATTCTCACCAAGAATGCTCGCCAAGGACAGCTGATGCTCCCTCAACATCAGCAGCAAGTCATTTTAACAAGGATCATGTCATATTCTTTATTTTTAACTTTCCAAAAAAGCTAACAAAGGCTAAGATGATTTTTTTGGGGCTTGGGGCTTTTTTTTTGGGGGGGGGGGGGGGGGGCGGGGGCTTTAGTGTGAAGTTTTTCGGCTTGTTTGTTTTAATAAAAAAACCTGTAAAATTCTACACTGTAATTTTATCAGGTTCATTTTAAATAATTACTGTCCTATACGTTGTGGAGACATGCAGTCCTATAACCAGAAGAAACATCATCTCTCACCAGCTATCCAGGCAATTAAAAAGGTGGGAAAACATAAATAAAATTTAAAATGTGAGCTGTTCTCATTTCCAGTAGGAGTTTAACCTAACCACATTACCTTTCCAGAGACCCAAATGCAGATTGCTGGAATGTGAGAACTTGTGGCACCCTGGCACTAGGAAAACACCATTTCAAGTATTCTGGGCTTTGACTGCCCACCCAATTCCTCTGCCATTCCCAGCTGAAATGTGCATTGTACATTAGGTTAATGCAATACATTTTGGTGTCCATTCCTGGGCCCATTCACACCCAATCAGATGGATGTGATCAGCGGGTGCTGCACTCCTCCAGAGGCAGGGAGAAGCTGGCAGTTATTCTCCATGGCATTTCCATCACTGCAGCCAAAAAGGGCAAAGCTCTCACACCCACAACCAAAGCACAGCACAAGCCAGCCTTTCATGTCAGAAACTTCTTACACCAGTAAGAAGTTTTTGGAACAGTAAGGGCCTGTTAAGTAACCCAGACCTGAGCTGTGCTGTGAAGCTTCCATGGAACAGCTACTCAAGAAATGAACCTGAACTCTGAAGCTGACAAAGCCTTCACCAGTTTTCAAAGGAGCTTCCAGTAAGAAGAAAACACAAATACACTTTTTAAAATCTAGAAAGATGAGGCATATATGGTATAACATCATAAGCAATCTAGACATTCTAGTACAGCTTCTTTTCTTCAGCAGAAAGGAAAATGTAAAGTCCCTAGGCAAAATCTCAGAACAGGATTCAAGCAAGAAAGATGTGCAAATATTTATGGAGAAGAAGAGCAGGCTGCCAGTAGAGATGAACCAAACGTTTACAAAGAATGGCTAAAAGAGTTTGCAATTGCTGTCGTGTGCATTGCTTTTTTTGTCATGGGCCTCCATTGTCTTCTTTTAGGCCAATCAAATTTCAGTAGGTGTCTGTTACCACAGTCAGTTTCAATTTGTTAGATACATCCTTGCACAAGTGTGAGACAGTTTTGAAAGAAGATATTTAATTGCAAATGGGATCCAAGCCACAGATCTTCCCCTAGCCATGATACAAACATATAGATACATGTGTATATTTATATATTACATATGCAAAAATGCACATATATGTTTGCATATATGCATAACATATTTTTAATATATTATTACACATAGACACATGCATGTCTATTATGAAGTTCTAAGCAGAAAGATTTCACTGGATCAATAGCTATAATAAATTATTATCAAAAGAGTTGAGAAGAGAGAGTGGGACATGAGAAAACAGCACTAGCAGCCACTTCCTGAATAATTCCCACAATTCAAGGGACATTCTTTGAAAGCAAACTCAGAGTGCCCTGCACTGAATTCACCTGAAATGAACACAAACCCCTTCAGACCATCCCAAGAGAAAGTCTGAGGGGAGAGGCCACAGCTGATCAGGAACCCACCCCCAGGCTCTGCTGCTATTGCTTAGATGTCACCCTATGAATGAGCCCAGGCTCACCAACAAGCCTGTTTTCCACCTCTATGAAACAATTAAATATTATCCTATTAGCAGCATCAATTAAGGCAGATAAAGTAATAGTCCAATAGAATGCTCCAGGAGGCTAATAGCTTTGATTTCACTGGATAATGGATTGCACTCCCTGCTCATGTGCTACAAAGCCAGACTTGGGATCAATACTTCCTTCTGCTTAGAAAGCCTGCTTGTCTGGGGCATAATAGATATCTAATTTAAGATCCTTTGCTTAGGCTTTCTTCTCTTAATCAAGGAATAATATATTATTTCTTATAAAGTACTTTTTTTTAGAGGTGTAATTTCCTCAGCATTGCATTTTAAGAAAGTTTTAACTAACTTCCTCAGCTTTAATTCCATGGAAGCAAAAGGTCCATTTATCTTAGGACACATTCCAATGTTCCCTTGGTAAAGGAGACTCTCCTGACCAGCTCAGCTGCAGGAATGTGTCCCTTCTGCAGTCTCACTCTCCCAGAAGGGCTCTTGAGGGACTGCAGAATGCAGAGTTTGCATGTTTACAATTAAATAAATCGTGGGGAAATCCATTTGGATCATGTCATTGTTTTTCTTGTTCAAGGAAGCATATGGGTTTTTTCTTCCTTCACTTTTCTAAAGTGAACAAATTTTGTAGCATTCCAACCCTGAATCAATACAAAGGAGAACTCTCAGTCCCAAAATGCATCAGGAGACTGAATGCATCCCAGAAAAATGCAGCTACATCAATATAATTTAGAGCTCACATTTTCAAGGACAATAAATACATATTTCCCATTGTTTGCTGGAGAAGTTTGTCATGAGCAACATAGGATAACCTTTCAGGTTATTGTAGGTGTGGGACTTCTAAAAGAAATGAGTCGTGAAGAAAGATATAGTGACCTTTGATACATTTAACTGGAAAGATGCTTGTATTAACAGAGAGTAACCAAGCAGATTAAATGGCTGGAAATGAGGTTTCAAAACATTAAACAAATAATGGCATAATAAGATCTGTATTTAGCACTGAAATGAGTGAGTAGCTTTAGCAAAGAACAGCTTTTTTAAGCTGCTGATTCTGCATTTACCAGAAAAATCAGAGCAACCATGCTCACAGGAGCCAAGGTGTGAAATTTGTTAAGGATAAGACAAATCCAAGGTATTTTAGGACTCTGTCCCTTCCTCAGAGTGACAATATCGTGGGTCTCTGGTGCCAGTGCCTGGTGGTGCCCAGCAGGAGGATGGATCACACTCAGTGAGAGCTGGAAGCAGAAGGAGGAGCAGCAAAGAGCTGCTGCTGTTGCCAGGTGGGAGGCTCCAAGATGTGCTAAGGAGGGCTCTCAGAGAAGCACTGGATAGAACAGGACTCCCAGAACACACCCCTCTGAGCAGAGACAAGAAACACCTGCGAGGAGCTACTGCCGAGGAGAGGGAGGCTGAGCAGTTTGAGGGACTGAAAGCAGTCACTGACTTCAGGCAGTGGTTATAGATATCCTAAATGGGGTTACATAATGTCATTTAGCCAGTGTCATCATGGCAAAGTGGGACTGGAAAATGCCTTTGAGAGTGACATTTACGTGATCCAGAGACAGCTGGAACCAACACTGAATGAAGCAGATCAAGCAGCTGGTCCCAGAGTGACTCCTACAGACTCTTCAACCCTGTGCCTTTTACAGGTGTACAATGCAACAAAACATTTCAAATATCTGTTATTTAAAGCAGCCCCTCCAAATGACTCCCTTTGCTACTCTGAATTGACAAGTCTGCATTATCAGTCATTCTCCTGAGGAATTCCCAAGCCCCTTCCACCACTGACTTGGGTCTGAAAAAGCTCCACCTCAGTGCCATCTGTATTAAATCAAGAGATTTAGCTCACAACTTGAATTACAGGAAATGCATATAAATACCTTCTAACACAGTAAGAAGTAAATGGATCCAGAAACTTCACTGTGAAGGCTTTCCTATATATAAAAATTCTGCTTTTATTGCATTACCTAGACAAATTTGTGAAGAAAAGGGTTAAGAAAAAGGTTTTAAGTGTCAATACAGAGCAGGTTGGCAACAGTTTGTCAAATATAAATGAGTATTTATATATCTTTCTAATAAAAATATAATAATCCCAGGAAATGCACACTGCTTCTACTATTGCTTTTTACTCATGGACAACCCAAGAACTCCTTTAAAAGTCCTCTTAAACGGGAAAACAAGGTGCCTGTTACTGTAAGGAAAATGCAGACAAAGAAGCCAGATATAAAACCTGGCCTGGTGAACTCAGACATTGCATTTCTGGTCTGCACATGCTGAGAATGGACACTTGCAATGCTGTATTCCATTTCTAAGAATGCTACAAATGCTGTCATGTCAGTGCAGAGAACTCTCTGGAATTAGAATGAGAGACAAGAGGTAAAAGCAGAACTATTTATTGCCATTTAGCTCTTCCCAGAGGTGCCCAACTTCAAAAATTAGACCTTCAAGGCTTGTCTCTCCCCAGCCAGTTTCTTGAAGTTCTTCAGCACATCAGGGGTTTTCAGTGAACTCCCAAGGTTTACTCAGGCCTCTCATATTTCTGCAGTTGTGCTCTAAATCCAGGATTATTTTGCTTTCACACTCCCTCTCTGCCCGTCCATGGCCTCCAGACATGTTAATTAAGCCATTATTAATTGAAAGTGAGGGAGGTTTTGTTTTTCCTCTGCCACCATTCCCCATTCCTCTCTGCATCCAGTCCAACAGCACATGGAAAAACCATCCATCCTATCCAAGTTAGCTTTGTACTGCTCCTCCTTGAGGGAATTTCAGCTCACTGCTCACTCTCTGCACACATAGCACAAAAGTAGGCTGGGCTTGCTTCTGCACTCGGCTGCCCTTTCAAACTGGAACCAGTTCCTACGGACTGTCAGATAGCAGAGCAAGGCAGTCAGGACTGCCCAGGTGAGAAGGGAGGATGCTCAGTGGGAAGGAGGTAGAGACAAATTCCTGATGTGCCCGAGTGAGGTGTCCAAGTGACAAACTGAGGTAAAATGAGAACCAACACCACTATCAGAGCTTACCCCATGAATATTTCTTCATAAAGACATGCTGCAGAAAGCCTGGCTAAACACATCCTTTGCCTACTTTGAACTTAGCATTCTCAAGACACCAGCTGCATGTCATCTATGAAGCATCTTGTAATTCTAAAATTTCATTTGATAATAATTTCTGTCTCCTCTATTAACTCTAATGAAGCAGGCTTATTAATTTTCCAACAGGTACTGCTTATTTCATCAAGCTGATCTGTCAAAGCACAGCAGTGTGAGCAGGGTATTCCCTCCTTCTCCAGGTCTGAAGAAATCTGCTCTGAAAGGCAACGTGCACACACTGGATTCAGTCCAGGGTCACACTTGGCAAAGCCTTGCAGAGTTATCACTGCTGAACTGGAGACAACAGCACTCCTGTGACACCTGCAAGGACACGAAGGCAGTGCTGTTATCCCTCTTACCCCTGACAGATGCAGGAGCACTCCACAGAAAAAAATGAAGTCACTTCTGATTTCTTAGCACAAGACATATTTAAATGCTTAGGAGAAGACACCAGCTAGCTCTTTATCTCTTGGTAGTTAAAAACACACACATAAATTCTGTCCTTTCATCTCAGGTAGTAAAACTGCCATGCACTAGTCACCCAAATCACAGCAATGGGGAACAGTGGCAAAAAGCTAAAGGACACAAAAATCTCAAGTTGGATTTATTTTAAATTAAAAAGTAGCATTTCTTATACCCCACCAGCATACTGTAAGGGTCATTAAAATATTTTGGAAAGCTCCAGTTTTAGTTTGCCTTCAACTTTTCTGCAGTACAAAAATAAGTTACTTATTTGAATTTACATTGTTGATACATGATGTCAACTCTTTTCTGGCTTATGTTGTCTCGGGTTACCAGAAACAGTTAAATTTATCCTTCTACCACAGAATACTGGAAGAATTTGGGACCTGACTGTTAAACACGGATTTCAAAAAAAATACTTTGATCAGGTTAGGCTTCATTAAAGTTGATGCTGCAAGGAAAGGAACATTTGCATCCAAACAGGCCATAAAAAAGATATTAATGGCACTGACCAAATGTAAACTGTTTGCTAATCTGAAATGTGTCAAAACAGGTAGAACTTGTCCACAAAACTTGGCAATAATACAAAATATTTCAGAGAAGAAAATATTTCAGTTGGAAGGGACCCACAATAATCATCTAGTCCAACTACAATATGTATCACCTGCAATTTTCATCCCAAAAGAGCTTAGAACGTTTGTCTGACTTCATGCATAAGAACCACTTAATCCACTGAAATACAGCAGCTAAATTAATTAGGGCTAGAATTGAAGAATAGGAATAAAAAATTGAGAGAACGTTGTCATTGTTTAGAGTCTATACCATTTGTTAAAGGACACAAAATCCAGCTGTGGGAGAGCACTTAAAAAAAACAAACAGGAAAATAAGCACTAAAAATTAGATATAATACTGAAGCAATGTACTCTGGAATTCAGTTTCAAACCATTGGAAGTGAATCAGTGCTTAACATCTTCTGTGGATTATATGTTTAATTTTTAGCAATCCAGTGAGACATTTTTTAAGAATGCCCATCAAAAGAGCAGAGCAAAAACTTCTTTTTTAACATTTAAATTTCCAGGAAAATTTTTCCATCCATTGGCCAAAATGGAAAAACATCTATGTGACACAGTAGCTTGACCCCTCAGAGTGTGCAGGGTGTGATCGATTTGTCTAATGCCATATTAACAATTTTTCTTTTATATTAATGCTAGAAGTGTCAAGGAAACATCACATCCTTGTCTAAGCTCTCATGGTGTAAAATGAGATGAGGTACAAAAAAATGGAACATAAATCATAAATACTGAAACATCAGCCAAGTTCAACTATGTTCAACTATATGGGCAAAATCCTGTTCTCAAAACACCAAATAATTCCAAACAAATGCTAATGGAAAATGAACCACCATGAGCTGTTAGCTCAATGCCATCCTGGAGAGGGATTTTTTTGTGAATTGCCCCTGTGCTGCCTTGGATGAAGGTAGAGAACAGATTTGTTACTTTGAGCAGTCAGCTTTTAAAGTGAAGGGCTCCCAGTAGGAACAGAAACCAAACCCCTTTCCACACAGCAAACAGCATTGCCCAGAATGTCACTGCAGCAGCCCTTGGCCAGCCAAGCACAGGTTACAGACTCACTGCAGAACAGCCAGCAGGGAAAAGCAGAACCAGACAGAACTGATGAACAGGGACAAGCTGGAGTGGCACTGGAAATAAAGAGGGACATGGATCATCACAATGGACAGCTGACACGTACACAAGAGAGTCACTGTCAGGATTAGTACAGTTTAAAGAAGGTGTTTGAAAGGATGAAATACAGATGTTTTTAGAAACTTTGTCACATGTAATGTGGGGACAAGATGCTGAAAAAGCACACAGAGGTGTATTTGAGGAAAACGGACCCAGGCAGAATCCAACTTATGGGTAAATGACAGTGAGGGAATGGGAAGCGGAAGCACGGTCCTCTGAAGGTCAGGTTAAAACGTTTGATGCTAAAGAAAATTGTGAGCCTGCAGAAGAATAAAAAGCCAATTTAAAAATTATCAGAACCACCAGCAGTACACAATCTTTTGTCAGTATTCTCCAACCACACATGAATTTGTTACAAAAATTGGGACATTAAGTTTTGAAAGCCTGTTCAGGGAGCAATAGAGCAAAGCAACATCTTAAAAATGCTTTGGAGAAGGAATCTGTAATGGTTAGAAGCTCCTGAAAAGACTGAGGTAAAGCAACCCAAGAACACCTGATCATGGAATCACAGAGCACCAGAGAAGGAAACCTGTGCCAGTGTCTCTTAGAGGAAAGGTCAGAGACACGGCAACCTGTCCTACTCATCCTGAGCTGGATTTAATGGCAGAGGGATTAAAAGGCAGTGGGGTAGACAGATTGAGATGTGAGCTCAGAGAGAACACAATTCTGAAAGAGAGCTGTATTCAAGGGGTGCTCACATGAAGGAAATTATGTGCACATGCTCACAGCAAGGTTTTCCCACGGCTGCGATTCCAACTCCACTCATAGGCAGCAACACCTGCCTACCAAAGATCTTACTTTGAGACACTGAAATGATCTGAGTTCTGCATTTGCTTTTCAGATGGCTCATCCACCTAATCCACCTCTCTGCTACAACTGCACCAAGCAAGGAAGGACATGGACATCCAATTCCTAGGCCCTCTGCAAAACATACATTCCCCAGAGCTACAGCCCACCATTGCACCAGGTCTTTTTTCTTGTTCAAATTCAGTGAATACCAAGCACTCTGCAGACTGCAGCAGTTTCACCTGAAAGATTAAATTTTGCACAAGTTTTGATGGTTTCTGTTGACCTCAGAAGCTGTGTTTCCACATGGATGCCGAACCAGCAAAAATGCCCTTCACTCAGCAAGTTCAAGAGTATCAGTGATGTATTTTCAAGAGCTCAAACCATCCTGATAACCACAGAGTTGATTATGATGATCTGGTTTGTTCTTTAATTTCCTGTACTCTGAAACCATTGCACAAACCTCGCCTGTAAATCAGAACTTTCTTGGGTTTTAACCTTGAAGATTTGTGATGATTTTAGGCAAAGCTTGAAGCCAGGAGAATGCTCTGCTCAAGCCTACTTCCAAATATCTAAAAGACACTTACATCACTGCTTTGCAGAAGCACCAGAAACACACACACCCTCCTTCTACCAAGGCATGACACCACACAGGCACAAACTACCCAAGTCACAGGAATAATATTCTCTTTGAGTATTTCCCAGTGTCACAGTTTTAAAAAACCACAAAGCACATCACAATATTTAGCCTGTTTTGTTCCTAAGAACACCCATAAATTCTTTCTCACCAGACTTTGTTCCCATCTCAGCTGGAAGCATCCTTTCCCCTTTTTATTTTCCTCCATTTTTATCACCGGATGACAACAGGATTACGGCAGGCTCTGATCTCTGCTCAAGCACCAGGAAGACAAGTACTCAAAGTCTGCAGGTGAAATATAATTCCTACAGTGCTTGGGCTTGGGTTGATGGTTGTTTTTTTTCCCTTTGGGGGGTTGCTGGGTTTTGGCATGGGTTTTTTTTTAATTGTTCCATTTTTGCTTTTCATTTTAAATCCAGTTCTTCACATTCACATATTTGAGGCAGTGACTTTTAGGAAATTTCAGTAAGTTGTCTGTATTTTTCCAAAGTGAGTTAGGTAAGTAAGCACTCAAATGCAGGTTTCAGCAAGGTAAATGCTTTAGATGAACACACAGACAAGATTTCCTAAGCATGTTTCCTGTGCAAATACTCAGCACAAAGAAGCCCACTCAGACCAAGTTGGTTTCTCTGCCAGGCTTTATCCACATGGAATGATTGAACTGTAGATAACTTCAGTAGTACAAGAAAATACCCAGAATTATTCTCTGTTGCTGCTTATTTGCTTTTCATAATTTCCATTGTTGAACCAGCTAGACTGCTAACCTAGAGACATTCCTTGTTTGGCTGGATACACCCAAATATTTGGGTTTCTGTTTTTATGCAGCAATGTTCTCCAGTTTACAACCAACACAGCAGGTAGAGGACTGGAGAGGCTCAATTAGTACAAATGTTCTGGCCAAAGATTATCAATAAAGTCAGTGCTGCAGAGTTCTGCAGATTTCTTTAGTCTGTATCAATATTCACTGTGCAACACAAAGTTCACACCAAGAAGAACTAAGAAAACTCAGATATTGAGTATTTCGCTGTTTATAACCTAGTCTATTATAGTGAAATTATAGTGAAATTATAGTGAATTTATAGTGAATTATAGTGAAATTGTTTTGTCAGCACACTGTTTAAAAGAGCAATAGGGCTGTGCTGTACAAAAATACAGAGGCTGCTTACTGTGACTTACTAAAAAAGAGAAATTGCATAACCCACTCATCTCTTCAGAGTGTTCAGTACTAAAAATATGTCAAAACCCCCGAAATCTCCATATTTAAGTATTTGACAAGGTAGAATGCGAGTAGAAGACATTAACTCAGATCAAATTGCTATGAAGAGCCTTTGGAGCTACTTTTAACAATGTCATTCAATGAAAAGCTACTAGAGATTTTTATCTTTCCTTGATTACTAGATCATTACATTTAATAAATGTAATGGTGTTTAACCCTATTGCAAATGAAATGTACTCTTCCAATGGCCTGAGTCATCTTTTGCCTTCAGCCTCCTCTTCAAAACACCACTTGCTTTGGACTGACCATTGAGTTGTGAGTTCATCTATAAATAATTGAGAGGAAAAAAGCTCTGTTCCCAGTCAAAAAACAAGCAAATTTTTACACTGAAAAAACCACAAACCTGTCCTGTAATGCTCCCTAACCTATAAATAATTAGCTCTCAAGTGCTTTCTAAAGGTTAGTGATACTATCTTTTCCTTCCTGAGAGGCAAACCAAGGATGTAGCAGAGCAATGTGGCTTCTCCAGACCCACCCAGTCAGTGGCAGACAAAAACAAAATCAGATGTCCAGAGGTCTGATGGGCTGCTCCACTTGCAATCTTTTCCATACACCAGATGTACCTCAGGTGTGTCTGTGGCTTTAGAGATTAAAGGAGTCAGCTCTGACTCATGTAACTTTCAGATTAAATGGAGCATGTGAATTAAATGGAATACCTAAAATATTTTCAACATGCAATATGAAGCAGTAATTTTAACCTCCTAGAGGTGTAAAAATGGCAGGTGAATTTTTGTGCTCACAGTTAGGCACAGACTCAGCTGAAGAAATTAAGTTTGTAATTGAACAAGGCACAATGATGCATACTCTTAAACATCTCTTGAAAACATTTGATTTCATTTAAACCAACACTCTTTATTCCTCCAGTTTTCTTCTTGTTTTGATTATTCAGAAGCACACCCCCTTTCCAGTTCCCTGTGCTTACCTTGACCCTCTCAAATTTGACTGGAAATGTTACTTTAGCCATAGGCAGGCCAAGTCCTCAGAGCATGCAGTTTTCACTGCTACTTGAATTTAATACCAGACTTCTCATTTGCAAATTTTTAATTAGAATAGCACTATTTTTTCCTTTGGACACCGAACTCTTAATGAATTAGCCTGGTTATAGCCTCCTCTATCAATTTAACAACTGCATCAGGGTGGTTGGAACTGGATGATCTTTAGGGTTCCAATACTCATCAAGTCCATTTCCCATCATGTTGCACTTTCTCTCCCCCAGTTGCCACCCCAAGTGACACAAGGGAGTCTAAAATAAATTTACCTATGGCTCAGAGATCTTGGAACTCCTGAGACAATTTAAAAGAAGCAAGCCCCAGAACAAATAGGGATCATCTAAGGAAAATAAGGTCTGAAATTCACTGCCAAACAATATGACAGAATCCCAGCAGAAATCTGTGTATTTCAAATATTTCATATAGTTGCAAAAAAAAAAAAAAAAATTCCTAGCAGGTCATCTGCAGAAAATGTTGTTATATTATTACCAGAATACCAGAATGTACTGATTGAAACTAATTTATTTTTTTTTTTAAATAGGAAATTCAAAATGCAGAACTCAGACTGGTTTTATCTCATCTTAAGCTTTCCTTTTTCTCATTTCAAATTCCCTTGTTCCATTTATCTTTAATCCTCCTGTATGCATTGATATGAATTATTCAATTCCAGTGAAAAAGAATGTTTTCCAAAGTTCATTTGATTATTTCAGCCTTTCCTTGAAATATTTTGAGATTTTGATTTTTCACTATTCTTCAGAATGAAACCACTAAATTGCTTGAAAATACCCTGTTATTTTTCCAGCTCATGAAATAAGAAAATTATCACAGGGGAAGAAGCAAGAATATTCCCTCAACCTGCTAAAAATCAAAGAAACAGTGTAGAAACAATTTCAAACCAAAACCTACACGGTTTTCTAGCATGATGAAAGCACCAGACTAGGAAGGTATAGCCCTCCTATGAGGTCATGGTACCCGAAGTTAAAATAAAAGCCAATAACATTTTGTGTTCACGTGTGATCTTCAGTACCTAATGGCCCCTCACATTGTGTCAGGTTAGGAGGTTCACCCAAAAAGCAGTGCTTGATAAAATCCTGTGAGGAACTCTACCACAGGGCAGAGTTGACCTTACACAGCTTAAGGGCAGGTGCCAGTGTGAATCAGGGACTCATAAAATCTGTGAGGCTGGACAGGACAAACGCAGATCTGCACCAATGTGGTGAAACGTATGTTCTCCATTTATTGTTTGTAAGATGGCAGTTTATATACACTTCAATATAGTTTACAATAGTGAGTACAATTTCATTGGCAAGCAAACATTGTTTGTCTTTGTCTTAAGGTGGTTAAAGTTTCACACTGCAGACCTATACTAATTCGCACCCAGAAAGCTCAATTACACTGTGATTACCTTAACATAATTTCTAACTGTGCCACAGACTGAATTTCCAACTTTGTCATAAGCTTCAAGGCCTCACCAAGGCCTGCATCTGAGGCCTAGGCTGGGGTAGCTCAACCCTCTAAATATAAATCATGCCCTCTTTCTCTTAGAAATTCTGCTACACCCATGAAGCACTATCACCACCTGAGGTGAAATTTCACCTCATTTCCTTAACAAAGCAACCTGATTTACATCCTTTTTTTTTTTTTCCTGGAGCTGTGTAAGAATGTCAAGACCTGACCTACTCTGAACCTGCTCCCTGAAGGACTGAGTGCCATTTTTTCTTACTGCAACTTTAATCTCTGAGATGAGGAAACAACCACCAGGGATGTCAGTTTTATGGTGTGTCGTGGAATGATTTGAGACAAGAAGCTCCTTTTCTGAGATGAAAAGGCAGTTTTCTACTGAGTGTCCGAGGCCAGCTACAGGAAAAGGGTTATTAGCACAATAAAAATCACCAATGATTCACAACCATATTCCAAAGCCAGAAACAGAATCCAGATTTATGAGCTGTAAATGTTCTTGGAGTGAAAGGAAACCCAGCATCCTTTGGCTCTGTCCCTAGCACTCTACCATATTTTCTTCTGGGAAAACTTGCAATAAAAATAAAATGCATAAATGGGTATGGAAGGACTGGAGCTGCCCTTTCTTTTCACGTAGGGTTTGCAGCTGGGTATCATAGACAAGTGTCCTCTTTAATTATTATTATAAGCCAGTATAATATTCTGCCACCACATTCTGGCAATTTCTCACACCCCAAAGTCTATCCATTCACCCTGAGGAAAGTTCTTGACAGAAACATCAGCTCATGCTAAGAAAACTGGCACAGGCAGGCTCCCTTCCCTGGAAGTTGAGCTCAAGCTGATTTAGGGACACCTGGGTATCCTGTCAGACCCCTGGCTCATGAGAATTGCCAAATTAAGCTATTCCCCTCAATTGTCACAAGTGCCTTATTTCATCTGCAGCCTTGATTGCCCCTTCAAGTGCACCAGGGAAGCACTTGCTGTGCACATCAAGCAGGAAGATGGAAGAGTGCAAAACACAGATCTAGGGTGATTATCCAAAAATCAGACTGCTGAGAAATGCAGCATAATATCAGTTCAAGTGTCACTAAAAGAGAGTTATGAGTATAGTCAGGGAAAACACTTGATAATTACTTATAATTTTCAGTGTTTGGAAAACAATTTCCTGGCCAGATGTTTTCACATTGTATCAGACGTGTCCCTCACTGTCAAGTGTTGTGCATTTTCCCCAGTTTATGATTCAAGGTGTTAATCATATCCATTCTTTCAAGATGATTACCTGGTAGCATTAACATACAAATGCATAGTGATTATCTCTGCTTTTCAGAATTCTTTGCATTTTGCACAAGGAAAACAAATAAAAAAAAAGAAAGAAATCAGTCTCCTTCAACTTGCATGAAGCCTATTACAAAATGAAATTACTATGAATTCACAGTCTATGAAAATTAGGTATTAATCAACTTCAAAGTACAGAAAACTTTCACCTGAGCTTGAAAGTAGCAACACAGAATTAGAGTCTTGCAACAGGCTGGAGCTGACAGACATCACTGTCCCATAAAATGAACACATTCCTTACCTCCAGGAATCATCCAGTGCTTTCATATCCTATTGATCAGACTTACCAAGTGCTGAGTATCTGCAGCCATTTCTGAGGAATATAGACCAATTTACAGTACACAATCATACAAAATTATGACACTATTTTAGAGTGAGAGGAAAATACTATCAAATCTCCAGGCTTCTATCACGAAAGAGAAAAAACAATGTAGTTAAATTGGATCATGTTCAACATCACCTGAATCTAAAAAAAAAAAATAGAGGTTATTTACAAAGGAATTTGATAAAGGCAGTATGATGGGAATACATCTCCATTTTCCACTAATTTCCCATGAAGTATCTAAATTTGTTCCTAGTGCATTAATACAGTCATTTTTCTATGTCTGAATTCATTATGTGTTGCTGCTTAAAGCAAACAGGGATCATCACAACAACAGCTCTGTGTGGAGTCACTGCTAGACACGTTTATGCAAGATTTGCATTTTGAACTCTTGTCTTGTTAGATCTTTGAATAAGATCATAAAATAAACTTTTATGTCCATAGCATAGTGTCCTGTATGAGATATCCAAATGGCTCATGACAGGTGTTCCAGAGGAACAGAGCACAAGTCTCCTCCACTCCCAGCAGCTATCAGTGGTGAATCCAAGGGACCACAGCCTAGGCAGGAACACCAAATCCAGATTTACACAGACTGCTCCCTCTAACATGGCCCAATGCCTTGGCTAATTCCTGGCGCTGTGCTCTGCACATTGCTCTTGCTTCTGTTTTTCTGTTGGGCCTTTCATGTTACAGCATCAGGGCTGAGTGGTTTAAAATTAAATAAATTCGATTACTTTTTCAATCGCTGCAGTTCATTTTTATTTCTTTATCCTTTGCTGTCATGGCTGATACTCCCCCAGTCCTTTTGACCCCTCCGCAGTTCACAGCTCTGGTACTGAAAGATATTATTTTCAAAGAAAATGGGAGAAAAAGCCAGAGGGAAATATTAATGCATCCACATTTCCCTTTGTTTTTCCTCACTAAACTCATACATATTGGTACTGCAGACTAACAAACAGCTTCTCTTATCAGGCAGGAGCCAGGATCACCTATTCCAGAGATCTTCACTATTATCTAAACACCTGGGCTCAAAAACAGAACTGATAAATCATCAAAAGCAGCAAATTAAGGGAAATGTTTTTCTAGGTTCACAAGAAAAAACATAAATGGCAAAGTTTATATGAATTCAATCACAAATGAGTTGCAGCAGTTTGCCAATAATATATTAGTCCTGATTTCACTATGATGACTGCATCTGCTCCTGCTCATGTCTAGTGCTGCTACACAGTTTGCTTCTTCTCACTTTCCCTGCAAGCAATGCCAACTTGGCTGCCAAGCCAGACTTCAAGCTCCAGTGGCACTGATGACTCCAGAATTTTTGGGGTGAGGTGCCACCAGTGTCATCCACAACTCCCAGAAAACCAAACTTGTGTCTAAACCACTCTCCTATTCTTGTGTTCCAGGCTGGTTCTCAGAAGTTAAGGTAAATTCCTGGTACTTTTGGCCCTTTGCTAGTAATTTGCATGAAAACAGGATGTCACTTTAAATTTTGCACCTCAGAGCCTCATTAAACATAGAATATGCTACTGAAAGAAATGCCATAAAGACAGTAAGAGCCAAAAGAATGAATCCTGCCTTTTATTCAAGCCACAGGCAAAAGGATTACAAACTTCATGATGTGAAATGATGTCTGCACAGAGTAGGAATGACAATTAAGAGCTGGGGAAGGAATTTATATCCAACAGGCACAGTGATGACTGTCTAATGTGTTCAAGCCTACATTCTTAATACATCTATGCATTTAGTATTAATTTTACTTTTTTCTGTATCAATTCCAAAATTTATCTATACAATCTGCTTTTCTTTTTCTTCAAATTTTAAAGTCTAGCTAAAAAATAAAGCCTATGCAGAAAATGCACCAAACTTTGCCCCCAATGACTCACCAAAATCCCTGAACCGTTTAGGAAAACCTGCTCAAAGCTTATCAGCCCACAGCACGTTCTCTCCTTTTAAACTACTTCTGGTGCAGTGGTCTACTGAGTGTGGTCTACTAAGTTATTACCTTAAAGGCTGTATCTCCAATGAAGAAGACTAACTTTGGCTTGGCTATAAGGTTTGCTGATTGACAAGGGAAAAAAAAAAACCCACAGTGCTTTAAGGGCACAAGCCCCCATCACTGCCTTTCCTAAACCTTGTTTACTCTTCCTGTGAGAGTTCCTAGACGTAAATCAGCATCCAAGGAAAGATTGAAAGGATTTTTTATAAAGGTACCTCAAAAGAGGAACCACTGGCCCAGCATGTATTCCTCATTCTCCACCTCATGTTCTGAATTATGCATCTTTTATTCCATATGACTTTGCTTTAGTTCTAAGAGCAGTATCATGTAATAAAATAGGAGGCAAACAACCTTTAATGAGCTCCATTTTAAAGGAGTAATTGTTTCAGCACAAAATTTGACTTACAATTTCAAGCACATTAATCTATACTGACACATGTTGTTACTCGAGATATTTTTCTGTTAAAACTTTACTGATTATCTAGAAGCAAGGAAGCAGAGTGTTATTTCTGGAAAATTAGCCATCTTTCAATACCAGCTAAGAGAAAGTCCCAACAAATGTAACTGTTTGAGGAGTAATTATTGCACTTGATGTCTATTTTTATTGCAGGACTACATGATTAATGGAGCTATCATGTTCTTAAGGCATTCCTTGGCATGTTCCTGTGAGCTTGTTCAGATAATGAGCCTTAAGAGATGAATGAAGCATGTCCTGCCAGATCTGCTGGGATGATTTCCTTGTACCATAACCGGAGGTTATGAACTATTCCAGCTATTCCTGAAACAAATCTGTCTGTTCATTAATCACATCCTGTCTCACACTGTGTGAGAGCCATGCCAAAGAAGAGAAGCACATGACAATAATGCACACACAGCCTCAAACAACCTGGACTCTTCAGCTGTGTGGGCTTCCCCAGCTGAAGGAAAGGTGCACACAAGATGTTGTCAGCCCTGAGAGCTCTGCTCCACAGGGCACAGTGTGCAATGACAAACACACCACAGATCACCTCAGAGAAAGCCAACAAAACTTACCTGAACCTGATCAACCATTTTCCAGGATCTTGGGAGCAGGACTTCTGCTGGGACACAACAAAGCCCTCCAGCCATTGTCCTTTCCTGTGGGCTTACCTCAGAAAGAGTAGGTGCACACAGGACATTGTGGCATCACTGCTCAAGGAGTAAGTTCTGCTCTGGAAAGCAGCATCAGGGTGGTCAGCTGGGTACTCCTGTCAGGTTTTCCTGCAGAGACTAAGTCAAGAGGTCATTAGAAAGCATTTTTAAAATAGAGGAATTCTACAGCAAACACAGTGTACTTTTAAAGACTGTCTAATTTGTGGGTGGTGGTGTAGTGTTTTGGCTGCTTTTTTTGTTTGTCTTTCTTCAAAACATAATCTGAACTGTGACTTCCCTGACTCAGATATTGCACCTAAAGCCACGTGGACAGAAGGCACTGCCCAATAGCCTTTGCTGTCTTAAATTATTTGGCAAACCCCTGAAATGCACCTGCTGATACCAGGACAGTATTTGGATGGCTTCAAACAAGTGTGGAGATAGACACAGTGAGAGCTAAAACTTGTGCCCTCATGGTCCCTCTGTACCTACTTGTGGTGGTGCATAGCTACGCAAAAGGGGCAAAAAGCTTTGTGAATCTGGAGTTTCGTTTCTGTATTTTTCTGTATATTCATCCTTCCCCCTGAAGCTATTCCCATTGGATTTTACCTATAATGTATTCAGACTGGACACTGTTGCTATTGGTTTTACCTTATCACCTACGTACTCCCTATAAAAACTGTAACCAAACCTCCGCCCGGGGTCACTTGTCCCTGCAGCGTTCGAGCAAATACAACTCTCTTCGAACTGCAAACAAGCGTCCTCTCTGATCTCTTTGTCTCGGTCACAGTAGCGCTCGCAGAACAGCTCTGTGTGTATCACAATGAACAACAAAGGTGTTTGTTGCTCCCACCGGCCGCTCCCGGAAGCCACTGGTCAGCACCCCGGGAAACAGGAGGCATGTGGAAACAAGGAACAAAGGCAAAAAGTGGCGCCCAACTCGTGGGGCTGATACGGCAGCTGTTTTAACTGTGCTACAGATAATGCTCCGGCTCTGAGCTTTTCCAGACACCTTTTCCACCGCCGTCACCACGGGAGACAGAGCCGCCAGCACCGCCGCTGAAGAGCCACCGGCGCCAGAGTCAGCCCAGCGGGGAAAAGCCCTCGGACCACACCGTTCGTGGGGGGTTCACGCCACTCATGTCCGGCTCGGCAGCACTATCGCCGCTGAGAAACAGTGCCGATTTCTGTCCGGTGCTGCTATCAGCGGGGGAAGACACAGCTTCCACACACCCAGGAAGATGGCTTCAAATCCAAGGACCGCTGCTGCTGTTTTGTTTTCTAAAAGTCAACGGTTTGGTAAGTTTCAATACTAGCGCAGGAAGGGCCCAGCTAGGGAATTTACTGGGAGAGGCACCCACGTTCCCGGAGAGGGAAAGGGCCACGCAGCGCGCAGCAGGGGCAGTGCCGCCGCCGGTTTTTAGACCTTTTGAGGTTTTTTTTTGCTTTTTTTTCTGCAGTCAGTGGGTGGGACTTTGCTCGTGGGCAGAATGGGTGGTAAAATGTCTACACGGCGGAAAGAGATTTATAACCAAGTAAAAGGAACCCTGAGAGAGTCAGGAGAAAGTTTTTCTAAGAGTTTTGTGAAACAGTTTATTAAGTGGCTAGTTTTAAGCTTTCCAAACGTATCAGCTCAGGATGTGAAGCAGAAGGATTTTTGGAAGCGTGTTGGTGCAGTTTTAACTGAGGGCACGAAGAAGGGAGATCCTTCAGTCAAAGAAGGCTTTATGAGGATCTTTTTGTTAGTTTATGACATTGTAAAAGAAGGTGCAGACAGTCAGGAAGCACGGGAAAATGAAAAAAGTCCATCTGCTTTACCTCCTGTACCTCCTTTGTCTCCTTGGTCTGAAAATGCTGATTGCTCTGTTGAAACCTTCGTTTCTAGCCCCTTTCCTGATCCTTCTCACACGGCTCACAGTTCTGGCTGTTCCCAAAAATGCTGTACCCCTTCTAACCCCTTCCCACACCCCCCACAGGAAGACCCGCCACAAGATGGCGGCAGCCATGTGGCGGGGGTCTTTGTTCCATCACAAGATGCCCAGAGCAGCACAGCGGGGACTTTTACTTCCCAGAATCCCTTCATTCCCTCCCCCACGCCAGCCCCAGACCTACCCCTTCACCCACCTTTCCCTTGTCCCGACTCCTCCTCCTCTCTTGCGGCACACAATGAATCCCATCCCAGGTGCTTTGCATGGCTCCACCCACAGCACCACCCTTCCAGGTTGTACCCACAGCTCCACCCCTCGAGGATGTGTCATCCGATTCCACCCCGCTCCACATGCAATCACCAACCTCAGCCATTCCCACACAAGTCCCCACCCTCCAGCCACTGAACCCTGCCCCCGCCCCATTTCCCACGCCCCAGCCTCTGGTTCCCATGGCAATGGGAAGGGCGGGGGAACCGAGCCCGGGAAACAGAAAACAGGCAGGGATCCTGATTCTCTGTTCCTGGTTCCAGTAACCTACAATGCAAGGGGACAAAACCCCAGATGGGACCCCCTTTCGTATGAATGCATAACGGAACTCTGCAAAACAAAACGTGAATTTGGGCAGAAAAGCAAATTTTTTAAGAGTGTTTTAAAAGCAACTTTCAATTCTAACACCTTGGTCCCTGCTGATTTAAAGCATTTGTTCAGTTGCTTGCTTCCTCAATCAGAATATAAAATGTGGGAAAGAACTTGGAAAAGGTTGGCAGGAGACCTTCTTCCAGAAATTTTGCAGAGTGCCGATCATGCCACAGATATAGAGAACGGAGAGATCACCCTAGAACATCTTGTGGGTGAGGGTGATTGGAACCAAGCTCAGAGGCAGGCAGAAGGAATTCCCAAACCAGTGTTAAACCTGACAAAAGATGCAGCAGAGCGGGCATTTCTTAGTACACCTCCTAAGGAACCTGTAATACCTTATATCACTCTCAAGCAATCTGTTACAGAGCCATTCATGGATTTCGTTGACCGAGTGAGAGACACTGTCGAGAAGAGGGTGGAAGGGCAAGAAGCACAAGAAAAACTCACATTAGAAATTGTCACCACAAATGCAAATGAGGCCTGTCGGCGAGTTATCATGGCACTTCCAGCATCCCCTCCACCAACGCTGGATCAGCTCATTGAGGAGTGCACAAGAAAAGCCACACTAATGGTAGAGGACTTGGTGAAAAGGCCTCAAGAAAAAGTGGTTGCTTCAACATCGGAGCACTGACACCTACTGACTGAAGGAGAAAGAGTGCAGCAGAAAAGCCACGCCAGCATCTACAATAGCAGCTCTGGGCTATTCATCACTAATACCAGCAACAGATGCACCAATTACAAGTGAAGCCCTATCACCTCCTGGGTTTCTTTTCCATGTTGTCATGAACAGAGCTTTAGATTGTCCGAACAAAAAGGATAGCTTGTGGTACAAGCTGTAAAATTTCACATCACTGTCACATCCAATGAATTTAGAGAGAAGCATCCCTGGACTGCAGTACACTGCAAGAAAGTCACCGGGAAACAACGTATTACTCCTTTTTTCTCTGATGTTTCTCTGATGAAAACCTGGTTTTCCTTTCCCTGTTGCTATTCATCAGATGCAATGGCTTGTCCATCTTATTTTGTACCATAATATTTTGACAGGCTACAGGTTTTTGATAGTCACATGGTAATTAGGTATACTAGTTTTCATTTGCAAAAGAAAATAAATCCCAGAACAGCCAGCATTTCTTATAACTTGTCTCTTTTTGTACTATTTCTTTTATTTGTCAAGCACAAAACAAAGACCAAAACTAGATTAAGATAATTTTCACAGTTTGTTCCAGCAGAGAAACAGCAAGTTATGATGCTTTCTCTCAGTTCCTAAATACCCAGAAGACAGGATTTGGTCCTTATTATTCGTTGTTGTTGTTTAGGGTTTGGGGTTTTTTTAAACAAGAATTAAAATCTGAAGGATTCATTTGAACAAAGAGGTTTCCAAAACAGAAACAGTTATTGTAAGGTTAACTGCAGAGGATCCTGATAAAGATCAGGGAAACTGGATGCAACGATTACAGCTCATATCTTGACTGAAGTCTAGGCCAGAAACAAAAAACTGGAATCTTCTAATTAGACTGCTACTTTTGCAACAAAACCATCCTATATTGGTGCTTATTAAACAGCAAAGTCTGTCCACACCAACTGAATGAAATAAATTTCTAACACCTAAGGAAATAAACAGAGGACAGGGGAAATGTCTTCCTGTTCATTTCTCAGCTAATTGGGGGATAAGCTTTGCTAGAAACATTTTTGCAATAACAGGTGTGGCTTAGTACATGATTTATTATGATGCAAGGGAATGCACATCTAAGTTTACACCAAGAATTAAGTCCAATATTATTGGATAATTAATGTGACATTGACAGAGCAGCTTGCTGTATGCATGCTTTACTTAGCAAGCCTGAAATAAATTCGTCCTTTTCTGATAAGCAGAAATCACAGAAGGAGTTTTGTATAATTCTGCAAACTACAACTTAAGGACTGACAGCATTAAATCAGGTAACTCCTAGCTCCCAGGATCCAGGCAGTTTTCCTGATCTGGGCATGGCCCCTATTGGAATTTAACCATGGCAGGCACCTAGGCCTAAACACAGAAAATCATGGCACCATACAGGCTGCCACAAGGAAAATTCCCTCTGTCCAGCCCAAACCAGTACAACCCCACACACACATGGTGGCAAAACCTCTCAAACAAGTTTGTTTCAGCTCTGAAACCTGAACAGCTGAGACCTCCCACAACAAGAGAGACAGGCTCAAGGAAACCAACCTCTCCTGTACTCAAATGACAGACTCTGGGGGATTTTTAATTTTTTTTTGGTGGGGAGAAATAATGCTCTGAAAAAGAAAATATGACAACAAAGACATGGAAACATTGCTTTCTTTTTGTAATTGACAGATGACTTTTCAGTAGGCTGCCCTTCAGCATCAAATTCTTCAACTGAAAAAGTAGTAGTGAGGTGCTGGAATCTTAGCAAGTTTTTCAAAGACTAAAACCAACAAAACAAACCAAAACATTAGCTAGAAAATAAATCAAGCTGCATCAGTTCTAGAGGGTAAAATAAGACACATCTTATAGTGTCTGGGGTGGACAGTATGAGAACACTGTTTCTGTCACTCCTTAGAGCAGGGATAATCAGGATTTGTCACCAGAATCACTTCTCAATCAGTACTAATGTGCCACGTGCAACACAGACCATTAGAAGGAGAATAAACAAATGCTGGAGAACATCAGAGAGCTGCTGTGTCAAGCTGCCTGGAAGGCTCATGTCTTGTTTTGCTTTGAACAAGATCACATCAAGTCTGCTTCTAAGCAAGCAGAAGTTTGGGTGTGCTTGTGGTCACTGTGCTCCCCTTAGGTTCAGCTCTGCCCTACACAAACACACACAGTGCAGAAGGTAAAACTGAGTTTATCACACATTGGTCCTCCCTGAACTACCCCAGAAAAAACACTGCCACCACGGGTTTTGTTTCTGGCACCGTGTGCCCGAGCACAGGAAGCCCAGGGCTGGGTCCGAGCAGGAGGCAGGGCCCTGCAGCAGGCTTGGAGCCCCGCAGGCCCCGCCAAGGCCGGGTAATTCAGGAGCTGGCAGGAATTGGGAACAGCCCCACTGCTCCCACTGTAAGTACCTGGCACTGCCGCCCAATGTGTTGTAGCTGCTGACAGGTGACAGAATAATTTGTCTTTTATCCAACTCCAGCGCTGAGTTATTGCGAGCTGGAGCTGTTTGTGGCCTAGAGGGAGACATTGGGCCTGAGTTTCATTTGCTGTTATCAAAGGCAAGAGGTTTATAAAAGTTAATGAAATACAGCCAGCAAAGAGCCTGCAGAGGGTCTCCATCTCAGCAGCAGGAGCACACAGATGCCTCTGGCTGTTACACAGGGCAGCAAAAAGGCACCAACCTTTCCAGGCTGTGATGCCATAGAAAATACTGAACATTTTCACTGGAACTGCTGTTTTTCCATAATTTGACTAACTGCTACAGCTGTTAATTTTCCTGTCATTTTTTAATGTTTTAAGTCATGCCCAGCAAGCTTATAGAACAGACACTGAAGACAAAGGTCCAATGCTATTAAATATTTTCATGCCTTAAGAGACTGCCTCAAGCAGTCCATGACTACAATTGGCATACTTCAAAATCTGCAGTTAAAGATGTGTCCTGCACCAGCCTGTCGTTAGGGAGATGGTCTTTACCTAATGAACAAGTCACATGTGTACTCTGACTAGAAAAAGTCCAAATCATTTCCAAAAAACTTTGACAGCTAAAAATTTAATCCTATATAAGGTAGAGAAAGTCATATAATCCTAGTGTAAGATGAAAAGCTATTTGACAGGAAAAAAAAAAATTAACATTACTTTAGAGTCATCACCAAAGGACTTAACACCTGTTTACAAGGCTTGGTTGTGTGGGTTTAAAATAAATCTCACTAATACTTTAGGGAAAATCATGATGCTGTTTGCTTTCTGGGATTCAAAAAGAGATTAAAGTATCAGAAAAAGCATCAAGTCTTCTAAGATGCATTATTTACTGATAAGTTACTAAATAACTTTCTCTCATTAAAAAGGAAAACTTCTGTAGCAAAATATCCATGGATATCCAATGTGAGGAGCTCTATCTTTAAAGCATCAATGCTTTTCTACTAGAATAACATAAGGAGAAGAATTGCTCACGCTTTTCTTTTTCAAATGAAACAAAGGCAAAAAGGTTGACCTTGAATGTCACTTTCATTACAGCCGCTCCTTCAGCTTTGCCATAAATCCCCAAGGACACCAGGGCTCTGGAACCCAATTTCACTGCATATCAGCACCAGCAGTGCTCTGGCTGCCAAACATTTCCTGAACTGGGCAGGAACATCAGGAGGGCTCCAAAAGAGTTTCCCAGTGCCTTGCCTATCAAAACCTGTCTCCTGTGATATCAGAGCTGCTGCCTGCACAACTGAGCAGTGTCCCAGGGAAGACCCTGCCCTAAACTGCACAGCACTGAACCCCTTTTTCTTCACCTGAACTCTCTCTCATAAATCTTCACACTCTGCCCCTCCTACAAGTTCCACAGCAGAGCTCCTGCTGGAACACCACCTAAGCCCCTTTCCACCCCCTGCAGCTGATTTTCTGGGGAAGCTGAATGTTGCAGTAATTCCTGTTCTGTTTTGATCATCTCAGTCAGAGAGGCAAATTAATAAACAGAAAAAAACAGTGAAAATACAGGGGCAGGTTTATAGGAGGCCAAAGGGGAGAACAGAAGAATAACTGCTCCTAAGAACCAAGAGAGGTGAGAGGAAGGGAGGGGAAGGAAGTGGCTGATCAGAACCTCAGGTAAAGCTTTCCTGTTGCTTCTGATTTCTGCTATGAGCAAAGGTTCTCTCCAGTTAAAAATGAGCTTTTTCAAACTGCTGCAGAATAAAGCAGTATACAGTTCATATAACCCCCAAAACTTCTCATTCATCCCTGGGTGAGCTTTAATTCCACTGTAGCCAAGCACTGCTGTACACCACCCTCCAGTCAGAACCCCTTATTCATATATAAAAACATACAAACATATATATATAAATATATGTGTGTATATGTATATACTTATGTATATAAATATATATACATATAAAAACATACAAACAGTCCCATACTTTCAACATTTATTTACAGCTCCTTTAGTTTTCCTTCAGCATTAACCGCAGTGAGATATCAAGCATTGTGGGTTTTATCTTGAAGGCTTCTGCATGTCTGAGTAGGCACACTATTACCTGTGAAAAATTGGAGGCTGCTCCTCACCTGATAATATCAGCCCTTAAGCCAGGATGAAAACTTCCTTTGCAAAGAAGTTCCAAGGCAAACAAGATTTATTTACTCACAAGACTTGCAGAAAGTTAACAGTGCATTCAGAGCAGAGAGAAGTGAAATTTTTTGACTGGAAACTGATGTAGGAACAAATAAAACTTGAACAATAACTTAGATGTTCTTTGATGTTCTATGAAATATTTTCTTTCACCATTATATTTTGTTGCAGATTCATTTAGTACGCACCAGCTACTCTTTGCTCTGTGGAAATGTAATCCTGTTCCCTCCAAGTAAAACAGATTTTTTTCCCAAGAATAAGCAGTATTGCACCCTTGCAATTACATCCCCAAGAGTTACCAATGTACATTAAGAACTCTTGTCAGAAGTAGTTTTATCAGTCTGTCATTTCATAAAAGACTAAATGTTGTATAAATCCCTGGAAATTATTGTGTTAAACATTTGAATACCCTCTATACTCGATTTTCACTGCTCTGAAGAATGCTGCGTGCATATTTGCCCACAGTGTTCTGCCTGAAGATGCTCACTAGTTCTGCACTGGTGGAGAAACATGCTCAGGTTTCTGAAAAAAAGTTTCTCCTTAAACTTTAAAGAATTTTCTTCTTCATTCTTGTTCATTCTTTGATACATCATTTCTATAAAATACCTGCTTTTATTCTATAAAATACCTGCTGCTCTCTAATCTTGTTCAAGCACTTGAATAAATTGATTTGGGGGCAAGTTTAGGTTTCTTTTTTCTTTCTTTCTTTTCTTGATCAGTTTGTTGTATTTTTTTAGAAAATTTGTTTAGTTGCTTTGGAGTTTTCTTGGTGTGGTTTTCTTTATTTATTTGATTTTCTTTCTACTACCCCAGATTTGGATTATATATTTCAAATTATCTAGGTTCTCCTTTCTCACATTTTCCCAGTTTTTCTATCCATGGAACCAGACTGTCTTCACATTTTTCAAATACCTCAATAGAAGCTCTGAAATAATAGGAGACTCCCATGGAAGCTTTTGTACCATTGTGCAGAATTGTGTTTGCCCTGAAGAATACTTTGTTAAAAATTCTGAAGGTTAGAATGTGCTCAAAGCTGATGTGATGTTCAATTTTTTTTTTTCTGCTAAGCCAAGCACAAAAACATTGAAATGCTTTTGAGATTATTGAGAAAATTGATAGTCTTCAACAAGCAAGATTCACCTTTCAGAACCTCACTATGAAAAAAAGCTCCACAGGATTCCCACCTGTTTAACTTCGTTTCAAAAGCACAAAAAACCAAGGCTCTATAGCAGGAATGCAGCTTTTCTGTCCTTCTAAAAATGACATAAGAAAACATGCACACAAATTTGAATATATGTCATCAACCAGACACTATACACTGAATCAGCTGTGCACAAGGGAAAAGTTTAATCCCATGTTCCTCATTTAATCTCATTCCAAACACTATGCTGATATGTAACTGTGGACATCAATAGGAAAACCAGAAGAAACCTCACAGCAAAGACAGTAAAACAGGTAATTAAAAAAAAAAAAAGAATAAAAAAAAGTTTTTATTTAATGACCCCAGCCTTTAGGACTGCCAGGCAGTGTGTCCATTCCCACCCTGCCCTGTGCCTGAAGGAGCTGTTTCAGGGCAATGTTTGGTGTGCCATCCCTGTACAGCAGGATGGAGTGCAGGGTTTCAGCTGCAGCCCTCACTGCTCCCCTGGCCAATGCTGACTGACAGTGCTCAGTGCTCACTGCTGGTGACACTTTTGCAAGAGCCATACGTGTTGGAGTGTAACAGTCCATGCTCGACAAGCGCCTCAGGCCAGGATTGCAGCTGGAAGCTCCTGCTAGAGCAGCCTGTCATTTTCAAGAAAGATTCTATTTTTCTCTTCACCTTCTTTGCCTTCCTCCCCATCCTGGAAGACTTTGTTTCATCCATGCATTTTTACTAAGCTGTCATCAGATTTCCATACACATGCTCTAGGCACTGGGGTTTGATGGTGCATGCTAAAGGTCATCCAGCTGCACATTCAACTAGTTTTTATGTCTATAAGCATCCACCTCTGTACAGAAAAGCCAAGTGATTTTTTTTTTTTGTTTGATTAGATGTTTTAAGTCTACTGTCACTGATTTCCCAAAGCATTAAGCTTTTTTAAAATTCCCATGCACTGAACATACAACACCTTGAGGTTAATCAACATTATTTGCACTTGAGTCTCCCAGGAAATGAGGAACGGTCTTACAGAAAAAAACTTTTGCATGATCAACAGAATCAAGCAGAGCTGCACCTACATTGCACAGGTAAAACATTAGTTCATAGCTCCCACCTAGATCTGTGTCAGTGTTTCAATTCAACACCTGTGTGACTTGGTGAGTCCTGGAAAAACTCAGCTCTGGCTGCAGCCTGTGTAATGCTGCAGAGCAGTGGGTGCTCATAGCTCTGTTTCTTTTTTCTCTCATTTCTTTCTTCTCTCTCCCTTTCCCTGCCCTCACACCCCAGCTCATTTCACCCTCCCACACTGTATCCAAGTCCAGGAACAGATACACCTGATCATTCTGCACTAGGAACGTGGTGACTCCACACAACCGTAGTGTCTCTCTGCCTTTTTTTGCAATATGGAGGAACTTCAGGATCCCTGAAGGTGAAGAAGTTGAGAGCTAAGTCAGAAATCAAACAGCCAGCAACACTGTTTTCCTGTAGGATTGCCATTCAGCCTGTGTAGAAGTTCCCTCACTGCACTGGGTTTTTGATTCTTCCACACCCACTGTCTGAAACAGACACTGGCCTTGTGAAAGAAGGCTTTTCTGCAGTCCACACATGCATTAATTATGAGAAAGATTTTAGATTTTTATTATGTTTTCTCAGAGAAACTGAATGAAAAGTACCTGAGGAATTTCATTAAAACCTTGCCACAAGCGAAAAAGACAAACTGACACTTCGTATTCCACCAAAAAATGTGTTGGATTTCTCCTTTGTGGCATGCAAAGAGAAACCACAGAAAGGTTTGGGTTGGAAGGGAACTTAAAGACCATCTAGTCCACCCCTCTGCCAGGGGCAGGGACACCTTCCACTAGCCCAGGCTGCTCCAAGCTCCATCCAGCCTGGCCTCAAACACATCAAGGGAGGGGGCAGCCACAGCTCCTCAGAGCAACAAACTGGGCAACAGCAATAGAATTGGAGAGTAGTCCACACA
This sequence comes from Vidua macroura, assembly GCF_024509145.1. Lineage (NCBI taxonomy): Eukaryota > Metazoa > Chordata > Aves > Passeriformes > Viduidae > Vidua > Vidua macroura. The sequence continues at coordinate 17,247,083 of NC_071574.1, forward strand.
CGTTTGCAGAAAAGTCATGAAGAAAACTCTCCCCCTTTAAACTTCCCATTAAGTGCTATACCTGGTTTAATTTTTAATTGAAAGCCAGTCTTCCATACTATAATGAATATTAAATGCTCAGCTCCTGCAGCTTTTAGACTCCTTGTCACAGGAGGGAACTCTCATGACAGTCATTCTGTGTGGCTTTATGTGCATTTATTTTTTACATCCAGGCACTGACAAACACTGGTGTAAGAGTTTCTGAAGTGGATGTCCCTGCACATCAGAAACCATTGTCATTTTGGCAATTAAGAAAAGCTTTTAGCTTCAGCCTTGTTTAGGATGGCAAATACTCAGAATTACATGACATGCCTTTCTGTTATGGGCACTGTTCAGGGAGTGTGGTCAAAGAGCTGCCAGTTCCCACCAGGAGTATTTCTGCTGCACTCTGTATGGACCATCTCCTTTCACTAGGAGAGAGAAAGGAATGGTTCAGAAGCACACACAAGTTTCTTCTAGCAGCTTTCCCAGGCAGGGATTTGGAGCATTTTGTCACTCCATGACTGGCTGGGTTCAGTCAATACTTTGTGCTCTGGCTCTCTAAACTGTACCCGAAAGGGAGAAATGTGGTCTCCTTAGATAAAGATTCATTTGCTGTGTCAGATCTGAGGCCTCGTCCCCGCTGTGCACAGATCTGAGATGCAGCACAGAGTGGGGTTTGTACCAGATCTGACCAGATCTGACCACGGGGAAGCCAGGCTGCTTTTACAAGGACCCTCAGGTTTGGGAGGCTGTGAACCTGAGCAGCCAAACTCTTAAAGGCTCCTCCTCAGCATCTTCTGAACTGATTTACAAGTCTGACTTGCAAAGTCCCCAACACGTATTGACAAAGCCAGTAATAAGCCTTTATGGGATGTGAAATGGTGTCACAAAACCCAGGGCCCAAATATTTCAAGGCCCCAAGACAGAGGCTGGCTGGCATAAAAGAAAATTTCTTGTACAAAAAGCTTTAAAGGCTTTCAAAGCTTGCAGTAAATTTCTGCAGTCATTCTTCCCCCCCCACCCTTACACGCTCCAGTGACTCAGCCCCCTGCAGTTACCCTGTACTTTAACTACTGTATCAACAGCTTGTTTCAGAAAGAAACACAGTTTCACAGCCATCACAGAAAACACTGTGGCTTCTGCTTCCAACACCAAAGTTTTGGTTATGCTTACACCTTCCTTTTCCTTTTCTCCTCATGTTTTGTAGTTACAACGTCGGACCTAATCCTTATCCCTTCTGCTTGAGGCAACACTAAAATTAAGGTATTTCTAAGCAGATGTTTGCCAGGTTACAGAAAACACAGAACCTCCCAAAGAACTTGAAAGTATTTGCCTGCGTTAGAGATAGGTCTGTACCTTAGAGTAAGGACTAGGCAAAAATGTAACTCAGTTAGATACATGCAATTTTGCAGATTCCCGTTGAAAAACCAAACATGGATTTTATATAGAGTAACCTTGAAGTCAGCTGAAAAAATAACAGGCTGAAGCTGCTTCAGAATTACCCAAAAGAATGGTAAGAGCTCAAAGGAATACAGCTAAAAATGTCATTACTTATTTTACGTAGTAAGCCTCTCTCAAGAACATTTTAGTTTTTTGCTTTAGGAACTAAAATCTCTCCAAGAGAAGATGTCAATACAACGGTGCAAGTTTACCTGATAAGAACTGATACAATGGTAATAAAGAAACCAGGAAAAAGGAATTCCTAGTGCCCTTGCAGCTGGAATGGCAGCCTGGGTGAATGCATGGGCCTGCTTTTATCTTAGGTTCACCTGAAACACCTGGTAGGCACTCAAAGGCATTTCATCTCTTGCCTTCACAGCAGCCCAAGCATTTCAGTATTGAAGCTGAAGATGCCCAACTTGGACGTATGTACCAGAACTTACAAAGTACTACAAACTTCCATAAACAATGCTTTCTGACGCTGTTTTCAAATATAATTAACACATACAGTGACACATAACACATATACTTCAGGGAGCACAGATATTTTGGAATAGGAGATGTCAGGCTGCCCCATGGCTAGAAGACAGACCAGTGCCTATGTTAGCTGGGAACTGGAAGGAGAACCAATCAGGCTGTTCAAACATGTGAATTAATGGCATCCTCTCAATACATTTTAGATCTCATATGCATATACTCACATTTCTGACACAGATATTCTGCCGTTAAAACATGTTAAGGTGGGAAAGAGTGAACCAAAATTTCAGTATGAACCCAAAAAGCTCACTTTAGCCCCAAGGAAAAGAGACAGAAACCACATCAGCCCAGAGAGCCCGAAGAGGCCCTGAGGTCCTGTCCCCACCACCCTGGCAGCCCTGACGGACCCTGCCCTGCGGTACCACAAGGCTGTGCCCACCGGAGCAGCTCCCGAGCCCTCACGGCCTCCCCACTGCAACGTCCTTCCCTCAACACTGACAGAACTCGCCCACCAGGCTAATCAAACACACGTACCTCCAGCACTGCAAAAAACCCCATCCATTCTTGTCTCTCCTCTGATCACCCCCCCTTCCCCGGTCCGGGAGAACCCCGTCCCTCAACATGGCCACACCAAGGAGCTCCACCTCAGCACCTCGGCCCGCCCTCAGGGTCCCTCACGTGGCCTGACTGAAAGGCCGGAGTTGGCCAAGACCTGGCGGAGCTCACTGGGGCAGTTTAATACTTGCCTGCCCCAAGCCGCCTTGTGTCCATCTCTTACCTCGGAGGTTCTTACAAGTCAATAATTCGAATTTACACTGCTCCTCCCTCTCGCCCCCCGCCCCAGCCTTCAGGCGCCACCGCCATTTCCCTCCCTCAGGCACCATGGGACGGGCTCCCCCTCAGCCGCTCCCGGCCCGGCGTGCCCGGCTCTCCTCCCCTCAGGTGCAAAGCAGGCGGATCAGTGAGAGGAGCTGTGCGAAGGAGAGCGATTAAAGACTGGAGGCAGCAGCGATGGACGGAGATGGAGGAGCCGCGTCCCTGAGCCCGTGCTGTCGGCTGTAGCCGAGCTGTTCCAGCACAGGCTGTACCTGGTGAGGAGCTGCGCAGCCCCGGCCAGTGCTGGTTCAGGTTATTTTCCAAGAGTGCTGTCCCGGGGACTTACCGGGTTTGGTGGGCAGGGTGCCATAAGGTCTTTGAGATACTAATTGCAGATCGCAGGCAGTATCACCAAACTGCTTTATTGTAGTGATTTGACATGGAAGTGAATTTTTTCCAGGAAGTTGGGTCAAACCAATCAGTGGTCAGGTTTGGATATTGGCACCTGGAGTGACCACTGAAAGTATGGACACGCCTCTGAGAACACAAGGGGTTAAAAGCAAGAACTCCCAGGGGAACTGTCTCTTTTTGGTTCCAGTCGTCAGAGAGTGCAGACTCTCCCCTGCCCAGCCTCAGGCTGGGTGGGGGAGGGGAAGCCACGCGGCCTTGTCCAGGTAGGCCGAGGGGCTGAGGGTCTTGGAACCGAGCCAGCTCCTGGACGGAAGGGTGGAGAGAAGCGGAGATGCCTTTGTTCCCCCCCCCCCCCCCCCACACACAGAGGGAAAGTGACAGAGAGCCTGGCGGCACCTGGAAATTTGCTGGCAGAGGAGAAGGAGAAGGAGAAGGGGGGGGATGATGTCCAGCGTGGGAGATGGAATGCTGGACCGAGATATCAGCCGTCCAGGGAGTCTGAACTTTTAACCCTTTCCAGGAAATGAGGGCTTTGTAAAATATTACTCCTCCTTGATTTGTAGTGGAAGAGAGATAGTCCGGGACCTGAGATGTTAGAAGAAGAAATATTTAGGTGGGAAGAGATGATGAAGTAGCTTTTGGCTGGACTTTTCTTGTTAGCCATGGACTGAACCAAAATCTCCTGCAATAGAGACTGCATTTTAGGGGGATGCAGTGGTGACCCAAGGAGACCTGCTTCAGTTTCTAAAAGCACCAGAATGGCAAGAACAGAAGAAAGTTGAGGAGGGAATGGTGATGCCCTCTGTCTTCGGGAAAGATGATTTTCTGTTCTTGGACCCTCGGCCCCAGGGGAAAATGGGGAGGACGGTAGTCCCAAGATGAGGAGCTGAACTGTTGTATCTTTGGGTCCGTGGCAAAGCATCCTTAAAGGAGCCCTATGAGCAGTCTGTCCATGCACGGTGGTGAGAGCACTGTGACATGCAATGGAGAGTGTCACAGTGGCAGATTTTCTCCGGGCGGTTGCCATGTGTGACAGGGAAACACAGGGTGTGGCAACTGTGTTTCCTGGGGGGTCTGTGGTGCAAGAGAGACTTCTCTCTCCCTTGATAGTTTGAGTATTGATTATCTGAAGGGTGGTAATTTGATCAGGAATCCCGGGTGATGTTTCATGGTGGGTGTTTTAGGAATTGGGAGGAGGAGGGGTGTTTTAAAAGGTCTTCATCCTGGATTTAGTTTATGTGTTTTCTGTAGTAGTAGTAGTTTAATAAAGTTTTTTTCCTTTTGTTATTAAGCTTGGGCCTGCACTGCTCTGTTCCTGATAACATCTCACAGCATTTATTTAGGGAAGGTGCATTTTCATGGGGGCGCTGGCATTGCACCAATGTCAAACCATGACATTTATTAAATCCCAGTTAGATATTTAAAATCATATTTCCTAGACTGTTATACCACATGATAATTAGTAATAACAGTAATCTGAATCTTAGTATCTGTAACCTCACGTATATAACCTAGAAGTGTGAGCAATCTCTAATTAAAGTCTCCTAAGTGGCAGCTGATTGCAAAAGAATTAATAACCCACTCAAAAATCCAAAAAGTCTCCATACAGCAAAAGGGCTCGTAGCTTTTGTAATGAACAGTTTCCACGTGTTCCCCAGAGACGCAGGCAGAGCCTTCCTAGTTCCCATGGCAACACTAACAGAAACTACTAACTCTAGCTAAGTACCCATATTGAAATGCTAATTAGCTAATTGCTCTGTTTGTTTTCTCTAAACTACCTGGAGATAACTGGCCTCCCACCCCTCCACGCTGCCATTCTGGGACTAACATGCAAATAAAAACCCCTTAGGATCATGGGAGTATTTTTAGGAGATAAAAAGGAATATAAATCAAAAACTGAACACAGTAGAGGAGTCTAGACAAATGCCCTAGCTGAGGAAGAGGGAAACACATCCCCTGATTGACTTTTAACCGTCGCCATCACCTAAGAAAGAACAGACTATATTAGGCTCTGAGAAGCAGGGAGATAGAGAGACAGAGAGCCCTGGTGCTGCCACCACAGAAGGAGCGGGGACAGCTGTTGTTCTGGACTTCAGCAACAGACTCTGCACACCACGCCTCCTCATCCTCGGGCCACTGGTGTGCCACAAGGAAAGAAGAAAGGACAGCTGCTGCTCTGGACTTCAGTGACAGACTCTGCACGCCTCCTTCCTTTCAGCTGCCTGGGAAAAGCTACGACTGTGGGGGCGAGCCCTGCGTCGAGCCCCCTGCCCAGCTGATCTTTTTAATAAAGAGCTGAACATTAATAAAGGCATTAGCCATGTTCATTTCAGCTTTAGCAGAGAAAGTTTAGGGAATGTAGAAGGGTCTTTGCACCAGTGCTTAAACCTGGTACATTTTGTACTCTGTATATTTTGCAGCGCATTGCACATTGAAGAAGAGCGAAATTTTTACCAGTTTCCAAAACTTCCATCTTGAAAATCAGTGGTGGAAAGCTAAACAGGATTGCGTAGGCCAACATAAACCTGAGAGAAATGCGTTATGTGAAGGTTAGAAAAATTAGGGCCAGTTTTGAAGCTTTACCAAACCCTCAATGGATGCTTTTCATGGCAATTACCAGCACAGTTTTTGTGAACATCTTGAAGATCAGCTTCCCTCAAAAGGCTCATCCCATTTCTTTGGTGATAAAGCTGATGGGATTAAGAATAAATCCATTACTGTGAATAATGCATCATATAAAGAGTTATATTGGCTAAGTCTGAGTACCCTCTCTGTCAGAGGTAAATTTAGCACAGGAAACACTGCCTACCCACTCTGCAGAACCCATTTCAGTCACATTGAGCTTAATGTGTTACAGCAGAAGACATCAGGCATGGCTTTTCCAGCAAAACGCCATACAGGAGGCTGCAGGTCATGAATGTTTCACACAAGTCAAGTTAATTGCAGCAGTACAATCAGCTTTTTGTTGGTACAAGGTACCACAGTCAGACTCAGCCTGTGCTGCCCTGGCTGTTGAGACGTGCAAGGAAACACTCCATTAGTCAGCTCCCAGGAGGCCTCTGCCTTATCCTTGTGTTAAACAATTTCTAACAGCCTGTTTCTAAGCACAGCTTTCTCCCAGCCTTCAGAGCAATCCAAATTTGCAAGCAAAGCAGGAATTTAGGGGTTAACAGTAATTGGAGGAAAAGGTTCACCCATTGCAGTTGTTAAACGTGGATTTGTTTCACTTTAATCACTCATTAGTGTTGAAACATTATTTGTGTGCCTCTATATAATTTATAATCTATAGCTCTATACTTAATGCCTATATTTAGAAGTATAAAGTATATGCATTTATACTTTATACTATATAATGATATATCAAGTTTTAGCTTCTGAAATGAATAGTTCATTTACATTTTTACCAGGTACCTACCAGAAACTTGGGAACGCTTTAGATTAGCCTGATCCACTCTGACTCAGCTTATTATGGAATGAGTAGATGGCAGCCTGTACCCTCTGTGATGTGGAGTGCAAGGAAAGATCTAGCACACCTCAAAGTGATTTTTTTTAAATTCAGGAATTGGGTCTCAGGAATTGGTTTAAGGCTTTCTTCATCCAATTTTATGTAGCTTCTTCCCCCTGTATTACGTTACTGTGCTCAAGGGGCCACAGCTCAGGGACAAGCAGTTCTGTTCTGTTCCTGGCATTTTAGGCTTAAGGCCAAATGGAGCTGCACAGGTGTAAATAAGGAGCAGATTTGGCTCCCAGCATCCCTTGTGCAGGACTTGAAGCCTAACTCATAAGAGAAAGGAAAAAGTGGACTGAGTTCCTGCCTTATTTGATTCCCCTAATAACTGCTCCATTCTTTAATTACATTTATGTAATTGCAGAACCCAGGAAAAGACTTACATTTAGTCCCTGTGACTGGAGTTTTTGCTTTTAATTTAGATCACTGGCTTGTTAAAGACATCCTGCAGTTTTATGGCCAGGAACTGACTTGGTGTTCATCTGTTTGACATTATAATTACTCCTGTCACTGAGTTTACAGCTTCTCCTTTGAGCAGGGCACTTGAGAACAGTCCCTGCTCAGAGACCTTCCTGCCAGGCAGGGCTGTTGCTCAACAGGTCTGCAGCACTGCCCGTACAGGAACCATCAATGAAGGGCTGATAACACAGGTAATGCAAGCCACTGACTGCTCTTCAGCAGCACAAGCACACCAAGGTGTAAGTGTGTGCTGACCACACCTGATGATCCTTGTTCATGGATGGGCAGAGTAGCAAATGTCCATTTATTTTTCCCAAATGGAAAAAGGATCTCAGGAGAAACAGGCTTTTTCAGGTTTTGCCTCCCAACTAGTCTGACTTTTTGGTTTCAGAGAACTGATCCTATATTTACTGAGGAAAGGAAGTTTAAGAGCAATCATTCTATGCCTCTGTGCAACTTATCCTTGTGCCAGGTTTTGGTTCCAAAAGAAGGAAAATATTCTTGTATTTTAGAATTTGCTCATTAACCAGAATTATGAGATAGCAGACTCTGAACTTGAGCTGTAGAGGGAGCAGAAATGGTTTTGACAACACCTACTGCAGCAATTTTGCTCTGTGGGTGTTAATTAGACAAGGTGAAAAAAATGCTGAAAAGTTCAGGGCTGAACTTCTCTTGCCCAAACAAGGAATTTAACTGTGAGAGCAATTCCTCACATTTCCAAAACCAGCTCCTGGTCAGTACAGGAGTGGAAAAACACCATCCATGTGTTCTCTAGCCAAAAGGATGTGGTCTGATTTTCTAAATGTAAACTCCTCTAGTCCCTATGGAACAGATACCTGGACTGCCTGGCACGAGAGCACATGAACTGGCTGTCATGCAAGACATCTTCATCCTCATGCAAACTGCTCATATTTCATTTAGGCGTGCCCCGTGAGCAAATACATGAGTGCATTAATTCCTTTGCAGCCTCCTGATGCACACAGCAGCTCTGTGATTTGATTTGAATTGATTTTGCTGCTAACTCTGGTGACCGCCAATAAGAAATTGTTGCATTCGCCACAAAGTAATTTATGGTGGCAGAACCCTCTATTACATAAATACTTCTCAATACATTAGTCAGAAATCCACTATCTTACTTAATTAAATCAACAAATGCAATCAATTCTTATCTGATTTACCACTTTTATGCATGGAAAAATGATTTTACCTTTATGCCAAATGGAGTTGAAATGTAGATCACACGGTAAGAAATGTCTCTGCCTCAGTGTGTAAGTGCCACTAATCAAGATCAGAGCCCACAGTTCAGGACTGAAGCTCTGATCACTCCTTGGCTGGCACATTACAGGAATGAAATGCATATGCATGTTTTGATAAACAGTGCTCAGCATTAGCACAGTGCCTTTTTGGAGCTAAACACCCATGTCATTTTAATCACAATGGGAAATGAAAGGCATGGCTGGAATACCAGCAGGGAACAAATGACATTAGGAGACAAAGTGTTTACCAGCCATACATTGGTTACTGCCTCTCCTCTCAAACATCCCCCAGCACTTTAATAGCTGTCTTGTGCATGCTGATATGTGTCTCTTAAAAGTATCTTACACAGGAATCACTTCAGTCAGACTTGAAATGCAGAGCCAAGACTTGCTTGCTGTACATGTGTAAACAGAATAATACTTTTTCAGAAGTAATGCATCTTCTAATTTAAAAGGATCGATGTACTGATGAATCTATGGCTCCTTATTACAACACAGAGTCCATAAAAAGAGCTCTCACCCAACTGCTCAGCAGTCCATCAATAATTCTGCCAGAACCACTAAACACTGCATTGCCCATGGAGTCCTTCTGTCCCAGTTATTTGCATCATAATTTTGAGGTAAAACTACTTGGGGCAAGGTATTGGGTCATTTTTTCCCACAACGACCCTAGCCCCTTATGCTTAGACTGTGGGAAACAGGGAAGGTTTCAAAAACCTAAAGCAGAAAATGAAAATAATTGAACATTCTCTGCTCAGGAATTGAACATTCCTGAGTTATGGCAGAGATGAGTGGCAGAGGCAGAGTTCTGTGACGTGTCCCCTTCCTTTGGCAGATGCTTTGCCAAGAGCTGGGTGAAGCCATGTCAGCCCTCTGGAGACAACCTCCGGGCTCAGCCAAGGGAAGTTGGCACTTTCCTGAGGAGTGTCTTTAGGCAGTTGCCTAAAGAACAGCTCACACACCAACCCATTGCCAGCATTCCTGTTCTTTGTGGGCACAGGTCAGACACCAGTGGGGGACTGCTATCAGCACACTCAGCATTACATAATTCACTAGATAAATTCTTTTTGAGATTTTAGGACCCAACACTTCCAGTTCCACAGTAGGCTTTTTTCTGTAAGGAATGGCTCTGTACAGATGCCTGGAATGTCATGGGATGCAGACAGAAGAGTGAATCTGTCTCTCTTTGAGCCCCTCAAGCTAGAGCAGTAACTGTGCTAGCTGTCAGGAAATCACAGCCCCCCCCCTCTCTCTCTGAAGCAAAACATCTGATCTTGAACATAAGGTCTGTGCCCTACACCATTAATAGAAACAAACAAAAAAAAATTAAAAATCCTGGAAACAACTGATAGCTGGGAAGGAACAGAACCACAACTCTTTGTGGCATCTAAGAACAGTTTCTGTTCTCTCTATGATGCAAGAACAAGAGGGAAAGGATATAAACCACTGGTATCCAAGGATTTTTCTTGTCAGAAAGGGTGCATTATTGTCCTTACTAAAGGAATTCAAAGTGAGTTTCATTCATCTGGACAGTTCAATGAAATCTATACCTGTCATACCTATGGACTTTTTCCAGCTAATACATTTTTTATCAGCAGGTAAAATGTTGGTATGTCTTCCAGAAGTTCCTAAACACTCAACTGCTGTTTCTGGAATCAGAGATCCTTTTACATTTGATACAAGAGGTTGGATTTCCTCTAGTTCTAAGAAACCTGCACAATTACACTGCAATATACTATGAAAGCATCTTCATAAAGATGGAATTAACAAAGATATCAGATGAATACATAGACAAAGCCTGACTTCCAGAACCAAAGTCCATTTAAGAAGATATTTCTCCTAGGCAAGGAGATTTCTCACCCTGATGCACTGTCAGAGCATTTTCATGTAAGACCCCATTATTTTTATGTTAATTTCATGCACAACTGAGTGCATAATTCATAGGTCAAAACTGTTTGTTTCATATTTTCTCACTTGCTCCTTTTCCCCTTTGCCCCCTGTTATACCGTGGCACTGTAGATTCTGCATGTGCAATGTCACATGGAGTGTGCTGGGCTGAGACAGAGACCAGTGACACCCTCCTGATTACAAGGTACCTGAGGAGTGGGCCAAGTGTGAGTGCAGCTTTTTAAGAGCTGACATTTGGAGAAAGGTCAAAACAGAAACTTACTTCTAATTTGGCATCCCTAATTTTGCAACTGAGTCCTCTTGCTGAGTGGTAAGAATGAAAAGCAGAGACATAAATGGGCACCAAGGCTCTTTAGGCTGAGGCTGACCAGCTGCTGCAAACACAGCTGCTGACAGGGAGAGGGTAATGGTACAAGTGCCACAAAAAAGCCTTGCTACTTGTTCATCTGGCTTTACTTCTTACTGGTGAAAATCTGTGCTTGGGAGTAACAAGTAGAGCCTGAGCCAAGAACCTGACACCTGGCTGTGGAGGGAATTTCCTCAGTAATAAATTAATAAACCCCATCTGGACAGAGTGCATTTCTGGCATTTCTGGCTGTGCATGTGCTCCAGAGTGGTACTTGGAATAAATAAATGTTTGGAATATCTTCTTGGTTATGAAAAAAATTAGAGTTTGCACGTGTTTTCACTAAGATGAAGGCTTATTTCCTGCCCATCTCCCCACTGAGAGCCCACTTGTAGGACAGGATGTCTCTGCCCCTGCCTAATCTTTCCAGAGTGGGAAAGCTACTCAGCTTGTATACTTAAAACACCATAGAAAAATATTGCAAAAAAAAAGAGGTATATGAAATAAGTTTGATGTGAGTTGCAAAACCCCAAGTATTCATTCTGTGACCAGATAAGAAGCTTTCACTAGCAGGTACAGTGCTCTTACAGAGAATAATGGCATTTTGAAATTACAGCCCACGTGCTTTCTTCAAAGTAAACAGCCAAGGGCACAAAGAAAACTCCTCAGTGAATAATGAACTCCTGTTAGTGCACTGTGCCTTGTGTTTAGAGGTTTGGCTAAAAGGGTGAAAACAATCACCTCCTTTGGTGGAGCTGTTTTAGCACAGTGCCAGAAAAGTCAGAAAGAAGAAACTTCGTAGTCTAATAGCAGGCAAGCCTTGCTTAAATTATATTTTGCCATGTGAAACGTGTGTTTTTAGCCATTACCTGTAGATATTCCTTTCAAAGGTGTTTTCTCTAGAAAGGATTTTGCCTTCAGAATGATGTGAGACCATTCACCCACGAGTTTCAGGCCTATCACATGAAATTAAGCACCAGAATGGTCAGTAACTAGAGACCTCACCCTGCAAAATGGATAATGACAGAGTCCTTGAAATCAATGAAGGTTAAAGCTGCCTGTTTGTAACAACACCTCTATAAACCCAAATTAAGATGTTGATTAGGATATTATATCAGCCACATAACAATTATGCTTAATGCTGTAAGGAGAGTTTATTTTGAGCATTGCATGACCTCACAGATTGATCCAGCAAATAACCCCCCTACTTTGCAAAGACACAAATATTGTGCTTTGTGCAAACTTGTCCCATGTCCATACACTCCTCACAGATAATCACTTAGGGACATAGAATACACATGAGGGGTTCCTGAAAAGAAGTGTCTGCAGAAAATCAACAAGCCCAATGTTTTTTTCCCAGTAGGATTGTGTAAATGAGCCATATGTCAGCCAAAGCTCAGGCAAAAGTTCCCAATAGAATAGCTACAAGTTGTACTTAGGTCAGTTTGGGACCTATGGATGGTTGAAACAAATAGATGTGCTCTCCTCTTGCCCTGCCTGCCTGAGAGGCTGCCTGGCAAATGGCAGATGTGCCACCCTGGAAACATTCCAGGCCAGGCAGAGTTCTGACCACCCTGATCCAGCTGAAAATGTCTCTGCTCAGTGCAGGGAGCTGCTCTAGGTGCTCTTTACTTGTCCCTTCCAACCCAAACCATTCTGTGATTCTGTGACCTTCCCAAGGGACTTATATGGATAAAAAGAAACTATTCCTTGACCTTTTTCTCATGAATTCTCATTATTAAGTAATTACAGCTTTTGGAAATATCTTGGTTTAAGTTATGCTTTTAACAGAAGTTTTATAAATACTCTATGATTTTGCTTTCATAACAGAATTTTAATCTCACAGGCAATAAGGTTCTCCAAAATGGTCTATACAACCTCATACTTACCCCTGAGCAAGAATTCTCACACAGGCAGTGCCTAATGCAAGGTAAGCCCACACTCTTAATTTCTCTGTTTGTGTTCCTGCAGTTAAACCTTGAATGTGCCCTTAAAATGTTAGGAAAGATCACACTTCCTGGAAATTTGATGCATGCTGTTCATAATGAGTTAAAGATTGCAAGGGAGGTGGAGTTGTTTTAGTACTCTTCTGGACTTACAGGTATTTGGGTATTTGAAACAAGATGTGCTTTATTTTCCTGGTCAAGAGCTGAAAAATAAGATTATGAGGGATGAGAAAAGAATATCTGACCTTCTCTAAACACTGCAATTTTTGTCACCTGAAATCAGATCTACCTTCCATTACATCCACACAGCACTGTCAGCATGTACATGACTGGAAAGCTGAGCTCTAAATCCTTCTGAAAAGTTTAAGTCCACAGGTTTGCAATAGATCTTCCTTTGTGTTCTTTTGTTTTTAAATTTGCTCTCACAAAGAAGCCATGAACTATAGAATTTGATTTATTATTTCTCACTTCTGGCTGCATTCAGCTTTTGGAGTTCAGGCCCTGATCTATTTTAGTGGTTGTGAATCATTTCTTTGACTGGAAAGAAAATCACCAGAGAATTTCATTGTATTGCCCAATCTCCTAATGAACAAAGATAGTGCTGCTCTAGAAATTTCCAGATTTCAAAGGACAAGGTTTTGAGTTTTAATAGTCCATATTGGCCAGCCAGAGACTTTCTTCTGGCAGTGTCAATACCCTTAAATGCTGCAGATCTCTAAACTATGGAACCTGTTGGCTGAGAACTTGCTATAGACTAACTGTGATGAAAAGTGCTAGGTGATAACACTTTGCATCTCAGCCTAACTCTGTTTTTATGTCTTATGATTTTTAAGCCAAGGCTCATCTCAGATTCTAAAGTGAATGAAACTCAACACTTGCAGCTAGATAAGAGGGTGTCTACACTGTGCCTTTTTGCTATGCCAGAGTCTAAATATGTAAGGATTTCTTTCTCAAACATCCATGTGGAAGATTATGTTGTTTAAATAAAAGCTTTAGACCAGACAGATAAAATAAGACACATCTGTTGTTTTTTCCTCTTAGCCTTAGTATCTGGGTAATAATAAGATTCATTCCTTCAACTGAGTCAAAGCAGCAGGCTTGTTTCTTGTGATTTTTCTGCTTTTGCTGGAAGGTAAGTTAGCAGTATCAATTGTATTAGTGTTCCTGTCAACACCCACTAAATATGTTTCTGTATAGGAGACATCACATTCTAGCCTACTCTGGACATCTAAATTTATCAATCTTTCATCACATCCATATTGAAATCCAGCTACCACCTGGATTCCTGTAGAGTTTACTTAGTGAAATGCTCAGAATATATCTGTTCCAAATATCAAATTAAAAATTAACTGAAGTTTATATTTAGGCAGGACAGCCGGTAAACCACAGACAGTTTCACTTCTATCTTTCTGCTTTTTTGTAGTGTGGGAGCAAATTCCCATAATCCGAATTTGGTACCTGCTGTGCTTTGTTGGTATTCCTTTAAGCTGCATTCATTTTCCCTTATTTTAGAATGCCTTAGTGGCACTGCCACTAACCCCTTTGCACTCTTTTCTGTGTCCTGTGAAATTTAGAAATGGATATGTGAATTTCAGCAGGGTTTTCTGTGATTATCCTGTTGTATTGACTGGAGAGCTTAGGACAACAATTTCAGCTGAGGGCTCAGTTCCCTGATGTCCATGGAGTCTCTGCTCTGCCTTACAGCCTTATTTAGGGAAAAATACACAGGGTTTATGAGCTTCGAGGTGAGACTGAACTCAACAATGACAGAAATGCAGATTTTTTTCTCTCCAAGTTATTCATCACATGCTTCAGAGTGATTCTTGTTTCTAAGTTTACTCAGAAGGTCTCACAGGTTGCATTTTTCTCATCTTCCATTATTACAACTAGAACACAAACATCACAGCACTTATTTCAAGGGGCACTTTTATATGGGCAGGGCACTTTCTTCTGGCAAACAGTCCCAGTTTCTACTCAAACAACCTCATCTCATCACTGACAAATACTCTGTGCCTTCCTTTGGAGTGCAGCCTTGTTTATGGATCTACAGGCAACAGGAACCTTTATAGAAAATTGCATTAACCCCTGCAAAACATGTTCATTTGGCACGGAGATCAATAGCTTCAGTCAAGTGCCCCTTGGCAAAAATAATCAGAGACATGAACCAGTGAGGGAGTTACTTCATCATTCTCCAAGTGAGAAAATAAAATAGATATATATCTAACTTGGAGTCTTAAAAGTGTATTTGCATTTGAATTTTGTGAGCTCCAGATTTTAGCCATAGTTCTTGGTTTGGCTTTGTATCCTTTTTTAAAGAACACTGAGGGATCAGATTTCTTCTTTTGCTACAGGTACCCAGTTATGTTCAGACTCTGCTGTGTGGACTTTAGGGAGCAAGTATGTACCACACACCCCCTACAGCCTTCTGGGATCTGTTCCTTGCGTTTCACCAGAGGCTCTCACTGCTTCTGTTTTATTTAATGGCAGCTGCCATTTACTCTTCTGCTGGAACCAAGTTCTCTCACTCATCTGATACAGCCACAATTGTTAACCACAATTATGTACAGACGCCAAAACTAGCTCAAAAGGGAAATATTGATGCATATAGTTCTGTTTGCTGATTCCTTCCAGTTTTTTGTAAGACAAGATACTCTTTGATTCAGGCCAGGGAAAGCCATGACAGGCTGGAAATGAAGGTGGAAATTCTCTAAGCCTATTAAAATCCTAGCTGAATGCAAAATAGCACATGCTTAGCTGTTAACATTTAAGTAGACTTGTTTTGCTGAACTGAGGTCTAAAGCTCCCTACTTATAATGGACAACATAATTTAACTTTTAACTCAGGATCACTGTGAATGAGCTAATGCAGAAATCAATGGTAAAACCTAATGGAAAGTGAGAAGATTTCAAGTTTCACTGTTTCTTTTCTTTCCTTTGAAAAGAACTATGCCCTTTCAGTGCTGTTTTTCCCTCAGTCCTCCCCACCTACCATGGCATACCTATAAATGCACATTTAAGAATGCTAATTAAGAACATATTCAAAGCAAGAGCAGTAGAAGGGTGGACACAGAACAAGGGTTCAAGCACCAAAGAGCAAATTAATACCCATAAAGAAGAAAGAAAGACAGGAGAGAAAAAATGGAAAGGAGAGAAAATAAGAGAGTTTGCTCTGTGCCAGTAAATAAGCTGAAAATTACATTCCCAGATGGATACCAATAGCCTTTTCTGTCAGCAGAACACCAGAATTACTGCCACATGATTGAACATTATATATATTTCTTGAAGTTTATAGGACTTTATGTAAGCATCTAGCAAAATAATGAAGGAGCCACTCTGAGCCTCCCCCATAGAAGTGCTGTGGTGTCTAGTTTTGCAGAGTAATAGGGTATTAAAGCATCCATGGAAATGCCTATTTACCTCCTAAATGGATGTGTGCAGCCCTAAGTGTGGATACAAATTCTTCAGGAGTAGCTTTGCAGCTGTCATTTCAGGTGATGTTTGATAACAGCACACTGTGGCTGGGCAGAAGCACAATTGCCTTGAGAAGGCTGAACAAATGTGGGACACTGAGTACAATTTTCCTTTTGTTAAAGTCAAGGACCAAAATTTCTGGTGTAAAAAAAATTATTGCAAGTAGCCAAAACATCTCAGTCATTGTAAACAACACACCACTGCTCAGAAATTCTGATGAAAACAAGTATTCTTTCAATTATCTTTGAACACTTGCTCTGAAGCTTTGTTCATGCACACAGGTATTTGTATTCAGGTATGTTGATTTGCTACCATGGGATGAGACTGCTGGATCATGTGGTTATCAGCATTTGGTAAATGAAAATAGAAAAATGTGGTGGGAATAAAGCACAACCCCATTTGATCCTATGTGATGTCAACTCTTTTTTGAACAAGCCTGTCCAAAAGCAGGATGTGCTGTATCTTAGCCACTCCTGTAATCCAAGGGATTTCATCTCAGTCTTTGTTTCACGTGAGATCTGGAGGTGGGAAGTGGCATTTTGTTATGAGAGCCTGACAAAACAACTACAAGCAAAGAATAATAGCCAGTGTAGAGTGACTCTTTGTTCTTACTCACCAAAACCAGTAAGGGGTGCTTTATAAACATTATTGGTACCTGAAATGCCTTTGCCATCTCCAAAACCATTTCATAGTGACCATCAAAATTTATTAGCTAGAATAAGAGGAAACAGAAGGTTAAAATTGAGTGGATTACCTATAACAGATTATGAGTACAACCAAGGTAATTTTTATGCACTTTTTGGGACCTATTCAAAGGAGACTAATTATGAGAGGCACTGCCACCAGAAAATGCATGAACAGAAGAACAGGATGCTGTAACAGGTTTAAAATGTGTCCTAGAAAACACTGAAGGTTTGGATTAGCATTTCCCTAATTGCTGGAGCTGTGAGCTGTCAGGAACCCCTCCCACCCAGCTCTCTGTGCCTCAAGTTGTTTAAAATACTGGTCCAGCCAAAATAACAGCATTGGCTGTGTTGAAGCTGTGTTCTCAGCTGGAATTGAAGCTGCAGTACCTCCTACGCTAGAGGAGTTTTACTGTAGTTCCAGTTTCTCTGGGAAAAATGGATGAGTAAATTGCCTTTAGAGCAAGGACACCTACAGGCTGAGCAGAGAACAGACCTTACTGCATCCTATTGCAGCAAACTGACCCAGGAACAAGCTTCCTAAGGAATGCCAAGCCAAACAGAGACACCCTGCCAATGAAAGTACAGCCCTCCTTACTGACCCTGGGCATTTCCCCACTGCTGTGACGTGTTCTAGCTCATTTCACAGGAACTGATACTGCCTGCAGCAAGGGACGGCTTTGAGTCCCACAAGTATTGATGCTGTGGAAGCCTTTCCCAAGTGCTGAGTGTTCATTCTTTGAAAACCAGCTACTTGGAAAGTGCTCCAAGTTGAGAAGCCAAAACCACAACTGTCTTAAAACATCAGGTTTGTCATGGTGAATGCCAAACACAAAGCTTTTCCAGTCTTTACAAGGATTTTTTCCCCTGCTATATTGTATACCAAGCCTGGCTTTGGAGAGCCTGTAGAATATACAAACTAGCTAAAAACCAAACTCCATGTGTAAGCTGTGCTAAGTTACGCACTGAGAAAACACAGCACCTCTAGTATTTCCAGGCTCTTTGCAGGAGATACCAAGCAGCTCAGTTTAAAGTTAGATATTTAATATTCTGACTTACTGGTTGGATAAAACTTTTAATTTCTTGGCTTCATTATTCACAAGCAACCAACATTCGACATGCAGAACATTTTGATGGGACATTTGGTGCTCCCAATATAGGTTGCTTCTTGATTGTATGCAAGTCCTTAGAAAATCAGAGCCATGATTTGAATTCACAATTCCAAATTTAATTGCTGTAGCTGTTCTGCAATTGTTGCTTTAAAGGCTCTGGTTTGACTAATGCTCATAATCCCACAAGATGAACTAACACGGTTCCAGTACAAAAGAACTTGGTGATGGAGGATGAGGGACAAAAAGCTCTCTCCATCAATTTTCATGATGGGTTTCTACAATCAAAGTCCAAGGGTCACATGCACCAGGGCTGGCACAGGAAATCCCATCCCACAGCTCCAAGGACAGGCTCATCTCACTTGCAGTGCACTTCCTGCACTTTCCCCTAACTCTGTTTCCCACTTGTGAGCACCTTTTGCTCAGACAGGGAAGGTGCCCAACTCATCTCTCCTTCTGCACTGGAAGCTGCTCTGTCTCATGGCTGGGACAGCAGCAGCTTCTCTGCTTAACAGTTGTTAAACCCTGTTTCCACCATTTTTCCATCTACCTTTGCTGCATTTTGAGATTTCCGGTATGAACAGGACTCCTGTTGGCTACCAGAAAAGTGAAATATCATTAAATAATTTTGCTGGATGGCAGTCAGCTACACTTCTCCCACCTGTCACTCTTCAAACATGCAAGTAAAGCAGAATTGTTGCTGTCGAGCAGGACGGGAACAGAGAACTCCAGATCAGAAGGCAAAGAAAATGAGCTCTGATTTATTTCAAATATACCGCTCTATATATAGAGAACATCGAGAAGACTAATTTCATTGCTCTTAGAGTAAAAACATGTCACACCATTGGTGTGCAGTGAATGACACACAGTGGCAGAGCATATCTATAAACAATGTGAATAACAAGATAGATTAGAGAATTATTTACATTCTTTCCCAACTGTTTCCCAGGCTCTTGCCTGGTTAGAAAACCTTTCTCTTTCTCTCTGACTGAGCTGAGAATATCCACACAGAATCATTTCAAATAGAGATCCTTATTTTTTATTTTCTTTCCCCCCCCCTTCATTGTGCTTTATTGATAGGTGAAAGGCTAATTTAGTCTCAAGAATGTTCTGTGTCCACCCCAACTATTTCGTTTCAATAAATAACCTTGCTGTGAATACATTTTAATTAGTGATTTCATAGTTGGAACTGTGTAATTGTAATACAGTAGGTGTGAGGACCTATTGAAATAGTATAAAAGACATAATTATTTTCAAAAGCTCTCCTGGAATAACGCAGGTAAAAAAGTCCCCTGCTGGCACCTGTTTTATGTGTCCAATGTATCATTAGCACTTCACCTTCTCTCTGTATTTATCAAAGGGCAGACTACTGGTTGTGCAAGATGCTCCCACAGTGCTGGAGATTTTTCCATCTTTGTTTGCTGTTCCTTGCTGAGGTTATTATAATGAAGACAAGATTTTTACTTCATTTGACAATTTTGTTCTAATTGACTGAAAAGTATTACAAAGAAAAATGGGAACAAAACCCGGAGATGCAGAAGGATTTTCCTGACTCTCTGGGCCTGGCCTGGGATTCTTTCACACAATGTGGAATAAGTGAAGTAGGCCTAAGAATAAAAAAATCAAACCCTTGTCATACGTGTTACTGCTGAAGGCAGGCTGGCAAGAGCTTTGAGGAGTGAGCAGAAGAAATGTCTTGAAAGAAGCCTAAGCTCATTTCAGATCTGAATTCAAACCTGCAAACAAGATGCTGGGCTAGAGGAATTTGGTATAAAATGAAGGGCCATGACAATGTCTGGGATGGATTAAATCAGGCATTGGTTACCTTTACTGGGATGCAGCTCACTTAATCTGGCCATTGTTCTCAGGACACACCCTGTGGCACACAAGAACAAGAGTGATAGAGGCCAGCTGGATTTTTCAAACAGGCTGCATTTGATTTACACGCTCCCTTGAAGGCCCTTTTTGTCTTTTATGCAAAATTATCATGTTTAAGAAAACTGCCAGAACTTCACTGGCATGTCAGTGAAAACAAGAAAGTTGTCCTTAAAATGTAGGCAATTTACACCTACTTAGAGTGACTGCAGTTAAGGAACACGTAGGTATGAGCTGTCATATCTGTAATGAACAAAGTTCCTGATACCTCGGGCAGGGCCTTCCTAGTTCCCATGGCAACACTGAAACCACTACTAACTCTAGCTGAGTACCAATATTGAAACGTTAATTAGCTAACTGCTCTGTTTGTTTTCTCTAAACTACCTGGAGATAACTGGCCTCTCACCCCACCATGCTGCCATTCTGGGAGTAAAATGCAAATAAAAACTCCCATGGGATCATGGGAGTATTTTTAGGGGATAAAGACACCCCTAAGTAAAGAACTAAACAGAGTAGAGGGGGCTAGACAAATGCCGTAGCTGAGGAAGAGGGAAACACATCCCCTGAATTTACTTTTACCCATCACCATCACCTAAAAGACTAGACTAGATTAGGCAGTAGGAAGTGGAGATGGAAGGACAGAGCTCCTGGTGCTGCCACAAGGGAAGGAGTGGGGACAGCTGTTGTTCTGGACTTCAGCAACAGACTCTGCATGCCATGTCTCCTCATCCTTTGGCTACCAGTGTGCCACAAGGAAAGAAGAAAGGACAGCGGCTGCTCTGGACTTCAGCAACAGACTCTGCATGCCTCCTTCCTTTTGGCTACCTGGGAAAGCTACAACAGCGGGGGTGAGCTCTGTGTTGGGCCCCCTACCCAGCTGGTCTTTTCAATAAAGAGCTGAACATTAATATAGGCATTAGCCCTGTTCATTTCAATGTCTGCTCCCTTCAACTCCCTCATCGTGTGGCTGGGGACATTCTGCCAAGACTCCTGCCCTGCACACAGTCTGAGGGAGTGGGCTGCCTTCAGCTGCCACGTGTGCTGCCATCTGAGCCAGCTCTGTCAGCCCTGGCCAGAGCAGCCTGGCAGCAGGGGCTCAGCAGTACTCAGTGCCTCTGCAAAGAGGGGAGCCATGGGGTGTGCCCAGGCTGCTCCTCATTCCTTGGACAACTACCATGCTGGTTATTCCCACCCTACCTCTGTGTTCCCATCTCTGTTTGGCTTTGGACTGTAAATCTCAGGATTAAGAGAGGAAGCAGCTGCAAAGTTTGGACATAGTCCCTGTCCAAGCTCAGACCTGTCTCTGACACAGCCACCACAGGCTCAATGGGCTCCTGGGCACAATGGCATTTCCAAAAGGGAAATGTGCTGCCCATGCAGCCACACGTGCCTCTGCAGAGGTAGTGTGGCAGTCCTGAGCTCTGCTCTCCCCTGGGCCTGGAAGTGACAGCTGCCACTCAATGGAGTGTGGCAGCACCGTGCACAATGCAGCTGACTCTGCTCATGGTTCAGCCGGTAGTGCGGCTGCTTTATCAGAGATTTTGTGTTCACAGCTCTGCTCAAGTACCTGACCACAGTTAACAGGGAGAGGAAAGCTGATGGTCTCAGAACCAAATTCATAGGAAAAGCAGTGAAATGGGAGTGTTGATGCTCCATCTGAAACTTTCATAATTCAGAAAACGAGACTTTTAAAATCTTGTAAAATTAACAGATTACAAAAGCAATTCAGTGAACCTGCCATACATTTGAATGTGTACCTCACTGCAAAGGCTGACAGTGTCTCTGCTTCTCCTCTTGCAATACAGACCTGGCCTCTGCCTTATTCATCCCTCATTTGTGTTCAGTTGTTTCACAATTCCTCATGACTAGCTCTTAAATTTCTCAAATCTTAAACATCAGCTGAGAGGAGCAGGACTGACAGAGAAGAAGCTTGCTTGTGAATTGTCATGGTTTGACACTGGCGCAATGCCAGTGCCCCCATGAAAGTGCACCTTCCCTAAATAAATGCTGTGAGATGTTATCAGGAACAGAGCAGAGCAGGCCCAAGCTTAATAACAAAAGGAAAAAAACTTTATTAAACTACTACTAACACAAGAAACACATAAACTAAATCCAGGATGAAGACCTTTTAAAACACCCCTCCTCCTCCCAACTTCCAAAAACACCCACCATGAAACATCACCCGGGATTCCTGATCAAATTACCACCCTTCAGATAATCAATACTCAAACTATCAAGGGAGAGAGAAGTCTCTCTTGCACCACAGACCCCCCAGGAAACACAGTTGCCACCCTGTGTTTCCCTGTCACACATGGCAACCACCCGGAAAAAATCTGCCAGTGTGACACTCTCCATTCCATGTCACAGTGCTCTCACCACCGTGCATGGACAGACTGCTCATAGGGCTCCTTTAAGGATGCTTTGCCATGGACCCAAAGATACAACAGTTCAGCTTCTCATCCTGGGACTACAGTCCCCCCCATTTTCCCCTGGGGCCAAGGGTCCAAAAACAGGAATCATCTTCTTCCCGAAGACAGAGGGTATCACCATTCCCTCCTCAGCTTTCTTCGGTTCTTGCCATTCCTGTGCTGTTTGAAGCTGAAACAGGTCTCCTTGGGTCACCACTGCATCCCCCTAAAATGCAGTCTCTATTGCAGGAGATTTTGGTTCAGTCCATGGCTAACAAGAAAAGTCCAGCCAAAAGCTACTTCATCATCTCCTCCCACCTAAATATTTCTTCTTCTAACATCTCAGGTCCCGGACTATCTCTCTTCCACTACAAATCAAGGAGGAGTAATATTTTACAAAGCCCTCATTTCCTGGAAAGGGTTAAAAGTTCAGACTCCCTGGACGGCTGATATCTCGGTCCGGCGTTCCATCTCCCACGCTGGGCACTATCCCCCCCCCTTTCTCCTTCTCCTCTGCCAGCAAATTTCCACGTGCCGCCAGGCTCTCTATCACTTTCCCTCTGTGGGGGGGGGGGGGACAAAGGCATCTCCGCTTCTCTCCACCCTTCCGTCCAGGAGCTGGCTCGGTTCCAAGACCCTCAGCCCCTCGGCCTACCTGGACAAGGCCGCGTGGCTTCCCCTCCCCCACCCAGCCTGAGGCTGGGCAGGGGAGAGTCTGCACTCTCTGACGACCGGAACCAAAAAGAGACAGTTCCCCTGGGAGTTCTTGCTTTTAACCCCTTGTGTTCTCAGAGGCGTGTCCATACTTTCAGTGGTCACTCCAGGTGCCAATATCCAAACCTGACCACTGATTGGCTTGACCCAACTTCCTGGAAAAAATTCACTTCCATGTCAAACCACGACATGAATGACCTCCTCAGCACAGCACAGCAGCATCCCTCCCTGGCAGCAGACTGGGAGGGATTAATTACCTGTGCATGGCTCTGTCATCAAGAGCACCAAACAAACAGGGGTCCTGTTTCCAGAGAAACCTCGGGGTAAATTATGTATAGGTGTCATGGGATTCCCTGCCTGAATCCATCAATACTAAGGGCCTTGGAAGAGGAGGAGGAGGTTGAAAAATGGGGACTGGGAGTCAGAAAGCAGTCAGGTCACCTGAAATACTGCAGCCCTAAAACCTGGGGTCAAAAGCAGGGGGAAACCCAAAAATTAAAAAAATTGTCCCAAATATGAATATTTAGTCAGTGATGCAAGAAATTAAGACTGAGGTGTATTTGCCTGTGCTTTTCTATAGAAGGCTTGGGAAGAAGTCTGAGCAACCTGCATAGACATGAAAGGAACATGTAGTAAAGCAACTCATCAGTAGAGAGTTTAAAAACTAGAGAGGGGTGGATGAAGAGTTAAGATATAAAGGTCATTGTGCAAGGACCTTGCAAACTCTGTATTGTGTGCTTTCTTGACCACCTGAGTTCTAAAAGGGAAGAGAAGCACACTGAAGCTGCAAAATGGGATAGACTCCAGTCTGTTTTGTACAGATAAAGCTCCCAAAAGGTTGTGTATCACTGAGGAAATCACAACACAAACAAAGTTCTTCTGGGAAAAATAAAGACTGAAATCAAGAAATAAACAGAAAAAAAAATTATCCCCACCTGCTGCCTTGTAGTTGGTGGAAATTGAACATCTTGGATGCATCTGTCTGCACTGGACAAATAATTGCTGTTTACCATCCTAGGGGAAAACCAGGAAAGCAGAGGAGATCATAATTCTCAGAGCATACCCCTCCTTTGAAGTGTACTCAACAAAGCTGTGATCACTTAGAACATCTGATGAGATGCCTCTCCTGGTGGCCAAAGCTCAGCTTTTCCTAGATATGGCAAAGCCTTATCTAGGAGCCTTTCGGAGCCACAATGAGGAATGTATGTACACACACAGGTGTGCCAAGGCAGAAGCAAAGAGAGCAGGGATTTGCTGCATGACTAATATTCCTCCTCCAAGAATGGTTTTCCTTAGGTGCTTTCAGAGCAGTCAGGTGTATCTCTTGGTATGCAATTTTATCTATTTCCACTTGATAGAAACAATCACTCTGGAGGTGAAATGAGTCACATGAGGTGATCCCATCCATCTCTTTGCCATTAGGCCCTGCAGAATAATGCCTCATGTTTCCTGCTTTGAGCTGCCCAAGCCTTAAACAACAGGCTCTCCTTGCTTGCCTGCATTAGCACCTGAGGTTTAGCCATGCCATGCTTCCTTCTGGCTGGACCAGGACCAGAGACCTGCCAGTGCTCAGCAGGAGCTTCAGCCCCTTTCCCTCTAGGTCTTCTCCAGCTGCAGCACCCAAGTTATCCACCACCATTTCCCTTAGGTGGAATTAATCATTCACACATGGCCCTCCTTCCTCCTGGTGTAATGGTACCTGCATTTTCCCTAAAAGGGCTTTGCAGATGTGATCTTGAAAGAAATCTATCACAACATTTTACACTCACTGTTGACTGCATTTCCTGGTTTTCCAAAGGGAAAACTCTCTTTGCCATGTTTCTTCTATCACCAATTTGCTTATTACAGCTTTTGAATATCTTCAGACCATTTATTTGGTATTACCTTTCTGCCTCCTGAACACCGGAGTGCTCACCTAGCATCTTGTGATGGATTATCTGGATGCAGGCTACTTTTTCCCAAATATATTTTTAACTGAGAGTTTGATCCATTTCCACGTACATTAAAGAGTATAACAGCTATTGCTGTTATCAGTAGCTGCAACTTACACATATCCTGAAACAAACAGGCTTAATGCTGGTAGTATAAGCTTAGTAAAAGATAAAACTTAGTAAAAAGTGGTGGAAAAACAAAAGAAAAAGTCCAGTAGGCTTAGAAGAAAGGGTTAGCTGAATCCTCAGAGTAACCAACTTAAATATTACTAAATATAAAGTTTTATCTACTATAAAAACTTTACAGGATGGTCTCACACTGGATTTCAGTTTAGTTCAGGTCTGTCATTTTCAAAGACTTCTTTTGCTATAGTTTGAAGCTCCATAAAATAGGTGCAGAAATGGTAGCACAGCAACCACCACAAAGTGAGTTTAAACACTAAGAAAATGAGCTTTTAGCTTTCTAATAGCAGAGCTTTCATATTCCTATCTTATTGCTGGATTTGAAACACCTGTGTCTATTTCAGCTGACTTTACTTCATTCTATCAGTACAGAAAACTGCATGGCATTACTGAACTGCAATTAAATGAACCTGGTTTATATGAATATTCTTTGGTCATGGACAAACAGAAAACTGAATTGTGAATGGTGAGGAATTAATTTAGTTTTTAAATTAAATTAGCATTTCCTTGAAACTGAAGATGAGGGGGTTTTTTTGGATGAAGCAGAATTGGTTCCCAGAGTGGACACAAGAATAAACCCACTTTTTTCCTGCTGACTCAGGAAAACCAAATAAATCCAAACATTCACCACTGTGATTTTAAAAATCAGTTATGAGGTTATATATGTACCCTGTCTGCACAATAACATGAACTCTGTCAGAACAGCTGAGGGACCAAGAGTTCAGTGTTTTGGCACCTTGGTGACTTTTCCTGCTCACCTGAACTGAGTTTAAAACTGTGACTGGTCTTGGATTTGCATCTTTCTTTGAAAAGATCTTGGTGCCTGGAGAAGTGGATGTGACATGCTGATTTAAATAGCATCTCCAGTTGGTAACATCTGTATGCCCATGCAGGCACATAGCCAGAAAAGCAGTGAATAATAATCAATGAACGCTTGAAGTCTCATTTTGCATCTTTGTTAGTCTTGAAGCCTTTTGCCTTCTCCCTTATTTTTTTAAATGAGGGTGATTTTTCCTGCTGATGTATTAACTGCAAGGGACACAGAAGATCTCATGGGAGGTATCTCACACCAGGCACACCCTCCAGCTTGGATTTGTCCAGAAGTTAAATGATTTCTACCCCACTGAAATCTCACTATCCCCACACTGCAGTTAATGACAGGGGATCTTTGGTCACTGCATTTTCACCTGTTCTCCCTCCTGGGCAATCAGCCTCACAGTCACACACAGGAAGACTCTAAACCTCTAACAGCCAAAATTAGTTCCAAACACGCCACTGCAGATTCAGCAGCTGGGTGTGATCCTCGTTAACAAGGAATGCCAGAGGCGGCAGAGACATGTCCAGGGAACCTGGATCCCTGTCAGTCCCAATGCGGTGCCTGGGAAAGGCAGGGGTTGGATGGAAAGGCAGGAGATGGCTGAGCAGAGCTGGCTGTTCACACGCTGGCTCTGCCTATGAGTGCCCTGCAGGGCTGCCAGCCCTGGCGCTGTGTGAGAGGGAGGCTGCAGGGCCGACACATCGCTGCCCTGGCCCCGGCATTCCCACACCACCTGTGGGGCCCCAGCAGGGGCCGGGGGTGCTCAGGGCCCCGGCGCACTCACACACCCACAGCCCCGGTGCCAGCAGAGCCCCAGCACTCGTGGCTTTCTTGTGGCAGGGCCACGAGGCAGGATGGAAAGCTTCTGGAGTGCCCTCAAAGGAGCTTCTACCTCCAGGCTTGTGCACAATGAAAATAATTCCCTACTCTTACACCCTGCTCACAAATATTAACTACCTCTCCCGCTTGTTCCATGCCCAGTTTTCAACAAAAAGTCAAAATGAGAAGTTCTTGAAGGGAGCCCCACCACTGAGAAGCAGCAAGCTGCTACCACTTAGACATAAAACTTCAAAACATAATTATAACTCCACTCAATCTTTTGCATGACTAAACTTCTAGGACACACTTGACTATGGAGTTTTCCTTTTCTAACCCAAACATTATGTTTCCCTTTTCCAAGAATAATTCTGTTGGCAGCATTTCAATAGTTCTAGAAGTGGTGTTATAATTCTCCTCACCAACGTGTGCAAAGCCTCTTAAATTATGGAGATTTGCAACGAACCTAAAATTCTTACATCCAGGTTACAGGGGATTACCCAAACCCCCGAGGTTATGCAAATTTGCTGTAGTTACGCAGAGCAGAGCTCTGAAGAACATACTAATGTCCTTACTCCTCATTCCTGTTGGTTGGAAGACAGATCCACTGCCATAATCAGCACTCCTATTTATGACTGAAATCAGCTTTCAATATATGCTGCTGACTCATCTTCATTTTTCATAAGCATTCTGCATTGCAGTATCATTGCCAATGACTTATTAGCAGCAAAATAACAGCAACACAAAGAACAGCTGTGTTGGATAGTTATTGATTATGGAAAAATGTGCTATTAAAGATGTCAAGTATTCATGTCATTCTACAAAGCCTCAAATAAATTTATCAGAACTCCTTTCTAACTGTTCTTTTGAGTCTAATGTATGTACTCTTGTATTTACCAATACAGGGGTGTGTTGGGAAGTGTTTATTGTCCCTACTGTGTTTACAGAAGCTGGAAATGTTTCATTATTTAACCACTGTTAAACAATATGTCTGTTGGGAACATACAAATATTGAAATCCAAGAAATGGTTGTGGAGAAACACTCTACTGAGTGCTCCATGTTTAATCAAGATCATAAAAGTTGATGGCTACAAATGCAATGAGATATCATTAACTCATTTTTAAATAACCCCTGAATGTGCAAATTAATGAGATGTAAACTCCACAGAAGTGCAGAGAAACCCACTCTGCTAAATATCACATGAGTTAAGAGCTGAAAATTGTCACTTACAGTGTTGCATCCTGGGATTAGGTTTTAGGGGTTCTTATTTGTGTTAGCTATTCGAGTCCTGTGTACCCCCGCGCTTCCCCTGTGTTGTTTCGCCCCCTGCGGTTTCTGACCCCATGCTGCCTGCTGCCAGATCTTCCCCCTCTGCCGCTCCTGTAACCACCCCCCCATCCAGCCCCAGGAAACCCCGTGCCTGCCACCCCAATCCACACGATCCCACTCAGCCCGAGGCTCAGTGCCCGCCCCTGCGGGGTTCTCTGGTTGGTCGCTGTTGCTGGCGTCACCACCACGGCAGCCGCCCCTATTGGACAACAGGCCGTGGATCCTTTCGCCCCACCCCTCCATAAAATCCTACCCCGCCGGCACCCAGGCGCCATTTTCTCCCATGTGAGTGCTGGGAGCGGTTGAGTCTTTCCATCGAACCATGCCACGTGATCAATAAACCGTTCCTGCTAAGCACGGAGTAAATGGACAAATTCCTTACCTCCTTACCGGACCCCTAGCGCACGGTAACAGAGGCTGCCCAGCCCACACACCCGAGACACGGAGCCGTGTCTGGGAACCCGCATCAGAAAACCCCGGCAGCACGTGGAAGCTACGCCACAGCTGGGCTCCCAAGAGCTGCGTGCAGCCAGGGAGAGCGAAAACCCACGTCGCAATTGGCGCCCAATGTGGGGCCGAGGCCAGTGCTCAGCTGATCACGTGGACGGAGGTTCACCGCAGAGCTCCAGAAACCGTGCCGGGAGCTGCCGCCGCCGGCCTAGGGCTGCACGCCACCAAGGGGGGAGCGCCACCGCCAAGCCAGAGTGGGCAGCGGTCCGCGCCAGATCACCGCTCCATGCCGGACTGAAACCGAGAGCAGAGGCTCTCCAACGTACATCAGTGAAGTCTCCGTTGCCCACGGGGGACCAGACAGTGTGCCCTGCGTGGGACAAGAAGTGCAAACTTTCGCAGCCAAGAGGACAGCAGAAAGGACACTTCTTGGGACTCCCGGACCCTGGTGGCAGCTTTTCTTTGCAGAGACCTCAGTCTGGTAAGTATTAGTCGTGGAAACGTGTCCAGCTAATACGGGGTGGGCTGGCCGTGTTCCCGAGGTTGGGACATGCGGCGCGCAGCACAAACAGCAGCTGCTGGAGTAGCCTGCGTTTTTTTGCCTTCTTTTTTTCTTTTTTACTGACCCAGGGGTGAGGTGGGTTGGGTGGAAGAAACATGGGGACCGTGCTATCTGCCCAACAAAAGGAATTTTATTCCCAAGTTAAGGAAATCCTTGTGGTGAAGGGCCCCTACCCAAAAAAATTTAGTTAAGAAATTTGTCCGGTGGCTGTTCTTTGCTTTCCCCCGTCTGTCTACCAAGGACGCGTGCAAAACAGAATTTTGTGAGCAAGTGGGAAAAAGGCTAGCAGAGGGGATCGGTAGGGATCCCTCCATAGATGACTGCTTCCCTAAATTCCATTTGTTGATCTCAGATGTGGTAAAGTCAGACCCCGTGCGAAACTCGGTTGGGGAAAGGAAAGAACCATCCAGAAAATCTGTTACTCCCCCTGAATCCGTTTCCCCATCCCCTTCTCCTACCCCTTCTTCCCCTAACCCGGGTGGGCGGGGGGGGGGGTACTCCGTCGATCTGAGACACAGGGCAGCTCCACAAACATGGACCGTGCTCCTGGCTCCCCCAAGCCACCCCGGCATCCCCGCCTTAGCGAGATCGGTCGATTCACTGAGGCCATGACCCTAAACCCCTTTTCCAATCCCTTTTTCCCAGTTGAAAATCCCAGTTTTGGCGCTACCCCGTGCAGATCTGATTCTTTGAACCCCTTCCTTTGTCCCCCTGAGGAGGCTGAAGTCTCGTGGTCGATCCCTTTGTCTTCCCAAGATGGAGGGCGGCCATATGGCAGGGTCTCTTCTTCCCACAACCCCTTTCTGTCCTTTGTTCCCGGTGTCCCCGCCTTTGACCCAACCCCAACCTGCCTCCCTGTGGGCGTGGGCGCCGCCCCCTCGGGAGGTCAGGTTACTCCCTCACCCATTGTTCCCCCTCTTGTGGGCGTTCCCTCGAGTCCTTTGCATGTCCTCCCTGCTGAGTCATCGACCCTGCCCTCCCCCACCGGGGAGAGCTCTACCTTCTCCACCCCGCTGCCTGAGGGAGGCAGCCCCCGTCCTGTTCCCCGCACCCTGTCCCCCATCTTCCCATGGGCCCCGGAGATCCGGGCGAGAGGGAAGAGGGGGGAGGGAGGAGAAGGGACCCCTACCCCCATCTTCCCATGGGCCCCGGAGAGCCAGGCAGGAGGGAAGAGGAGGGGGGGGACGGGAACCCCTACCTCCAATTTCCCATGGGCCCTGGACGTCTGGGTGGGAGGGAAAAGGAGAAGGAGGGGAATCGGAGCCCCTGCCTCCACATTCCTATGGTTCCCGGAGACCCAGGAGGGAGGGAAGAGGAGGGATGGGGGAACAAGAGCCCCCAACTCTGCAGTCCCATGGTTCCCGGAGACCCGGGAGGGAGGGAAGCAGGGGAAGGGGGAAGCCGATGTGGGTCTCTGAGCATTTTCCAGATTCCATGGAACAGGTTGAGCTCACAGCTGAGAGGCATGTGGAGGGATCAGAGGTTCAGGACAAGTCTGTCCTGGAAGCGGCATCCATGAACACTGTTGCCTTGGATGCTGTGCCTCCAAAGAATGCTGGTCCAAAGCAGCCTCCAGCAAGATGCCAGTGCTTCCACTGTGATCAGAGAGGACATTTTGTTGTTCAATGTCCATTTCTGGGCAGGGCACTCCCAGGGACAGTGGGAGGGAGGAGAGGTGGGGAGGGAGACCCCATTCCCCCAAAAAACTGAAAAAACAACGCGCACCTGCCTCACGTGAAGATAAAAGTAAGGCAGGCCACAGCACCTTAAGGGGAGCTGTGAATTATCAAGTAATTGTGCAGGTGGTAGTTCAAAACATCAGGGTGCCTTTGAGTGCGGCAGATGACCCCACCAATCGGGGGGTTGCATCAAACCGCAGGCGATGCAAAAAGAAAAAGGACCCTACGAT
This sequence comes from Vidua macroura, assembly GCF_024509145.1. NCBI lineage: Eukaryota > Metazoa > Chordata > Aves > Passeriformes > Viduidae > Vidua > Vidua macroura. The sequence continues at coordinate 17,277,928 of NC_071574.1, forward strand.
CTCCTTAAAAAAAATGTTTTTCCCCAAAGCCCCAGGAAAACTTTCCATCCACCCCAGTCTGCATGTGTCCCAAATCCCCATGTTTGTAATAAAGTTGTCCTGGTTCCCCTATCCCCAAGCACCCAGGGAAGAACCATCCCAGCATCATTGCAGCAGGCCCTCTCCATCTGCAAAGGGCAGCCATTGCAGCAGCTGAAACGCCAAGAGCAGAAGCTGAGCGAAGGTCAAGCAGCTGTTCTTCTTTTTTATATTTTGAAAAATTGTTGCATCCTGGGATTGGGTTTTAGGGGTTCTTATTTGTGTTAGCTAGTCGAGTCCTGTGTACCCCCACGCTTCCCCCGTGTCGTTTCCTCCCATGCGAGTGCCAGTAGCGGTTGCACCTTTCCATCGAACTGCGCCACGTGATCAATAAACCGTTCCTGCCAAGCACAGAGTAAATGGACAAATTCCTTACCTCCTTACCAGATCCCTAGCACACGGTAACAGAGGCTGGCCAGCCCACGCGCCCGAGACACGGAGCTGTGTCCGGGAACCTGCGTCAGAAAACCCCGGCAGCATGTGGAAGCTACACCACAGCCGGGCTCCCAAGAGCTGCGTGCAGCCGGGGAGAGCGAAAACCCACATCGCATTACAGAGCACAGACTCCTCCATTAACTGGGAGTTTCCTGTAATTCTTCTCTTTAATTGAATTTACCTATTTTGGGACCCTGGCTAGTACAGACAGCCACAACCTGCTCTTTTCCCATTCTTTCCAGATTTCTGAAGTGGCAGAGAGCAGAAAATGAGACATATGGCTCCAGAGAAAAGGCCCTGGCTGCCAGCACAGACTGCCACATCAGCAACAGGAGAGCCCCTAGGGATACATCTGGACACCCAGAAGGAGACCTGGCTTCAGGTAGAAAACCTGGATGGAAAATTTAATTTACAGTGGGAAAACCCCCCCCCGAACTCATTCATACATTCAACTATTTGATAGCCCATATTCATGTCCTGGACACAGGGTTTTTTTTCCTACTCCTTTTTTTATCTCTGGTTTCTGTTCCTGTTGGTTACTTTTCTTTCCTATTATGTGAAAAATTCCAAGATGCCAGCAGCAAGAAGCTGCTGTGAGGCTCCCGGGATCACTTCTGTTGGGAAACAGTCAGTGAAACAAGGAGTGCCACAGATTTCAGCCTCGCTGACTGAGCTCCAGAGCTGAGTACAGCATTTACAGTGGGGCTTGTCCTTAGTGTCACTACTGGAATAGAGATGTAATAAAAATAATTTAACCATCTCTGTACTTCCACAGCTTAGGTAGGATAACATAGGAGAGATTTCAGGCAGTAAATAAGTATAGGAGAGAAATTTAGGATATGAACTTATTTTAAAGGGGCACAGATCTTTCAGTGCTCCAAATACCCAGGGGGCTGAGACAGATGGAAGTCAGGGCTTTGTGCTGACAGCACAACAAAACCAGAAAAGCACAAAAGGAAAGGAAGGCGTGATGATAACTGTGCCCATGTGTCCCCCAGGAAAGAAACACAGGATACAATCAGAAATACAGAGGATTTCAGGCACCCCAGACATCTCTCTACAAACCCTGTGTCCACCACAGATACCACAAACCTGGGTCCTTTTTCTTACGGGTTTGTCCAAGCCCCTGTATTAAAGGAGGACTCACATTTGCTGTGACCTGGTTACTGCACAGAACTCTGTAAGCTAAAATGAGACTTTTCCCCTACAACCTACAATTAGGTAATCTACAAAATTAATGTCCTTCACGTCTAATGAGGCTCTGTTCTGTGGTTTGGTGTGCATTATTGTGTGTATTAGTCACAGCCTGACTGAAGGGAAATGCACCATCAAATTTACTGTAAGAGCAATTTTCCTTAAGGTACATCAGCACAGAGGAATTGGCAGACCCCGAATACACAGCTTAAAACCATCAGTTATACAACATTGCCATCTATGGGAGCCCAGGGTGTAACAGATTTACAACAGAAACGCGCATGCTGCTGCTCTTTGCTCCTATCAATTTTTTTAGCACAGCATCTACTTTCCTAAAACACTTCTCTTGAACATAAAAGCTTTATGCCACCAGGAGAAACCAACCTACTATCCTCTCATAATTTCATTTATTTCTTTCAAGCCTACCCTTCAAATTGTAACAAATATCTCTATTACTGGTACTTAGCTTTTATGTGATAATTTCAGTTCACAGAAGCCCTGCTCCAAGTGTGTAAGCATTTCCGTCACACTTAGAAACAACAAATAAACAAAATTTAAACCCAAGTGCACACAAGGCAGCAGCCACATCACTGGGTATGAATAGGCAAACAATATTTGGAATATTATTTCTAAAGTGCCTCAAAGTCTTCAGAGAGCAAAGATGCAACTCCAAAATATCATTATGGATATTTTCAAACGTAGCCTGCTGAACATTAGTGCCACAAGTCAAGTAGGAATGAGCATGACAAAGAAGTACAGTGGTTAAGTATCAAGTTGTTATTCGCTTGGAGTGCTCATGGATTATTCCACCCATGATTTTCTTTGCTCATTTTAATTCAGTCACCTTTGTTTTCTTTCCATGAGAAAAAATATATTTTAAAAAGAAACCTCAGTCAAAAGATGGTTGGAGAGCAGTGATCACTGAGCATTGTTGACACTGAACTGTATTGCATATTCAAAACAAAAAAACCCAACCATTCCTTCTGCCACCATCCTGACATTTTAGGGTTAGTGATCAAAGTCCATAAGAAATTCCTACCTCAAGCAAAGGGAATCAATAGCAGTGAGACATTACAAGCATATCTTTAGTTTATTAACTCTGTTCTAGTAGATGTTGCAGAGAGATTTCACATCTCTAGAGAAGGCCAGTTCAAAGTAAATATAACATCACGATCTTGATTTCCCTCATCAGACTAGGGCATTTTCAAGTCTTTAGCCTCCCTTTTGCTGAACCCAGGTCTGTGTGGGGTTTTTTTTTCATTTTATTTTGAAGCACAGCCTAGTCACACCAGTCTAAAAATAGACCTTAGGGCATGCTTCCATTTCCCGTTTCAGGATTTCCCACCCTACTGGAGCATTAAGCATGAGGCCTCCTCCTATAGCACCAGATAAAGGAAAACAAATTATAATAGGATGACTTAAAATTTTCTAAAAATTGCTAGGAGGTGAAACAAAACACTGCACAACAGGATCCATTTATTACAGCAATTCCAGAACACCAGTTTGGGAGCACGTTACTAACAGATTTCTCACTTGAGGGTTTTTTATCTTTTAAATTATGGTGTATAAAAAGCTCTGCTTGTGTGAGCTAACCCAGAAAAAAGTCATCCTTAGAATGCGATGGAATCTTGATATCTAGATGGCAAGGACAGAGAGCAAAATGAGAAAAAAAAATGTTCTTTGTAGTTCCTCCTTTGAAACTACCATTCCTGGTTTCACCTTTAATTCATAGGTGCATTAGAGTATGAAGAGAGTCTCTGTAGACATGTTAAAGGGGACTCCCACTGGAGCTCTGGTCTAATTAAGTTACTTTATGAATCATTCCAGTTTGACTAACTCAAAATTTCTTTAAAAAATAAAAAATCACTTAATACATCAAACTGAGAGTTCAAGCCCCTTTGTTTTTAATAATCAAAGAAAAAATGCTTGGGTTTGAGATTTGTAAGCTACCACTTCATTTTACAGATTATACTCTTTATGATAATTGCTTTGCCAGCAGCTGGCCGGCATTGCTCTCTATTAGCAGCCCCCTTTCCCGTTCCCACCTTAGCAGCCCTGCTACAGCTCAGACAGGGCAGCAGAATGCTGGTGTCATACAGAGATAATTGTTCCAACCCATGGAAATCACCAGTCAGCATTTTGGTGCTGGCTTGGCTGGAGATCAGCAGGAGCTGGAATGGCTCTGCTGAAGTTCCTGCAGGGAACAGCAAAGCCCTGCCCAGCCCTGTCAGGAGCCCCTTGCAGGTGCTGTGAGCAGTGCTGTACAAAATGTGTAACCACCCAAACCAGCCCCTGGCCCAGCCTGAACTGGGGCTGGGAGAGATGCACAACAGGCTGACCCCACTCCTGTCTGCAGCACTGGACACCAGAGAAACCCTGTGGTGGTCTCTGGTGAAGCACAAGCTTTGTGAGTCACACAGCAAATGATTCCCTGGGCTTTCAAAAAGGGGAAATGGGGTCACTACCAAAGTTCCTACATCTGGTTTTGTGCCAATTTACAATGCAGGGGGGCAGCAGCCAGCTTTGCTGAGTGAGGCAGTTGAGTGAATGGGACCTGCACCTGCTTTTAGTCTTGTTTTTGCAAGGATTTACAAAACTAGACTGACTTGCTTACCAGCAGGGAGGTCACAAGAAGAGTCATCATGAAAACAGAGCAAAGGGGACATAGCTCTTACAATTTTACATGTTACAGGTACAAACAACAAACCCAAGGGGGCTGAGCAGAGCTTAAACTTGCTCACTGCTTTAGTCTCTCCTGCTACATTGAGGTGTGACCTAGGAAAAAGCTCTTCTCTCTCTAAGCTCCAGTCCTGCCCCCTTGTACTTCCCAAGAGCTGTCTGCTGGTTCAGGTCAAAGCACAACCTGGGAAGGATTCTGTTAGGAAACTGTGGGACAGAGCCCAGAAGGCTTCATGGATATGCAAAGACATCCATCTCTCTCACACATCATGAACCCTTGGCTCAGTGTCCCATGGGAAGTGGTGACAAAGATCAGGCTGTGGATTAAGCACAAACTCATTTCTTGCTTTGATGGTATCTCAAACTTAAAACACTGCAGTTTATGTTCTCATAGCTGAGTATGCACCTAAGATATAAAACAGTAATGTAATTAGAGATATGTAGAGAAGCTCTAACACTAGATGTAAACGAATGTAAGCTGGTTTAACAGATATTTCCACATTAGTTTCTACCAGCACACTCTCTGAAACCAATACATCCAAAGCCATACAGGAACAAAGCCACACTAGGATATCAAAGTTATCTTACAGAGAAATAAAAGCATAAGATAAAGGTCATTACAGAACTGGTATGCACTGATTTGCCTTTATCATCTGTACAAGTGTGTCCAGCCATAAAGAGAGGATAATAGAAGCTGGAAAAGAGATTGTATAGCTGGAGAAAGCCAGCAGTCAGGGAATCCAGCTATTTTTTATATTTTTTAATTTTACTTGAGGACTGAGCAGAATTTTTGCTATCCATGTTGTTGCAAATCAGCACTTTAGGCTTAAGTGGACCATGATATTCTCCTCTAACATCTGGGAAACAAGCATACCCCAGGACAAGGCAGGTACTGCCAGTACCAGACATGAATGCCTTCACTGAGGTCTAATGCATGAAACTCAGCTCCAAGTGTATTCATATTTCATCCCTACATTTCTGATTCTGTAAAACCTCTAACACATTTTGAGCCAGAACAAAAATACTCAGATGAAAAACCCTAACAATTTATTGAGACATCAAGACAACAAAATAGACTTTTCTTAATGAAATACATGAATACTCAGAGAAACCCAAAGAAACATTCTGGTATGCCTTTATGATTCTTGCACTTTTGATGTGAGTGTAATTAGGTTCTGCATATCTCAAACTGCTGCTGGAGAATTAAGACTAATCTATAACTCTTATAAGTTGTCATAGTTCCTCTGCAATCAAGGGAGGTTTTAACAATTTACATCTGAGGAACTGCTCTGTGTGTCTAATAAGACACACTGCCCTTTCATTACAAGCAGGTTCAGAAGGAATCTCCACAGCTCAGGAAAAAGCTGGTTGTGCCAGGAAGAGTCTTTTTTTTGTTCTCTTAAGCTCATTATGAACTTCAGTGTCAAAAGCCATCCTTTTTCAGTAAAGGCCATAAATGTGTCTTCAGCTGAAAGAAAAGGTTCTGTGTACTGCAGTCAGCTTTGAAGTGTGGCCTTGGTGCTGTAAGGGGATTTTTGAGAGGAGAAGTAGGGAGTGCCTATTCCAGTGTCCTCAGAGCATATATATATAGAGCGGTACATTTAAAATAAAGAGAGAGTTCATTTTCTTAGCCTTCTGGAGTTATCTGTTCCCGTCTTGCTCAACAGCGTCATCTGGTGACCCCTCGTGGAATTGCAGTCTCAGCTGAAGCCCCGAACCCTAGCGTCTTGCGGGGGGGGGCTCTGCGGCAGCCTCCACACCAGTAGCCTGGAGGCTCTGGCCGGACACCTTTGGCCTCCTGAGAGAGGTAACGCTGAAAACGCATGCCTTCCGGAGAAGGCTTGGTCCTGTCTGGACCGCGGGTCGGCTCTTAGAAGCCGAGAACTGAGCGGGACTGTTATAAATTGAGGCGAATAATTTGTTCAGCCTTTCAAGAGTCAATCAGAAATTTATTGATTACAGCAAGCGATGACAAGCAAACAGCGCTGGGTGCAGCCGGGGAGTCCCTGCTCCGCAAACGGCTCACACCATTTCCCCCTTCCCACAGTATTTTTATACTCTCTTCCTTCCGTGTCTGCTGTATCTCTGGGTGTACTCTGCGCTTGCGCCCTCTGTTGCTACGGGGTCTTCTTTTATTCTCTGGTGGTCGTTTGAGGAAGGCTCCTCTCTTCTTCCTCTGTGAAAGTCCACGGCCCTGTAATGGTCTTTTCCATATAAGGTTATATGTTATATGCGCCTAAGCTCAAGTCCTGTGATCTACACAAGGTTTCCCCTTTGGATTCCTGTTATTTACACAAAGCTTCCCCTTTGGTTTTCTGTTATCTACACAAGGCTTCCCCTTTTTGTCTTGATGAACAAAGAGTCTTTTCTAACTTATCACAGGACGGTTTTCCCTGAACTAGTGGACTGTCTGTCTCTTGAAGTGGACGTCTGCTAAGGGAGGGTTTCCTAACAATGGGGAACCAGCCATCTACGGCTGAACGGGTGGTCTTGGCCACTTGGCAAGGCTGCGCCCCACAATTGGGGATCCAGGTCTCCGATGATGACTTCATCAAGCTCCTGAGTTGGGCTCGGGACCATGGATTTCTTGCAGATCTCAGACGCGCCTTTGATCGTAAAGCCTGGAACGATTTGGGCGGGTGCTTCATGAAGCAAGAGAGGAAGGGGGACGCTACTGTGTCTGCTCTGTTTGCAGTCTGGGGATGCATTTATACGGCCTTGCGTCCTGAGACCCTGAGGAGCAGTGACTCCGAATGGGAGCTGTCGGAGAATGAGGATGCCGTTTCGGTATGCAGCGGTGTCTCGGGAATCAGTGGGCGACAGGCGGGCGGGGCGGTGCCCAGGCCCACCACGGCGCAGAGTGGGTCTGCGAGAGACGCTGGGACGGCCCACGGACTTTACATGTCGCCGGGAACTGATGCTAAGCCCAAGTATTCCCATCCCTGTGACTACGTTCAGCAGAGATATTTTTTGCCGACAGATCGGCCGGCACACCGCGCCGCGACCAGCTGCGCAGACGCACCTCGCCTTGAGCGAGGTGCCGGTGACACCATCCGCCTCCCAGTCGGCGCGACCGCCAGCGCCACTCTTGAGAGAGCCGCCGCCGCCGCCGCGGCCCCGCACCCCGGGACCGGCGGAGCTGCCGCCGCCGCGGCCCCCCACCCCGGGACCGACATCGTCTTCGACCCCGGGACCGCCAGCGCCGAATGACGCTGCCGAAGCCGCGCCGCCCGCTGCGCTTAGGCTGGCGGCGTGCCATGCCGCGGGGGAAACTGCACCCCCCCGCGCCGCTTGCTGCGGGCGGGGAGCGTCCGCAGGGCACAGCGGCTCCCATCGCCGCGCTGCCTGAAGCCGACTCAGCAGCGACTTCGCTCTGTGATCCACCGCCGCCGGCAGAAGCAGGCAGCACTGTGCTGGACAACACATCCAGCCTGTTTGTTTCAGAGCCTGCATCCAGCCCACCACTCCTTCCGCTTCCCCCAGACTGCCCCGAGCTCTGTCCCACTGAATCAGAGGCAGAGGCAGAGGCAGCGGGAGCGAACTCCGTCTTGGTCCGCAACAGCGCCACTGCTGCTGGTACCGTGGCTGGGGATGCGGGTGGGGCTGCGATTCAGTCCATTGTATCCCGCGGCAGGACAGACACACTGAGAGCGAGGAGCAGTCCCTTGTACTGGGCAGGCATGAGTGGTGCCAAGATCCCCAAAAACAAGGTGGAATTTTATATTCCCGGGAAAACCTCCCGTGTCCGCGCCCCACGCGTCCTGCTCCTGTTCGCAGAGCGGGCGAAGCGGGGTCCCGAGAAGCTGTGGCTTGATCCATGGCCAGGTGGGGTGGGGGGAGGGCAAAAAGCCGGAGGAATTGCCGAGATTCTTCCAGCCTGGTGGAGGCGTGCACCGAAATATAAAGTTAGAATAGGTCGCCCATCTGTGGGTGGCCATGGAATGTCCCAGGGACCCCAGATTCAGGGTCCCCAAGTGATACCTATGAGAAGCGGCGGGGAGGGACCGAGCCGCGTGGATTTTGGCTCGGCAGAGAGCCTGGGCTCTCCGTCCCCCCGGCCAGGTTTGGGACGCTTGGCCCGGCCCCCTGGACCGGGTCCTCCGCCTCGCCGAGCACCGCAGGGTCCTAGAGCCCGCAGGTGCTGCTGGTTTTTCAAAAAAAAAAAAAAAAAAAAGGGGGGGGGGAAAGGGGGAAAGAGCTGTGTTTTACTGACAGTTCAAAGTACTGGAAAGCCACAACAGCCTTGGCCCAAGTGATTGAATTAAGGGCTGTGGCCATGGCATTTCAGAGATTTCATGGCATTTCATATGTCAGTCAAGTGGTTCATTGAGGACATGACTGCATGGGCCAAAAGCCTTGCATGATTCTTCTATCAAGTGCACACACCTTGCAAAAGCAATTTGATGAATGCCAACCAAGGCTTGACCTGCTGCACCTTACTGGCTGGGATAAATCTCAGAGGCCTAAAGGCTTTGCAGCTGTGGCAAACAAATGTTACTCATCTTGCCAGATTCTGAATTTGGCTGATTTGAGTATGTGCACATGTTTGTTAATACCTTCTTTTCTGTCATGTGGACATCTACTCACACTGGGAAATGGGTTTTGACAAGTTGGACTGCCAGTCCTTTGGCAGACTGACAATGAGTTGTTACTATCATAGAGTTGGTAACTGATTTCTTTAAATTTATAATAAGTTTGGAATCTCTTTGACTGTTCTGAGTCAATATCCAAATTGAGGTTTTGATTGATTTGAGTTCAGAAGGCTCTTGAGCTGTGTTTGTTCTCTTTCCTGCAAGGGCCCTGCAGGAGGGCACAAACACTGCCTTTTCTTTTTCCTTTTTTCTTTTTGTAAACAAAAGGGAGGAAATGTGGGTATTCTCAGCTCAGTCAGAGAGAAAGAGAAAGGTTTTCTAACCAGGCGACAGCCTGGGAAGCAGTTGGGAAAGAATGTAAATAATTCTCTAATCTATCTTGTTATTCACATTGTTTATAGATATGTTCTGCTACACTGCGTCATTCACTGCACACCAATGGTGTGACATGTTTTTACTCTAAGAGCAATGAAATTAGTCTTCTCGATGCTCTCTATATATAGAGAGGTAAATTTGAAATAAAGAGTTCATTTTCTTAGCTTTCTGATCTGGAGTTCTCTGTTCCCGTCCTGCTCAACAGTGTCAGAATAATAGGTGTGGAGACTGGGAGCAGCCAGACCACAGAAACTCAACATAGGAGCAGCGCAACATCCTGTGATATTCCTGTGAAAGTTTTCAGACAGTTTGGAAGAGTGAACCAGGGAGATACCATGTGTTTACACACTGATTTCTGAGAGGATTTGCTTGCTCTGCATCATACTTAGGAACATGATTTAGTGGTAGTCTTGGCAGTGCTGGATTAATAGTTGTACTCCATAACCTTAAAGGTCTATTCCAACCTAAGTGGTTCTAGCATTCTATGTTTCTAACCACAGAACTGCAGGAATTGTGTGTCCCACATCTGCTGGTGTGAAGATGAATATTTTAAAAATGTGTACAAAAACCAAAAGACCCAACCACTGTCAAACCCACAGTTCCAAAACCAGAAAGTCACATTTTTCAGAAAGTTTTGGGCAAAGCAGTGGTAGGTTCCATCTCTAGGTTTTGTGCTAGCAAAATAAGTAGAATAAGCTGTTGTGATTGCCTGCCTGTACAGGAAGAAAATAAACCACATGAGGATAATAGGTACAGAATAATGTACAGCACCCAATGCAAAATCTGTGCTGCAGGTTAAGAGCCATGAAAACTTGTACCCTGGGGCAAAGATCTCAGCATAAGTGTGCTGCCTCATTAATACAGTATTTTATTACTAGGATTTATCTTATTTTCTTGTCTCTCTCCATCCACACTTTATTTCTGTTTCTTGCTGTCCTGTTTTCTTTCTTTTTTTCCTCTCAAGCAGAGCTTGGTAATTATATCATGACCAGAGGGACATTCTAGGTAATGCGAGTGCATTTGTGACCAAGCTGGAAGAGTTCAATGCTCTCCACTACCCAAAGGTAGTGAAGAAAGGAAGTGAAAATTCCAACTGTACTCTTGTCTCCCAAGGGTTGGTGTGCTCTTTCTGCTACAGAGAGCTGGAGCAATTCTGCCAACAAATTCCCATATGTTTCTCATGAGGGCAGACCCTGGGACAGTCATTCTCCTGATCCTGCACTTAAAATCAATCACCAGCAGAGCAAACAGCTCCAGGGGTAGTGTGAATCCACAGCCCTGCTCCTTCATGTTGAATTCACCCAGCACAGCAGAGCTTAAACCAAGGATTTCAGTTCAAAGAGTGACTTGAGCATCTGAATTAAAACACACTCTCAACAGTTTGTGCAACCACTTGGCCGCTGGCCCACCCGAGAACATCAGCGGCTGTGGCTTCCAGGGGGCAGAGCGCTGCTCCCACCACATCTGGAGCAGCACAGCTGTCCCTCAGCCAAACCTTCCCGCTCACAGCACCTCTGAAGTGCTCGAAGTGCCGCCAGGAGCCAAGGATAGCAGTACCAAGAACAACAAACAACTGGACTTTTTCTTTTCACAACATCAGATCAGCAATGGAAGCTCTGGCATTGTTTGGACAAACTGTACCAGAAGATTTCCTTGTGTTGGGAAGAGACTCTTCCCAACTTGTAACTCAATTTGGCTATTTCAGTTTACAGCCTGACTAAAGCACTGACCTTCACACAGGATGCAAGGAGGCACCTGCTCACCACCCAGCTGCAGTGGGATCCCCAAGCCCAGCATTCACAACAGTCTTTGGAAAATAAATCCCAAATCCAGAGCCAGGCCATAGGTGCAAGGCATTTTTAAAAGATCTCCCAGCAAGTGCTTTGTAATTAGAAATTGCAGGAAATTACTCAGACATGGTTTGAATTTTAATTTTCCCTCTGTTTCTAATTTAGCCAGAAGGAATCAATTAGTCCCCAGTTTGGAATCTCTACCATCTTTGAAACTTGAATATACTCAGAGAGGAAACAGCCCTTCATGTAGAAGGTCCCAGCTGAAAGATGTAAATGGGGAACTGCAGGGAACACCATTTATTTACACTGCTTTGGAAGAACGAAAGGTTGAGCTGACCCTCCTATGATTCAAATCTGAGTTTACAGCATCATTCATCATCTCAGAACAGGTTTGTTCCAGTCTCCTTGAACAAAACTATTTTCTCCTCACATTTTCTGCACAGAATTGGCCAAATTTCAATTCCAAGGGGTATTGTACAAAGAACAGTTTTGGAGTGAAAGATGTCAAGCTGGCAAAAATTGAAAATTAGATTGGAATAAAATCTAATTCTTTTAATATAGAAAGTGTTTAGTTTTGCCTTTGTAATACAATTTGAAGTCACATAGCAATCATGTTTCTTGGCTGTGGAAGTAGGTTTCATCTCCAGCTGGATGAAATAAAGGATTTTCATAAGAAATTATGCAACAAATAGCTGGAACTTGTGTCACATACAGCAAGAAAATACTTTTCACCTCCGAGCACCGAATATTTGCTGGTGCCCAGGAAATCATTTGTAACAAACTTGCTAGGTGACCCCTGCTTGATTTTGGTCATGCGCTAAAACCCACCTTTCATTGTACCAGGTGAATTTATCAGTGACCTAACAAGAGTAGGAACCCAAAAAATCTTCCAGTGCTGGGATTTTGTTAAGCCTCTTTTTTTAGCATCTGGAGACGGTGAGGGGTGGTGGGGGGCGCTGGGCGCACAAGCATCCTCCTGTCAGAAAAATGATTCTGTCAACTTCTCCTTTCTCCTGGGCTTTCCGCTGCAGGCTCCAGGTGTAAAACCGGGAGCTGGAAGAGGCACTTCCCTCCCGCATTTCGGGCGGGCAGGAGGGGAGGTGGTCCAGCCGCATGATGACAGATTATGCAAATCCTCGCGGAGCACGGAATCGATCAGGGCGGTGGTAGAGGAACGCGGCTCATCTCCGAACCAGCCTCCACCGCGGTGTCCTTGCCAGCATCCCCCCCCGCCCTCGGCCGGAATGATATCAGAACAGCTCCGAGTCCTTGCAAGTGCGCGGGCTGATTAGCGGCAGGAATCGGCCGCTGCTGCCGATCAGAACCCGGCGAAGCCGCCTCGCTGCTCCCGGAGATCCGTGGGAGGCGGAGGCTGACTCCGGCACTCGGGAGTGCGGCGCCGGCGGCAGGACCACGAGCGGCGGCTCCTGAAGTGATTCCAGAGTTCTCGCAGCCTTTCTGCCGGAGTCTGGCGGCTCCCCGGCGTAATCCCCGGGTCCAAGAAGGAAGCTGCATTTGGAATGGTGTGCCGAGCAGAGGTTTGAATCGTTCCAGCTTGCTGCTCGCTCTGAAAGAACAGGCTGGGTACAAATGAGATGTGTCTGTGCCGGTGGAGTTCAGTGACTGGGGCCGGAGCAAGAGGAGCCTTCCTGGGATGCCGCTGACAGCTGCTGGCAGCTGCAAACTCTGCCTGGTTTACCTGGAGCTCCGTGAATATCTCTGAATAGCAGGTGTCTCTTTGCTGCACACTGGGAAAGAAATTCTTCTCTAGGTGAGCTATTGCTCAGCTTCTCAACCTCTGCTTCTGGGCATACATTCGTACCAGCACACAGACAGTGCCTATGCTCAGAGCAGGTACAAATACCCAGAGTGTGCTCAATGATCTGCTTGGAACCTATGCACAGAAAGTGCTTCCGAAAGCTGACTGGAGCCTGGCATTCCAAGGATTATTTGGAAGATTGAGGCAGTCTTGGCCACATTTGCATGCAAGTGCCCCTGATGCAAAGGGATGTTGTTTCCAAGGGAAACAGCTGTCTGCCTAAATATATGAAAGACCACGGAAGGGAGAGCACGGGAAGTTATGTGAGGGGGGAAAGAGGATACAGTTGCTACTTAGTCTTCTCCAAATCCTTTGCTTTTGTTTGCTACCATCTAGCAAAGTTCAGCAGAACTATTGTACTAGAAGGACGTGGTAGAAGCTTTCCATGGAGATACATTAAATATGCACCAAAGCAAAAGTAATTGTACTGTGAAGAAGTCAAAACCTACAGATCTGCTCTCTTCCACCAGTTCGATAGCAAACTGTCAGCAACTTTTTTTTTTTTTTTTTTTAACAGCATGATCATTTATAGAGTAGAAGCAAGGATTGTTAGAGGTAATGAGAGGTGAACTGAAGAAATCAGTGTGGGCTCTTCAGATGTTCCAGAGCCCAGTCCAGCAACAGCCCAGGGTTTGTATCCCACAGCTGGCACAGGGGCTCCAAGTCACTGTTGCTGGGAATGAACACTCACAGGAAAATGCTTAGAGGTGAAAAAGTCTCTTCCCACAAGCACTGCACTGTTGTAACCATACACACCTACAAAACTCCACACTCATTAAGCTCTCTTTTCCCCAGGGAATTTACCAGGTCATTTTTTACTAACTCCTGCCGCTCTCATTCACATTGCTTGAAGCCTCCCTCCTTCCCTCCATGTAATAAATGCTGCAGAATCTGGCCTACACCCTGTAGCAGGTTACTCCACCTCTTCTAGCTTTGAATGCTCACAGAGAACAAGATAAAAAGAGAAGTAACTCATTTTCACCCCATTTCTTCAGCAGTTTGAATCATGGTCCTCCTGTCATAAATGTTCAGCCTGTGGAAGGAGAGCAGGATCTCCTTGTTCATAAAGTTTCAATAGTTGGCAACGTTTCCAGGTGCTCCCTGTCTCACCCCATCCTGTCCATGCACTTTCCCCACACACCTTTTCCCATCCACCAAGCTGCACTGCCTGCCTTGCTTTTGGAAATGCTGCTCTAAAGGAGGGGCTGGGGGTGGGCTGTGAACTGCCAAGTCTCATTTAACTAAGGAAATTCTTGGCTTTGAGTTTTCTCCTGAATCTTATCAATCAGATCCTATGATCTGCTCAGTTGGGTTAGATGTTCCTCATGCCATTGCTCTGTGCACAAGTTTATGACTCTATGTTAGATTTTGTGCCATTTCCTCAGAATATGCCCATTTTTTTGATTCATAATAGTTGCCTAATGTCTGAAAGCCTCAGAATTGAAAGTAGGAGTCTTGGCGTCTTGTTGACACCACTCTCTTCTACAAGGCTGGGAAAACGCTCCTCTCACTTACCTTCTATCAGAGTAAATCAAATTCAAAGGGTTACATTTCAGCAGAGAGCAGGATGCTTCAGTGACTGACCAGTTGTGCACACACCCCCACATATAAATCCTTTTCAGCCTGAACACCCTATTAACTCACACTATCAAGTGCTGGAAGTCCTGTTAAAACTTTATGGGTGTTTGGAGGCTGTGATATCTGCTGCATCACTCTCTGTAATGGCCATGGATCAGACTAAGCACTGTGCAGGCATCATGAGCTGCTCTAGAGTTCAACTACTATATTCACTATGAGCAAGATAAAATTATGCTAACAGGAAGGACAGGTATTTTTAGGGTTGCAGTACAGGAATTATCCCAGCATTATAATGAGATAGTTTAAGGAAAATGTGGCCATATATTGCAAACCCACAGCAATACTGAGCACAGAAAATGCTCATGAGTTACTATTAGTTCTGATATGAATTTTCAGTTAGATAAACAAAAATCGCATTTAATTCTATGTCCCCAGAAAAAGATTCATCATTTCTCCACAAGCAGTAAAGGAAGACATATAATGAACTTATACCAAAAAAAAAAAGGTATCATTTCTGTTCCAAATAATTCTGATTTAGCCCACAAACAATTCTGCTTTGATTGCCCCTATGACCATAGGGCTGGCTGAGCTTCAGCTGCATGAATACTCTGCTGTTTGCTTCCATCAAGTGTTTGCCTTGCAAAGCTTCCATAATCACAGAATCTAAGAATGGTTTGGGTTGGGAGGGACCTTAAAGAATATCTAATCCCGGGCCTCTTTCTGCAGCTCCACAGGTGCCTCCAATAAACTGCCTTCCATACCCACAAAATTGGCTTTTCTGAGCACAGCAACCCCTGGGCTGAGAGCAGCAAGGCATTGCAAGCTGGGGCCTGGATGGCTGAAGGAAAGGTTACCTCAGAATTGTGCAGAAAGCTGCACTTGGCCCAGCCTGGGGAGTCATTTCAGGAACAGGGCATTGAGCTTGGGTGAGCCAAGGTCTCTCCACACTTTCCAAGGGGAGGGCAGCCTGGGTTGAAACCATCTGCAAGTGTTAAGAAGTGCAGTGTAAGGTGGCAGTTTATCAGATCCCTTGTTCTCAGGCCTGGGGTGCAGTTGAGGACCATTAGAGCAGGTGGAAGGGCTGGACTCTTAGGGAGAAGGAGGGTCTCTGCTGAAAATTGGGTGGAATGCTAAAGAGTCCTGTCTCCCATTTTGAGATAGCCTGAAAAAGGCACAGCTCACAGCAACAAGTCTCTCTCTCCTACTGAGATGTTAAAGCAATGCCCCTCACCAAGGTAAGCCACCCAGAAGAGTGCTAGATGGAAATCCAGAATCAATTCTCAATCTATGTCAACATTCAAATTAGAAAAATGGAGCCATTAAAAGCATAGGCTGCTAGAAGAAAATTAAAATCATGCATGTCAATCCCAAACATTTATTACAGTTACTGTCAAGAATAATTACAATGGAATTGGAATTTCTACTGAAACTAACATCTGCTATAGAAAAATAAAAGCAGGTGTGAAACACCTGTGTGTCACACCCACTGCTGTGACACTGCCATGGACAGACAGACCTTCAATGCTGCTGCTGTGACTGCGGATTTGTGGTTGGACGTGGTAATGACCTTTCTGCAAATTGCCACTGCTCCTGGGAATTGCCTTACTCACCCAAAGTATAATCTCCAGTTAAAAGATTTCTTAACTTAAGCACAAAGCATTGGCTTAGCTCTTCCCTCTTTGACTTTAGGCAGAGGCTTCTGTAACTTCGGAGTGACAGATCAATAATGAAAGCTTTTAAAAATTCCACAGCAAGTTTATAATCTTCTCTGCTTCCCTTTCCTTTGCACTGGCCTTTTAAGCAAGAGAAAATAAACCAGAGCAAAAGCTGCTGATTTACTTCCCAGTCCAGAGTCCCTCACTCTGTCACCCTGCCAGTACCCATTTACTAGTGCCAGCACTAGTGTGTGAAACAAGCTGCTCCTTCTGCTGCATTCAGGATTTCTGCCACAGCTTCTGTGCCCTCTGTGCCCTCAAAAGGACTTGGAAAAAAGACCAATCTGCTATTAAATGCTTGGTTCTAAAAAGCCTTTGAATAAACACAAAAGCCACAGTCCCTCACCATTTTTTTCTGCTCCCAGACTTTCCACATTACATGTGGAGAACGGGGACTATGTTGCTGTGCAAGGTAATCCCTGGAAAGGTGGCATTGATAATGACCATTTAATTTCTGTTCATAAAACCTGCAAGTGTTCCTGGGTCAGCAGTAGCACTGTTACCCACAGTAGGAGAAGATGGAAGATGGTCAAGTTAAAGATACAGTAAAGCGAAGCACAGCCCTTCCTAAAGAGTAGAAACTGGCCTTTCAAGAATCAATGGACAGAGCTGCCTTATAAATCTCCTCCTTCAGTCATCTCCTCGGTGCCTAAGTTGCAGATGTCAGCAGCACTGATGGAGGAGATTAAATGGGTTTAGAGTGACTTTGTGGAACAAATGTAATGGATTCCAAAGATGCTGCTTAGGGCCTCACGCCCTGGAGTCACTGCATACCAAACAGCACACTGGGAAAAACTGCTGTGATCTGCACTTTGTATTTCCCCAAGTTTGCTTCCCAAAAGGCCAGGACAGTCTCCTGCTCTCCACAAGTACAGAAATCACAATTGGCTATATTATCATTTATTTCCACCTATTTCTACTTTCTGTATATAAACAAAAACGGCTCTCAGCTAAAATATGCTGTGCCCCCCTTTCCCCTTCCCATACCCCCATCACAAAAACACCCATCACATTTTCCCCCTGCTAAATGAGGACTCTAATTGAGAGATATGGATAAAAATTTAAGGCATTCTTTTACTAAAAAAAATATTTACCAGATCCATGCCTCAACAGCAGTATTACCAGGGTTAAATTTGTTCAGGTCTGATTCAGCACCCAAGTCATGGATAGAACTCACATTTACTTGGCTGATGCAGCATCAAGCAGAAGAAAGATCAAAGCAAGCCTTCAGCTCTTAAAACACCAAGCTTGGAAGAGCACTGAGAGAAGCCCCACCTGAGCCTATCTAGATGCCACACGCACACAAAGGTGCTCCCAGGCTGTCCCAGCAGGCACAGAGCTGCCCAGGTACAAAACTGCTGCCACCAGCTGGCTGAAACCAAACTGAAGCACGAGAGCCTTGGAGCCATGAACCTGCTCAGCGTGCCAGGTACAAGTACAAGCACACCTGATGCACTGCAGCTCAGGGCTGAACAACAACGGGAGCAAACTGAGCTCAGCTCAGGGACCAACCTCCCGCCCAGAGCGCTGTGCAGGATGTTGGAGATGTGCTCTGCACACCATGACCAGCAGGAGCCTTTTAGCAAGTTCTCAGCCTCTGATTCTCTGGAGAAGCCTTTGCAGTTGGTGGATTTTGGGCAGTTGTTTCTGTGGCCATCTGGACATCAGACAGCTTGGGATCTGAAATAAAAGGGAACCAAACCCTTTATCCTAGCAGGCAGAACCACCCATTGGTAGGGAATTTGTCCTAGAATTGTATTAATTTTTCCTGAACTGTGAAGGCTGGGTAAAGATTTCATACAAAATATGCACACTGTGCTTTCTACATAAATGAGCTGCAAGATTAGCACAGGTGTATGAGTAGTAAATTTAACTAATGGATGGACTCATCCATCAGACTTCAATTTCTCCTAAGAACTCAGTATAAGCACCAAAGCTCTGAAGTAGGCAACCAAAATTATTCTTTATTTACCTACAGTGGCTTCACAGGAAGTTGCCCCCTAAACCGTGCCCCCCAAAAAATCCCAGACCAGTGCTCTCCCCCCATAAAAAACCAAACCCTTTAAATGAACAGACAAAAACACAGAAATATTTTCACCACTTAGAACTGTTAGCTCTGTGTGAGAAAGCAACTACTCCTGAGACAGTGATTTCATAACTGGATATACCTATCCACACCCCACCCAAACTCATGCTCTTGCCAGGAAATGTGAGTGAGAAACCCAGGACTTGGGCTACAGCTAGCATTTTTCCCCTTCTACCTTAGACAATCAAGTTTGAAAAACTCCAAGGAGCTCTAGCACCAGAGGGCTGTGCCAGATCCTACTTCCACACCCTCCGAGAACAACAAAGCCTCAGCTCCCGGCCTTGGCCATGCCAATCCCTCCCTCTACAAAGTTACAGACACGAGGACAGATGAACAACTCAAATGTGCCTTTCTGTGCTTCCTTTCAAATTGCTCTGGCACAACCAGATGGCATTCTCTGTCTGCCTGGTAGAAATTAGAACTTACAAGTGGCTACAGCACCTGTAAGTTCTAATTTATAAGAATTTATAAGCAATCAATTCCACATCCTTTTCAGCAGACTCTTTTCCAAAGCTGGGATGTCCCTTCCCAGGATGATGGATAGCTGCTTGAAATCTACCGGAGAGGTAAAAATCCCATGGAAAACATCTCTATGGAAATAACTGAAGGGAGGGAATGAGAACAGTGATGTACTCATGTGGAGTGATGATAAGGCACTGGCAAGGACAGAACAAGAAAAATTGTTTATCACTGTGAATGTAGATTTGTGACCATGGAGTTTGAATCCTCCTCTATCAGTGGCCTCTTCATACAACTCACCAACAATTTGAGTAATTGTTACTAAAATGTCAGAACTGTTAGAGAGTGACAGAAAGCCCTAAGAATCTTAGGGCTAAATCTAAACATTATCTTGAGATAATAGGGTTGTTCCTCACTGGATTTTCCTTCTGCCTCTTACCCTAAGATGTGTTTCTATTTTTCCCTTCACTGATGTGAATTTTCCTTAGATTCTCTTTTAGATTTAGGTTTTCACCACAGAGAAAAACAGCAATCAAATATTGATGTTTTATTTGTCTTGGTTGAGGAATTTAGCATCTGTGAGAGTAACACCAATAATTCTTATTAATTTTTCCCATGTAATTCCGTAATTCTGACAGCTAACTCTTAATAAGAGCAATCTTGTTGTACTAATCACCAGTCTCCCTGGAAGATCTCATCACTGCTGACAAAATCCTATCGTGTCTTATGAATTTATCCAAATCTGCCAGGAGCATTTCTGGGAATATCAATCTGTTTCTTCCTTGTGAACAATGGAACCAAAATTACCTACAGGGAGGACAGCTACTCACTTGGTGTTTCCTCTGCCGTCCTTCCCATTTCTGACACGCTCCTTCTGAGCTCACCAAGTGTTCCAAGCCACAGGGCTGTAGGAGTGTGTGCACTGAGAACACCACCAGGGTTCCTGGTGCTCCAGAGCCACACTGCGAGTTTGCCAAGCAGAGAGAGAGCAGCACCAGAAGCTGTGATGAGCTGGGAGCCTTCATCACCTTTTTCCTCTGCTTCTTTTTATTAGCTCATCCCTCCTCCTGCTACTGACTTTTCTCTATCACCGGCATCATGGATGCTATTGTTTCTCTTCTACTCTGCTTCCAGTTCCTTTGATTTGGCTAGTGTTCTTTACTTACAAATTACTGCCTTAAAGGAAAGAAATATTCTGAACCTCTGAGCCAGTCTCATCTATTTTGGTGCAGTGGTTGTTCATTTATTAAATCAAGTTCTCTCCTTGCTGGGACTGCTCCTTCTAAGTTCTTGACTTCCACAAAGCTGTTGATTACTACTGTGAGTAACACAGAACGTGACCACAGCTGGTAGCAGGACTGGCTCAAACAGCTGACAAGCCTTTACTCCCCAGTGCTGGTCAGCTGGAGGCCCAATTCAGTACCACAACGGAAGGCACAGAGTAGGACACAGACTAGAGAATGGGAGCACTTGACAGGCAAAGTCACTACAGGTTACCTTTCATGTACAGAGGTAGGAAAATTCCAAAGCGAAGCACCTTCCTTAGATCAGTAAATCTCAAACATTTTTTCACATGAGGGCTCTCTAATCCACCCCTGAGGTAGCCTAACTCTGATTTCACTTCCCACCCTAGGGGATGGGAACCTTCTCTGCCTCTGCAGAAACCACAGCAATGGCCTCCAATGGCCTGGAGCCCAAGAGTTTTCACCTTTGACAGCTTCTTGGTTAGCATTTTTTCCCTTCTGGATCTAACCTTTCCACTGATTTCGCTGTCAGCTTATTTCTGCTCTCATCACTGAATTAAACAAAACAGACTAACCTGATGTAAAAAGTAACGTAAACACGAAGTCATGAGATTTGAAGAGGAATCTCATGAAAATTTACTCCCATTCTTTAAGCTCTAAAAATCTATTCTCTCTCACACAGCCAAATACATTTTCTAGCAAAATTAATGTAACAGAATTAAATGTTCTCTGTACAACACAAACCTGATGTTCATCAGTTCAAAGACTTTCTAAGGAACAACAAGGTGCAGGACAAGACATACACCAATTATCACCTAAAATTAAGAAAACATGAACCAAAAGCCAAAATCAAAATGAAAAGAGTTATGAATTAATCTGATTCTGCTCAAGCTCTGTAAAGTGCAGCAAACCTCAATAGTTTTTTCCAGCAGAAATGCACTGGCAGGCTGCTAATTTTTCTAGGCCTCAGAGGAATACTAAGGAACAGAAGTTTTAATTATAAATGCAAACACATTAAAACACTGTGAACATTTAACAAACATGGGGGCATCGGTATTCCCTCCTGTGTGCCACATAAGAGATGAAGACATCCCCCAAGAACTCAGCTTCAGAGGTGCAGCATGAATTTTCTTATTGATGCTGCTAACTGTGCATCCCTGACTCCATTTGCCACAGGAGTCAGCAAAACACAGTTCAGTTTACTTATTTAGCTTTTTAAGACACTGAATGTACTCACTGGCCTTCACAGAGATGTGTCATGTTGTATTTTAGCGCCTTGCACTTTTCTGTACACACAGCAACACATTTTCACTTGCCCCCTCTCCTCCTCTCTCCCAACATCTGCCTGTAAATGTGCAATCCAACAGCAACCAAGAGCCTCAGGAACTGAAATCTCCTGACAAGTCAATGTAGATGGTGCTGGTAAACAATTCAGTGACTCTGAAGAAACGGTCTGTGGACAAGCCCAATGGTAAAACTGTAAGAGGCATAGAAGTAATTGCGCTACCAATAATTGAATTAGCTTAACTAACACAATCAGCAACAGCAGTACCAAGTAAGGAAACACAGACTGGTTGTTTTGCCTGCTGGAAAGGCACAGGGGCTGGGAAGGAAGCAAGTGAGCAAGTGAGAGATGAGTTTTCCCTGTGGGACTTCAGGGTAACTCAGCTGGAAACATCTCAATGACCTGATGCTGTGGTCATTGTGAGGAGTTCTTTTGATTCACTTGGAGATATGTAGACAAAATAAAGGTGTGTCTGTAGACACACTTAAGTCAAGAAAACCCAAAGCACATTAGAAAGCACCTCAGTTTCAATGAATAGAGGACCATTGACAAGCTGATTTTGTAAAGGGGTATTAGCTCCTAGTACCTGCCCAAAGTAGAATGGATGGCCTGACTGAGTGATGCAATGTTAATATGCACATAAAAGAATCAAAGAAACATTAAACTGGTTTATCTAGTTGGACTTTTTAATCACACCATAAATAAACCACTTATAATTTTGATAAAGACTTCCATACACCAAAAAAATATATAACTGGATCTGGAAGTCCTATTTTACCATAATTTCTCTTCTGAATAATTTTCTTACAAAGAAATTGAAATCACCCTAATCATCTCAGCATTCACTTTACATTTATTTTAGCTTTGCATGTTTATCTCCATATAATTTTGCATGTGTCTCTAAAAAAAAAAAATCACCATGACAATCCAGTTTTGAATCAGGAACTGAATAGAGATCACAGACTCAATTCTTCCATTTAACTAATGCTTTATTTTGATTCAAAACCATTAAGTTTCATTCTGTTGTGCGTACGCTGTCAGCACAAGCTCTCGTACCAAGGAAACATCTATCAGGACCAAAGGGATTTTACTATTATCCTCACTTCTTGTTAATGTATGGTCAACACTACAACAAGAAACCTCTCAATAAATATGAAGTGGGGAGATAAATTGCCAGAAAGTTGGGACTGCCAGCTGTCAATACAATTAGAGACAAAGGAGGACTGGAGCTGGTCTCGAGGATTATGCAGCCATTTGGGAATTGATTTCTTTCAGGGTTACTGTTCAAAGCTTTTTATCACAGGATCAGTCCATTCGTTGAGAAATACCATTTGTCAGCTCTTTCCTACATTTACATGCATTATTTCTGCCTCTCCCTGCCCAGGCTACTTTTCTCTTCTGTAAGGTTGTCTCTATAAAAATGTACTTACTGTACCTCTTCTCTAAAGACATACAGATTTTTATTTATCCAATTGTAAAGGCCAAAAGTATAAGCTTTTAGAGTTAAACTAAAAAACAGGACAATATTCTTATGCAAGAAATCCCCTCACTTGTCTGTTCTCACATTCAGGTCTTTTTAAGGGGAAAGAAGGCAGCAAAGAGAACACAGAACAGAAATTTATCTCTGGGAACTGATGGAGATCACAGAAGATGCACAACAAGAAGAAGATAAAATGAGCACTTCCTTTGTCTCTCTCTCCCTGCCAGTTATCAAGTAGGAATAATTCTACTGGGCAAAACAGCACTGTTTTCCAGCTTTCCCCACAGAAAATCACTGCATGCCTTCCTCTTGGCTGAAGAACTGAATTTTCAGTCCTCTCTATAGCTTGCTTTTAAGGTTTTCACATGTATTGTGAAAATAATAAGTGTATTTATTATATTATATTATTATATATATTATAATAAATGTATTTCACATTTATTTTGCACATGTAGCCAGAATAAATCCTCTTGCAGGAAAAGTGTGCTTTGTCCTGCAGATATCAGAGTTGGTCAAAACTCTTCTAACAGAACAGCTTTAGGGAAGCAAATGCCAATTTGAAAGAATCCTAGCATGCTGGAGAAACACACAGTTATGCCAAAATTCCAATGGCATTTATTGGAACCCTGCCCAGTTTCATGTCTGCTCATCTTCCCACCTCCTCAGCCACTATTTCCAGGCCCACAATGAAAATAAAATGCAAAAAGAAAGTTAAATCAAAGAAAGTTGAGGATCAAAATTAAGGAGTTGGTCAAAAGCCTATGTAAATGAATTATCTCAATATCCTAAGAACGGCAATAGTTCAGAACTGATATAGCAGGGTATTTTACTATGTTTTTTTACTCTCAGACCCTTATATTGGACATTTTGGAATTCTGACTAAAAGGAAAATTCCCCCCTCCACCCAGCCACTGCTGTTCATAAAACCATACCGGCCCCCTTGGTCTTAGCTGTTCTGCTTGTTGGCCGGCACAACTCAAGTACTGAGATTGTGTCCTCAGGTGCTCATAGTGGCAACAGAGGTGTCTGAGCAAAGCTTCCCATCACAACCTTCAGGGGCACTTGCTGCATGATTAGTCTTGAAAACTGCAGGAAACACCATTCTAAAGTATGTTCACCTTGGGACTGCTTCAAAAGGCAGTAAAGAATGGTCACAGGGGGTTAATACTGTTCTTGGTCCTGCTAAAAGCCAAACTAGCACTTAACTACAGAACACGAGAATGCAACTGTACAAGATCACATCGGTGCTTGTACTCTTACACAAAAGCTTGGAGGATCCTGGACTAAACAGTTCTGACTCAGCTCATTCATCCTTCACATATTTATTTCTGACATAAAGTCATCTGTGTTGTTTTTTCTTGTTTTCATCCTATTCTATATTTTTGTAGAACTATAATGCCTCACTTCTCATTTATTATAATTATAACAACATTCTGGCCATGTCACAAGCAACTAAGGAAAATACAAATCAAAGTAGGATCTAAAGTAAAAGACTAAGAAGCCCTAACCCATGGGCCAAATGTTACTGATATTAATTAAACTCTGTGTTTGAGCTACAGTGCTCTGTGCTTCTTGACACTGATCTTTTCCAGCTCTTTTGCTGCTGACTGAACACACAGCATGCCAACCATCCCTCTGCTGCAGCACTCATCACCTTGTTATCAGCTGCCATTAAATAACTGGTATGCAATGTACTGGGCATCTCTCAGTATTTAATTTATTCAACTCTTCCTCTTCTGTTTTAAACCATATGCTCTCCAAATTCACCATATACCATCTCCACTGTTTCACTGTGATTACCATTCATTAAAATACAGTACTTGGATTTGTTAACATGTCAGCCTTGTCTACATCACTGCTGTAGTCCACAACCTTTTTATTTAGTCCCTAATCTCAAACTCAGCTTTACTACAAGAAACAAGCAACCTGAAATGTCAATGATTTGCAAAGTGAACAAAGTATCAGATCCATCAAGTACAACACGTGCAAAACAAACCGTGATATTTAGGCATGTGAACTAAATGCCAGCAACCATAGAACACAAATGGAATTTAATAACCCATCTCAAAAGTAGCAGTCTGGAACAACACTCCAAAGCCCTCTCCCCACCATCCTCCATCACTTCTGTGATCTTATTCCCTCATCCCTTTATCTGTCTCCATCTGTCTCCTTTGCTTCATTTTCTCCATGTCCTACCTACACTTACAAGTTAGGCCAGACTAACCTAATTTGTCAACCGATTGAATTCCTGCTGCCCATGTCAGCGGGCTGCATTACACTTGAGCTGTATTCAATATGTTGAAAAGGAATACTGTAAATAACAGCACTGCCTGTAGGCAGAGCTGTCCAGGGGCTGGAGGAGAGCCTTGCTGCGGTAGCTGCAGTCTTTTCCTTACATGCTCCCCACTCCCATCTGTTCTGTGCTGCACTGTCTGCAGCTCATTCGGAGTAGGACTCCTCTGTCTCAAGTGGAAATCTCAATTGCATAGACATCCTTTAACATCAGAGAGAAACACACATTTCTAAAACACAGTTTCTTCAAAGTAGAGAAAGAAAATCACTTGGATAAATTGTATCCCAGAAGAATCTAGCCCTTCCTCTGGAATACAAAGCTCACAATTACTGCGTTTTAGGTAGGCAAATAAATGTTACTGGAGATGTTAAGATGAACCTGAATTCTATCCCTGGTTCATTCTCATGAACAAAGAAATGGAAATTTTCATGTGTTTTGGTATAAGATTTTCTAGATTCTGTTTTGCATGGAACATGCCTAATAAGCACAATTCCATATGTTTCAAGTAGTCTGTGACTGAACAGTTTTCTTAGAGATGAACAAAGATTTTTAAATTCTGATTGAATGAAAAATAAACCTTGATATGTTTGAAAGCTTTCTTTTAATTGAATTGGGATAAAAACTGTGAAAAGATAAGGAACTGAAGGGGGTAAAAAAAGGTAATGAAAATCTGCACCACACTCCAACAAACAACCACATCTGCAATACACCAACCAACCAGGGACCACTTCAGTGATACAGAGGATTTATTTATCATAGAGTTCCAACACAAATGTTATTTCTCAGTATTTTCTTCCCTAACAGTAAATTCTACACAGCTTGCAAAGCAGTAACTTTTAACTCTACCCCAGCTTTTCCAAAAACACCAGAACTGTCTGGCAACTAGAATCAACAACTCTTTCCCATGTTAAATGAAAAAAAAGCTCTAGAATTTTCCCTAATTATTCATCTACTTAACAAATAGGACAAAAGTTTTTCGTATCATTTTTAACACCCTCCGCCAGGTCTTGTTTATACTTGGTATGCTTTACCAACTTAACTCCTACGGTGGACTGAATGTAAATTATGTTTCACTTGTATAGTTTTAGCACCATTTGTGACAAAAAATGTGTTTTTCCTAAAGTAAAATATATGCTGAAAATAATGGGAATTTTTCTAAAACTCTGAAGAAACAATAGCAACTTTACGACTCCAAAATGACCAGGATATCACCAACTTGTAGCCTGAAAGACTAAGAAAGCTTTTCAGGTATGTAATGCAACTTACAGAAGTCTTGTTACTTTTCATTAGATTATTCATCATTTTTGTGGTGGTTGATCTATCAATTGCCAAAAAAAATTAACGAGCAACAACAAAATTAACAGGACAACAATTTTATCATTACTTGCTTGGCTTATCCATAGTATTACACCCAAGTACTGCTATGGTGGTAAATGTTTTGCACTCTATTAAGAACACCAATTTCAGTACCATTGATGGAATGAAGCAAAGAATTAAACCTTAATTAAAGAATTAAGGAAAATAAATAGCACAGAAAACACAGGAGCAGCACAACACAGAACAGCCCAAAAGCCCCTGCTCAAAACCATGTCTTACTAGGGAAAAATTCAAGACTTGATTAGCAGTAATACTGTGTTTCCTTGTGTCCTAAGATCTGTATGGATGACAGCTACTCTAAGAAAAGGAAAACAATGGAGGAATTGCAGCAAATTACTGACAGCAAAAGAACTGATTGAATTTGGGCAGTATGGAAACTAAGCTACCTAGCTGCACCTCAGGTAAACTAAAAAAAAACATTTCATAATGCTGAGAGGCCTGTACAGTGAAAAAAAAATCAGTTCTTCGCTCAAAACCTTTTGAAATCAATCTCAATTAGTTTAAATTCCACTTGATATAATTCCTCTTTCCTGAAACTCTTTAAATTAACTCCTGTATTTCACTAAATTACACACAGACACTGTGCTCTGCACATGAATCACTTCATATGATGAGCTGTCTGCATTAGTTTTATTTAATTGGATTAATACTGATAGTTTGTTTTGACAATTAAAAAAGCTTTCTCAAAGACAGAAAATACAATACATTAAAATGTGTTCGCTTATGCTGGCATCTTCAAACTTAATAAAGATTATTGTTCATTTAAGGTATAGAAAAAGAACATTAAAAATATTTATCCTCAAGAATATAAAACCACATTATAGCTCATTAAACTAGTTTTGATTTGCATGTTGGTTGACTCTCAGACCAGCAGCAAGATAGCATTTAAGTATTTTTCTGAGAATGCCTACATGTCTTCTCCAAGTTGAACAGTCAAATGTATTTTAGAAAACATATTTTAACTTAAAATGTAAGGATTCAGTGGCTGCTAAGCAGAAAATCATTCATTTGGGCTTTGCTTATGGATGTTCAAATGTTGCAGGGTGTAACTCAAACCCAATGTTTATGCAGGTTTGAATTTGCACTAGCAGTTCACATCTTCAATCTTTCAAAGCCAAACTGGGCACTTGAAATACTTTGACAGTTATCATTTGAAATGTGCTTTCTTAGAGGCTAGTCAAAGAAATGAGTACCAGTTCTGGCAGAACTGTGACATAAGATATGGACAGTGGTCTCCTTATCCAAGATCTTACAGAACAAAGGCAAGTTGGTGAAAGCCAGTCACCTACATGTAGACACGACTCCAGTCAGCATCAGCTGCAACTCCATTTATTATTAAAGGATGGTTATTCTGCACAGTCATTGTATTTATACAACCTTTAACTGCACTTAGATTTTAGAAAGGGCTATTAATACCATAGTAAAGGTATTTGCAATGGCAATTCAAGCTCAATGAACCTGAAACCAAATTTTTAGAATGGGTATAGAAGGTGTCACAAAAAAAATTTGGTGTCTAGTAACATTTCATCTTCCCCTGTTTAAGTGAGGCCTAATCTTTACTGAGGAGTCCCTCTGATCTCCTGTTTAGCAAAAAGCCAAAGTTTCCAGGACTTAACTACTTGGAGAAATGTCAATGGAAAAAAACCCCAAAACTCAATGTTTATTTTCATCTACTGATAACCTGAGCAACACATAACGCACATTTTAAATGGTAATAATCCTGGACTTCAGTCAATTTCTCTGTGTTTCCGAGACTCTGCCATCTGACCATCTCCATGCCAATCATCTCCCAGAATCCTGCACTCCCAGCATCACGACAGAAAACACCACTACTGATAAACACATCTCTCTAGTGGACAGAAACAGAAGTCACCTTGTTTCCCTCAGTCTGGCTGGGGGGCAGTTTTTTGTTTATTTTCTTTTCCCTCTGAACTGAAAGCAAGCACTACAAGTTGAGTAAGAGTGCAATTTTCTAGTCTCCATCCTTTTGAGTCATGTCAGAAATGAAGTTTCAGGTGCTCACAGGATTGTTAACATGTGAGAAACAAAGGGACTCTCTCCAACAATACTCCTTGGTTTAGCTTCTTTATGTTGTAGGAAAGCACAGAAGATTTTTTCACACTTATGAACATTTATTAGCTATCACAAAAAAGCATCATGGCTCCATTACAAAAAGAGTGGCAACGAATTGCAAGATGTTTGGAACAGAATGCTTTATTTAAAAATAACACTCCTATTCTTGGTTGAACTGCATTTAAACTTCCTGCAATGTTCTCCTGATCGAAAGCCATAAAGTTTCTAAAAAAGGTGTTACGGAAAACTAATAAATGTTGAGTGCATATACTAATGCATTAAATTTTAACCTCACAGCCAATAACACAATTAATGATGTTATCTGTAATTGCTCAGCCCATCGTTATTGCCAGTCAAATTAAGTTCAACACTGTTGTCCTGGTGCTGTGGCTGAATAAATCATCTTCTACCAACTTTGTTCTTACCTAAGTTTTTAGCCATTACAGCACTGTACTTTGTTCAGACCAGACCATGGAGGCAGCTGCCTGCTGAAGGAGTCTCTGCTCCTTGGTTCCTTATTGTGCTGCAGTTACACAACCTCAGATATACGCCTGATTCCTTCCTAGAAACCAAAACAGCCTTGAAGAAAGCCTAAATGACTCTCCACCCAGCTTCTCTCAAAGGCAGCTTTATGATCCCTACAGAGTCTGCTGCTTAACTGGAATAGCACTGGGTGTGACTCACACCCTCAACTATTTCTCTCCTGATGAGTCTCACCTGGAAGGAATTGTTGTGGATTAAACACAACTGAATGAAAAGTCTCCACCTGCCGTCACAGCAGCTGACTTGACACTCAGTAGCAATCTTTCTGAAAAAGCTGTGAGAGGGAAAGAGCCTAAGGAGTCTTTCTAGGAGACTTAGTTCAAACTTGAACCTTTGGTTCTGATACTTTGAGGTGGCCGGGCACCTTAAAGCACAAAAGAAATGCAAATATCGTCGTTTTTTCACTCTAGTGGATAAACTGAGGGGCAATTTGGCTTGCTTTAAGGAGAAAATCCAAACTTAAGGTAGATCAGGATAACAAATGCAAGGAAAGCCTCAGTCAAGTTCTTACAATACTTCTATTTTAAATGCACGACACTCAACAGAAGATAAAAAAATCTGATGTGCAGGAGCTAATGTTGCACAAATTTCTAAAACAGCCCAGTTTCAAAAATACCTAGAGATCAACCTTTGGACTATTTTAGTGGAATTTTTTTTCCCCCCCACAAGCACTGTACTTAAAATTCTGAAGGTAGAGTGATTCTTTTTCAAAACATTGGGAATCACAAACCATCCCCATTTCCATCTCACTGTCTTGGCTTCATTTCTGGGATCAGTGCATTCCTCTGCATGCATCATCCTTCAACACTGCTCCAGTCTTCTTGCAGCCGAGAGTCAATAGCAAAGCGTTTGAGAAATCAAAGCTAGCTGCTATGTTCATAGGCTTTCCAAAGTCAATAACTAATTCATGTTTTTAAAAGCATTATTGATACAATTAGAATCTCTCTACAGAGATTCTCATGACAGCTTTTGTTTCATTTCTTTCCTTATTGCCTGGCAACATGACCTGTATATTCCCTGGGTGAGTGACATGGAAAACTGGTTTTCTGGAGAAATAAAGTGTCTGATGTTGGCTATCCAGGATTCACATCGAGGGCTGTAAAAACTTGTTTCAAAATGGCCTTTGCTTTTTAGTGAATTTGATACAGCACTGTCCATTTTATTCTACAGACCACATTTACAAGATTGCACTGGCAGCATAGGGTGTTTCCAATACCCTGAGCACCACTAGTGCCCCCTAAGTAACAACTGATTTTGCCTAAAAAATGATCAGGGTTACTCACATTGAAGGAACAGCAGGAATTTCGAGTATGATCTTGATATTTTTTCCTTTTGGCATATTATAGTTGCTAAAATAAAGGTCAGGCTGGAAATACTTATCTATTTCTAAATGGCTAAAACATTATTTCATTCTGCCCAGTAAAACTCATCCGTAAAATACGAGTGCCTCCTTTAAACAAGTCATGTACCTTATGAACTATTATTGAGGACTGCTCTGTGGTCTTCTCCATTAAGGTTACCCATCATGTCCCAATTGAAGGGCTTGAGCCTGTGCAGAAAGGACACGTACTGTAACAACCCGCATCAGTTGAACTGTGCCACTGGAGACTGGATTTGGTTGCTTCTTGACCTCAAATGATTTAAAAACCAGCAGCATTTTTGCATTTAAGGAGGAGTCAACTTTTCCTAAAACTAATGTACCAAGAAATAAGAGACTGACACAAAGATGAGCCAGCTTGGTTTACTCTAACATCTGTTCAGCTCTAAAGCTAGTAAAGGACAATATGGCAGTTACAACCCATGCACAATCTCATCCAAGGATTTTCATGTCAAAAATCAGGCAGAAACTATAACAAGTTAGTAAGTTTGCAATTTAAAAACTATAGTAAGCATAATAATGATATTCCACAATTGTGTTAAAAGCAGAAACAATTAAGCCTTGTTGCTAATGGTTTCAATTCTCCATTTGGTTACTGTTCAACCTCCTCAACCTTCTGACCTTAAGTCATACCCTATTGGACAACAAGAGCACAGGTACAGCTGGGACCTGCAGGTGGAAGCCAAAATCAAGCCCTCCTTCATTTCTAAAAGAAAGTACAAGCTGTGATCTGTGAAAAGCATGTTCTTTCAATATTCTGCCACCAAGTATCCATGTACCTTCAATGCAGAAGTTCACACTGAACTGGCTGTTTGTGCCTTGTGTCAGCTTTTGACAACCCCAAGCAGGAATTAGGACTTAACAAGCAGTCCTGAGAATAAATATAAATACATCATGTTCCAAAAACTCCAGGCTCTAAGTCATCAATAAAAAGCAAAATACAGCAAAGAGCTTGTTCCAAATGAATAAGAAATCAGCACAGAACACTAGCACATACCAGCACAGAAGCACAAAACCCCCATGCTTGTAAGTGTATCCAGAAACTCAAGATCCTAAAAAGCAACATAAAAGAAAAGAGACCAGCAAGCAGATACCTTTGTCCACAATAAACTGCAGACTTCTCTCATTCAGGCAAGAGCATTTCAAGCCATTCAGTCCAAAGCAGTGTCAGCCATGCATTCCACAACTGCAGGTCACAGGTGGGCCTCTAATGCACACTGAACACCAAGCTGCTCCATCAGGAACAGGCACTGCAATGTGGCACCAGCAGCTTGTGGGAGAATTTCAGTCTCCTTGGTGCCAGATGCTTGCTTAATGACTTACTCTAAGTTTCTTTCCTACAGGTAGGAAGGGAAGCTACTTTTGGTAAGGTTATAATTCCAGAGTAACATGTGGCACTTCTTGAACAAATTTACTCAAAAAACTTCTTTGCTGATGCTTACCTTGGATTTATGGACAGCATTCTTGATTTAAAATATTAGGAAAACAAGCAGCTTTTCTAAATCATTACTGCCCAGCCCGTCCTTTTTTATAAGCATTATGCAATACGTGTGTGTCTATACAATATACTCTAAGCTAACAGTAGTGTAGTCACAGTATGCATCGGTATATTACATACCATTATATACACACTGTGCAGTCTCTACATGTGCATGGACATTCTCACAAGCAGCTTCTGTTTGCTTCCAAATGGGAGCTGTAAGCTGAGGCAGCTGGCTGCAAAAACGCCCTCTGCTCTTGTGATGATTCCCTTTGGGTCATCTCCTCACCTGCTTTTGGCACAGATGCATCCCTGCCTGGTGCCTCCTGAAGACAGGTGGACCTCACCTTGGTGCTGTGCTGGAATGGCAAGCGGCTACACACCAACACTCAAGCAAGACTCACACCACCATCAATTTGAGTTGTTCTCTACAGCTTTCCCCTGAACTCCTTTCATCAGCACACTTTGATGTCATTCTTTCCCAAAATTAATGCCTTAATGCTCTGAGCAAAAAGACCTTGGCAGGGAATAAAACTAGTTCCAAGGTTCTCTCATGCTCATTAGCTTATTTCTAAATATTTCCCATTACCTTGTGATTTTGCTAAGTACAAACCCTAACACTGCATATAATTACTGTATGCCATCCCTTGCCTACTAATAGTATTATAATTATTATGAAGAACTAAACCATGGACTATCAGCTAGACAATGGCCAAGAGAAACAAAACAGAGTCTTCCTTCCTTTTATTCTTAATAAGAGATAACCACCATGGACAATGAAACCAACTAAAGGCTTTAAACATTTTTTGTATGTACATATATGGGGCCAGATAGCCCATGAAAACCCAACACTGTTATACGCACTAGACAGGTTTTCTGGTCAAAAAATCTCCCAACTTCCATTAAGCAAACAACTCAAGCTCACACAGACTTGAGTTGCCTTCTGCCTTGTCCGGGTCACTCGGGCCACCAACATGCACAGACATCAATGTGGTGGATGGTCAAAATGGTGTTTATTACCTTATCTCGTGTGGTTAAATAGTCAAGGGGCCCTACTACGTCAAAAGGGGGACAGTGGGCCCGGCTAGGGTTAGTAGGGAGTGGAGGCGCTACATGTCTCAGGGGTGATTGGTTACATGTCGCAGGATGGGGGGGGGAGGGTCTTGCTTTCTGTTACATCCCGAAATCTTCCGTTTGCCTGTCCCTATCTACCACAGAGTACGAGGCTTTTCTGCCCTGAATTCAAAAGCAGACAGCCAGCTCTGGCCTTAACTACCCAATGACATCAGGCACTCAGTAAATAACAAGCCCATGCTTAGGAGTATGTGACACCAAGAATTGATGTCATCTGACATGCTCCTAAATACCACCCAATTGCCTGTAAATGCTGCTTTGATTTCACAAGTAACGCCTGCCAATATTTCAGTAGTTTGTCTTCCAGACTATCTTTCAATGAAAAAAAACAGGATTTAGAACTACTAATATAGTAATTGTCCTGTTTTCCTGAAGGAACTGATAATTTTAAAGACTTGATACCACCGAAACTTAGACAGTATTTCCTGTTTAGGTTTCCAAATGTGCCACCTCTGTATGTTTAACTACATTCTTTCAGAAGCAACCTGTATTTCACAGCAGTCCTGTTGTTCCAAAATAACCTAATATAACGCAGCATAGTTATTCAGAAGCACAAAGACAAAAAGATAAAACCATTCACTGTTTAAGGGCAGTGATAGCAGTACAGGGTTAAAACTCAGCAAAACACTCCTCTCAGTCATCTCTGCCAAAACTAATTCTTCTGCTCAACTGCCCACATGACAAAAAAAATCAGTGAACAAATTATCATAACCATGACAAGTAAATGACTTGCAGCTAATGTCTTCTCTGCTGTAGTTACCTCTAAGTCTTACAATCTGGTATTGCATAGCCCCAAGTAAAGGCACTTTGCAGCTTAGTGGTCAGGCCTACATTTTGCTGGTTTTCTGGTGAAGAATAGCCAAGGTTACGCAGGGAGCACTTCCCAGTCCTCCTGCCTCTCAACAGTGTACCAGCACCTACTACAGCAAGTCATCTACACAGAGGAATGCAACATGATACAAATGAGTCCTTTTGGCTGTGCTTATTTCTGACCTGTATTAAGCTCTCTACCAAGACAGTTCCAAAATCCAGATATTGTAGAATCAACATCTTACTTGTGAGGCTCACAGAACAGGATATGAATTCTGACTGGCCAGAGTAACCCAGCCAAGCTTGCTTTCTGCCTACAAGGCCTCCCTCCCTGCTTCCCACCTCTTCCAAAAAATGGGCTTGTAGAGACACTTGAAGTTCAGAGCTTGCAGACTAAACTTTCTCTGGTTGTGAGGAACTCTGCACGCAGCGTTCTCTGCCATCTCATCTGAAATGAGACTCATTAAGGCACAGAACAACATCGAGATCAGGGCCCTGTTCCTAATGGCTGACAGCTCTATCTGAGCTCTGCACCTCAAGGTCATTAGCACAACAGACGCTTGAGATTTTTAAGGCAGGTCCCTGCAGTTTTATTTTTGCTACAGCTTGAAGAAATTGATGTCCAAATGCCACTTGTCAAAAACTAACTGAAAAAAGCCAAGTTGGGTCAAACTGTGTTTGCTGAGAATAAACTTATTGCTAATAATAGTCAGACTTGGGTAAACAAATACTTCTCTCTTGTACAGATATTCAATTCTCCACAGACATACTGAAATTCAAAACTGACAAACAGACTCCAAGCCAGCAACAGCTGATCATGTTGCATAAATAAAAACAATACAATGGGTAGCTTATAGCACATTACTTTGTGCCACCATCAACCATCTCAGACAACTCGCAGGTAATGGTCACTGAGAGCAATTGGAGGCAAGTGTTTTTATCACAGCTTGGCTTCTCCCTCCATTCAGAAAACACGTGAATAAATTGAACTTTATTTCTATATACATTACTAAACCCACTAAAGCACAAAGGATTTTCTTTTAGTAGAGCATTCTCCAAGTCATCCAGAAGAAACTCTAGGCTAACACACAACTTGCATCTTGAGCTTCACTGTAAGATTTAATTGTAAGCACGTAAACATTCCAAATCACACTATTTTTATTTGCTCTTCTCCAATACTCCTTCTACAGTCTCAATTGAATCACTAATGACTTCAGGATTAAGTACTCTTAATGGCTAAACTAATAACAAGGAATTGGTCACTGGGCAGATGCAAGAGTTGAGCCTCAGAGAAAGAGCAGAGAGGCAGTTTCACAGTAAGAGGTAAACAGGGATGAGGGATAACCTAGAATGAGACTGTAAAGCCATACACTTGGAAACACATGACAAAGCATGAGCTATCTCATACCAAACGGGTCCATGGAATGAAGGTGACCAAGCCTAGTGCACACACACAAAGTGCCATCTGATAACTGTAACAACTGAAAACCCACTGAAAAGTTCATTTGCTTCTTGTGTGCAGCTGGCCAGCTGGCCCACAGCCAGCAATTACCAGCTTCTTGCCTTAGCTCACTGAACTACCAGTAGCTGTGAGAGCAGCTGCACTTCACTCTGATACACAGACTTTACACCTTTGTGGTTGCCTGGTGACTTTTTCAGGAATGAAAACTTGTCCTCATGCTGAGCAGAGTCTGGAAGTGCACTACCAAGTGTGCTAAAAATGCAGATACTTGAATAAGATGAAGAACAGTAAGACTTGAGGAACAGCCTTGTTTGACATACAGCCATGCATTTTTTGCTTGCATATACTTATCCTGATTACTATTGTACCACACAGCTAACCAGTGTATTAGAAATTACATTCTGCTGTTTAAGAGGTTGCTTTAATAAAACTAATTCCCTCCTTACACTTTCAATATGGCTGGACTGGAACAAGCAATATGTGTCTCTAAGATAGCATCCTGAAAGACAGGAGAGAACTTCTCTGTGTCTCTCAAGATCCATCTCAGATAGGAATATGATATGCTAATGTAACCATCCTTGAACAAACTGGCCCTGCCCCAACCAATACTTATTGGAAAAGCTTTAGCAATTAATAGAATCCAAATGCCATACTCAGAGGAGCAACTGTTTAAGACAAGACAGCCTTTCACCTGCTGTCTCTGTGCTGCCTCTGTATGGTCACAGTTACAGAACGCCCACAGCTGTGAAGGATGCTGGCACAGACACTGACTTCATTACATCAGCAGAGATAGAATATACACTGTGATACCTAATCCACTATAAACTCTTCTGCACAACAAATTCTCTTGGTTGTATTAAGCATCACTGGGAATCAAGAGCAGTAAAAACTTTATCTTTGCCTCACAGTCACAGGACAAAGCTATGGAACATATTCATGGAAAATAATGAGGTGCTCAGCTAGGAGCTTATCACTATAATGAGACCTCACCAAGAAGGAAACTGACAAGTATTTGAGTAAAGGGACTGTGAAGGAAAGAAGGGGAGCTGTGCTCATCTACGTCCACTGCTCACACCCATCCTTAGACAATCTGCTTGTGATCAGCAACGTATTTCAAGCTTCTAAAGGGACACTTCCACCACAGAGACCCTGAACAGAGTTTGGGTAAACTTGGACAGTAAGAAAACATAGAACCAAACTTCAGAAGAAACACACTCATATCAAATAGAGAAACACACACACACAATACAGATTTAATAGAACTACTCTTCAAGCCAGAGTTCGTCCTCTGTTTACAAGTGAGCTTCTGAGGTAATTTGCTGTCACCTCAAACCCACTGCATAGCCACTATGACTGTGCCTACAAAGAACGATTTTAAGAGAACAGAAAGTGATCTCACACAGCAGTGTACTCACGAGCTGAAAAGAATTCTTAAGTCTTTTTACTGTAATATGCAGAATATATGCTGCTGTAATTGCTGGGCTGTTCATTTTAGTCCCCTGGTGGACTAAATTCACTAAAATGCCATCAATTCCACTTAGTTTTCATAAACTCTGCAGTCTGGGACATTGAAACAGCATCTTCTTCCTAGTATTCCTTTTCTCATAAACAGCAAATTAATTAACTAATATCTGATAAACAGAGAAAGTAAAACATTCTATTTTTCTATCTTGTTTGTTTCAAGACAATTGATACCATTACACAAACTGCACCTATTAAGGTCTGCAAATACACACAAACATGATACCAAGTGGTGTATTTGCCACATGAACACCATCATGTAAAACCAAACCAGTTGGCAAAAGGCATCTATGAAATAACCCCATTCCGGGAAAAAATATCCCCTGTAAGCCTTTCTCTCTCAAAAAATATCCATCACCAAACCCCAAAATAAGGGGGTTTGGCTCCACAAAAAATCCACCCCCAGCTCCTCCCCAGTTTTTTCATTTGAGCAACACACACCAAAAGCCACAGACCCCTAATTTCATTCAGAAGATCACCAGTAACTGCTGTTAAAATTTTAGCCAGCTGAATTTGTTTCACCATCTAGCTTTGTTTTCTATTTTATTTCTTCCATGTTTCACGTCACAAGGATTAGCATTTTTATGTGCCTACACCAGTGACATGGAAGACAACTGGGTTGATTACAGAACCAGTGACTACAAAACACTGACAAGGCCACAGAACACCACACAGTATTTACTGCTGATAAGAAGAATGACTTTCATGTCCCTCTGCCACCTCCCTCACAAATTTCTTTCCACCAAGGCCATTAATCAATATGTGTCACTGACACAGCAGAAGCTGTCAACCCTCTTGGTTGTTGCACTGCTGCAACAATCACCCAGCACAGCTTCACCCAGAACTGACACCTGAGCTGAACTTGGGGAACACTGTAGCAGCTGTCAGTGGAGATATGATTGAGATCCACCTGTTTTGCAACCCCTTCCCTTGCATGCTGGGGAAGGCACTTCCAGTGATCCATTACAAATACAGGTGTTTTTTCAAATTTTAGTTCCCTGTCACTTAAAGACATCTTCATTACCTTCAAAAACCTTTTACTTCTCTCTCCAAGAATGACTCAGTAGGTCAGAAGAGATGCTTGAAGATCAGTCAAGCTGTACGTTGTGATTATTTCCTACAGCATCTGATATACAAAATCTCAGGTTTGTTTACTGATACCACAATTCCCCAAGCATTTGTATGACTCCATTTCTTCCACTGGGTCATAAACGAAACAGAACATCATTATCATCTTCCTCTTTGGAAGACTGAGCAAAAACACACCAGGTGACTTGTTACAATTGCTTCAGAAAATTATGGCACTCTCGGCAATAAAAATTGAGTTTAACTAATTTCAAACTTATGTCTTAATACTAAGTCAGTTTCCCTCACCTGCTGTTCTTACTTCCCAGCTCAATGACCCGAACTAAACAAGCCAGAAGTGATCTCAAACCACATCCTAAACTTTGGTTCACACATGGGCAGGCAGACCAAAAGCACCACAGGAGGAGAGTATGCCTACAAACTATAAGTAGGATATTTAAAAACTACACAACAGACTATTGTTATTAAACCTCACTTATGTAGAAAGCAATGATAAAATCACAGTAGGGAACTTTAGAAACACACACTACCTAAAGAAAAGATTCTTGAATCAGAGAAGTAAATTCAAGAACAAGAAAAATCTAACTTCAACTGCAATTAAAAACTGGCAGCTTGGCTTCTCCTCCTTTGCTTGGTTCTACGGATAGGACCATTTGGCTGCAACCAAGAAATTCACAGCCAAGTGAAAAAGGTGTCAAGAGGCTTTAAACTTCCCTGATATGTTGCAAACTTTTTAAACTCAGAGTAATAATTTTTACCTTTCAAAAGAAAAAACACAGCACTTACAAGAAATGGAATTGTTATACTGCATTCCCACTTGCATAACTTAAATGTAAGCCCGTGTTCCTGGATGTAAATACAGGCCTCATCCCAATATATTTTCCAAGTCAGATTACTGAGATATTTTTCCTAATGCCTTGAAAACAACTTCATCTCAGAACAGTGTGGGGTCTGCCCCACCCTCCAAACTTCTAGCAGAACTTCCAGCATAACATGTAAATGCATTCCAGTCCTCAGTCCCTCTCATAGTGCACCAAGACAGCTGAATGAGAAAGCTTCAATGGTAAAGAATATCAGCAGTATGTACTCTTATAATCAAATACAAGGCATTATTACAACACAAGCTGTCAACAAGTGAGCTGGGAGCTACAGAGGGAAAAAAAGCATAAGACAGCAACTGGTAGCTGATGAAGACAGCTCCTAGTAAGCTTGTCATCTATAACCAACTTTAATAAATTTCCTTAGGAAGTTGAAAGATTTTTGAGTATTCCCCAGCATGGTCTCACAAAATACACTTCTCTTCCTGCAAATTCCACCTGTTGGCACTCAGAAAACACAACACCTTCTATCAATGACACCACACAGCAGGCAGACAAGTGCCTTGTTCCTCACT
The DNA here is from genome assembly GCF_024509145.1 of Vidua macroura. Taxonomy (NCBI): domain Eukaryota; kingdom Metazoa; phylum Chordata; class Aves; order Passeriformes; family Viduidae; genus Vidua; species Vidua macroura. The sequence goes on from NC_071574.1 coordinate 17,317,290, forward strand.
CCTCCTGACAGAGGAATAATTTACAAGTAACAAGAGTGCTGCTTTGCTCTGATATGCAACAAACTCCAAATGGTAACAGGTCCATTCCAGGGATTATTCACAAAAATTCTCTAAGCACAAGAACTCGGAAGTTTTCAAAAGCAAATCTAAGTCCTTCACGTTCATCATTCTCCAGTCAGCCCTTCTGTTTGCAGCTTAAATGTGTGTAAACACAGAGCTATTCCTGTGGAGTAGGTCTGGAAGAACACTGCTGATTACTTGATTATTAGGTACATTCTAATTGAGAAAAAGCAAGATTCCAAGTCAGTATTACTACACTGATGTAAATAAAGTCTTAGCTCAATGGCACAGAGCTTTCAAAAAACAGCAGAGCCTGGCCAAGTTATGATCAACAAAATTTCTTCTGGTAGCTGACAGCTGGAAAACATGAATTTGGGAAAAGTACAGCTGCATTTCATTAAGGGACTGGCACTATCAGGTTCTTACACATTGCTGCACCATGAAGTGGTATGTAAGAAAGTTGGAGGATGAGAACCACTGGGTATGCACAGTGAAAAGCTTAGTGGTGACAGCTATTTGAACACTTACAGTTTTCCAGTCCACTACTGAATGACAAGACCAGAACTCAGCCGCACAAATGGTCCTACAGCGGTGCAGCTCCACACACTGGACACTTTAAGCCACATCTTTCACGTTCCTGTACATGTTTTAGCCATAAGACTGCACATTTTATTATTTGATATAATTACCAAGAGGCAACTAACACAACTGAATATTTACTGTGCTCTTGAAAATTTTTGCTAACTATTATATGAACTTCCACTACCTGTTAAGACCAAAACACCCCAAAGTGTTTGCTGCTTTGCTTCTCACTGAGGACACCATCTCTATTGCCTGCTCATAATTGCATTAAACTGTAAAACATCTGGCAAGAAGACAGGTCTGAAATCCAAGCCAAACGAGATTGAAGTAGAGGAAAATACACAGACACAGGAGGGTTTCCCTCACCAATCCTCTGCTGCTGTTTTTGTTACCTGGTTATTGTTTCCCACCCTACCTCAGTTTACTCCATTAATATTGGCCTGGTGCTTGCTGTATCTTTGCATCTCCAACACCTCCTGGGCTACAGCCTGAATTCCCCCAAGCTCAGAACTGCTTCAAACCAACACTGACCCCCAAGGGGGCCTTGGCCCTGTTCCTCAGTGTGTGGCAGACCTAACACCAACAGAAACCATCTTCTTTTCTCCCAGAGTGACAGCAGGAGCTGCAGTGCAAGTTATGTAGCCTGAAGCAGTTCTGGAGTCTGGTCCTTACCCACCATGCTACAGAACCTCTGCCTAAGTAAGAAATAAACAAAATGGCTATTTCACAGTTTCCAAGGTTACATTCAGTTTGGACATTGTTTTTAATACTTACTAAAAGGGACTACAGAAAAAGTTGAAAAAAACCCCATTGTCCGCTGCTACTCTTAAAATACTTGGCCACATTTATTACCCTGTAAATATCATTAGCAATACTTGATTAACAACATCTTCAACCAAGTACATCAAAGTTTGTTAACAACACTCTAGCATAATACTTGCTCTACATACATGCTTTCTAAATAAAAACAAGGTAATTCCCTCCTGGCTTGACCCCTCTATTAATAGGGCAGATGCAAAGCTCTTCAGTAAGCAACCATCTTTACACCCACACAGTTCATCTAAAACAAAGCCAGTTATGCTTGTGCATGCAAAGCTCAGGAATTACATGCATGAAATCTGTGCAACCCAAATATTTAAGGATGAATTTCAATACTAATTCAAAGTATACTTATTCTGCTCTGCTTTATGTGAATTGGGCAGACATGTAGTTTGTACTGCTACTTTACAATTTTTTATCAAACTTCAGTAGAAGATTTTTACCACCTAAAAAAGCCAGTTGTGGCCCTTCCCCAACATCCTGGGCAAGTGAACTCAAGGCTGCTTACCTATTACGTATAATGAAAATCAAATACAGCTCTCTGGAAGAGAAATTAAAGCCCTCCAAAAAACTCTATGACAAACCCCTTGGCATTTAACTGCTAGAAAAGGATTTACTTTTTATCTCTCACTAATGATTAAGAAAAGACAAAAGGCTGTGAATACTTGTTACTTAGCTGATGTCATCTCAGAAATGTGTTCCTCAGCACAGAAATCGTACTTCTATGTCATAAGTGGTTTAACTTGCAATTATTTAAACAAGACCCTTTTGTGAGCTCATTTCCTAAGCCAGTCAACTAGATCATTTCCTAGAAGTTTACTTCATATTCAAAAATCAAACAGGGATGGATTTTTCATTATTGCCTTCCTATATTCAGATTTTTTGTTTCAAGACAGGTGTCTTTCACCACTGCTTCCTTCTGTCTCACATCCAAGTGGACTCCTGTGATTTGCTATCTCACATTTCTCTCACATTTCAGATCAGCTCTGGATCATACCATTTTGGCACCGCAATTCAGCCGTGTCCTACTTCCCTTCCCCTCTTATTTAGGAATGGATTATTAAGCCCATCTCTTATACAAGGAGATAAATTATAGCTGTTGAGTTTATTGTAGTTGAAAGTCATTTTTCACTCCACCTTTAGCAATGTCTGTTCATGAGTTGACCAACATCTGTTGTGCAGAAACCATAAATGCTTTATGGGGAAATAATTCAATCACTAGACAAAAGAACACCAATATGAAATACATTGCCATTAATTCCCTTCTCCACTTCCAAAGCTCGCAGTCTGCTGGGAAAGGTTTGTTAGAATGACGTATGTATTTAATCCAAATAGGAAATACAACCGGTTCCAAAATATTAAGCTTACATTATTACCACATATTAGCTGCGGTCCACATTATGACCCCATCTTTTCCCAAGAATATAGGGATTTCTCTTTCTCCATAGTTCATTATTTCTCTTCTTCCACCTTAATTCACACATAGCTGTCTGTATTTTCATTATACAACATGCAGAAGAAAATACCTTGTTCTCTGTCCCAGCAGCCCCTATGACTGCTTTCACATAGGCAAACACTGGAGATCAGCAGAGGAAACAAAGTTCATTACTGCTATAAAACTCTACCCCTCGAGAACAGAGCTGCTTCCATCTCTTGGGCTGCTGGATGGTGAAAATAAAGTAAAGAACTCTGGCATCCTTTTGTAATTAACTGAGCTGGACAGAAACAATTCATTAAGCTCCCTTGCACACTACACAAGCAACAATATCCTAAGCAGGCTCATGCCATAGTTCAAGACCAGTTATTTCTTTGCAACTCAAGCATAGAATACATGGTAAAGTCACAGAAAACATCAGTAAACATTACAAGTGTTCATACAGGCAGCTCCTGTGTTTTAAAAAGCAACCCAAAACAACTAACAGCAAACAGCAGCTTCTAAGGTGAACATCACTGCAAATTGTGAAGGAAAAAGCACAGGAAGGGTGGATGACCAGTGAATTACAAACACTTTTCTTCATTAATCTGGGATTAGACAAGAAAGAAAAGCCTATCTTAAAATTAATCCTGAAATTTAAGATCACAGAATCACAGAATAATGAGGTTGGAAGAAACCTCCAAGATCATGAAGTCCAATCTATACCCTAACACCTCAACTAGACTATAGCACCATGTGCCATGTACAGTTTTTTTATAAACACATCCAGAGATGGCGATTCTACCACCTCCCTGGGAAGACAATTCCAGTACTTTATTATTCTTTCGGTGAAAATTTTTTTCCTAATATCCAACCTATACCTTCCCTGACGTAGCATGAGACTGTGTCCTCTTGTTCTGTCAGTTGCTGCCTGGGGAAAGAGACCGACCCCCACCTGTCTACAACCTCCCTTCAGAAAGTTGTAGAGCAATAAGGTCACCTCTAAGCCTCCTCTTCTCCAGGCTAAACAACCCCAGCTCATTCAAACATTCCTCATAGGGCTTGTGTTCCAAGCCCTCACCAGCCTTGTTGCCCTCCTCTGGATGTGCTCAAGCATCTCAATGTCCTTCCTAAACTGAGGGGCCCAGAACTGGACACAGTACTCAAGATGCGGTCTCACCAGTGCCGAGTACAGGGGAAGAATGACCTCCCTACTCCTGCTGGTCACACAATTCCTAATGCAGGCCAGGATGCCATTGGCCTTCTTGGCCACCAAGGCACATTGCTGGCTCATATTCAACCGGCAGTCGACCAGCACCCACAGGTCCCTTTCCGCCTGAACACTGTCCAGCCACACTGTCCCCAGCTTGTAATATTGTAGGGGATTTTTGTGGCCAAAATGTAGAACTCGGCACTTAGACTTATTAAACTTCATGCTGTTGGACTCTGCCTATCCATCCAACTGATCTCTGCAGAGCCCTCCTTCCGTCCAACAGATCAACACAAGCTCCCAGCTTAGTGTCGTCTGCAAATTTACTAATGAAGGACTCGATGCCCTCATCCATGTCGTCTATAAAAATATCAAATAGAGCTGGTCCCAATACAGACCACTGAGGGACACCACTTGTGACTGGCCGACAGCTGGATGCAGCGCCATTCACCATCACTCTCTGGGCCCAGCCATCCAGCCAATTCCTAACCCAGCGAAGAGTGCTCCTGTCCAGGCCGTGGGCTGCCAGCTTCTCCAGGAGTATGCTGTGGGAAACAGTGTCAAAGGCCTTGCTGAAGTCTAAATAGACAACATATTGGGCTATATGTTACTGATTAGGATGACAACAGAAATGCAAATGATGACTTTTTAAAATGAACTTGCACAAATGCTCTAGATCCAGATTACCACAGTTTCTAAAATGAGCTTTAGAGCCTAGAGAGACTTGGATACACATCAGCTGCATCAGGATCTTGTCAAACACTTCTGGGTTATGTTGAGTGAAAAAGCAAAGAGCCTGGAACATGGACTGCCAGAAAGCTGTGAAATACCTGATGGGAATTTTGGCCCAGGATGTAATGACAGAGGACACAGCAAAGTTATCAAGCCATCTGGCAGTTCCTGAAAATATTCAAAGGAAATATACTATCAAGCTCCTTATGCTGAGAGGAGGGGGGGAAATAGAAAAAAAGAAATATTTACTAAAATTAAACTACAATAGGCTCAGAAAATAGTATTCACCTCGTGCCTAACACAGAACTAAGCAATAAACAGCATCCCATGGATAAAATGCTGAGGAGATAATCTAAAGATGCTTTGGGAAAACACAGGTGAAGAAGGAAATAAGCTATCTAGCAGGAAGAGACTTGGACAAAAAGAACCACTGCAAAAATCTTCAATACCACCACAGATACTGAAAATGCTCTGGGCTAAACTGTTCCATGCTTGCAGGAATGAACACAGAACAACCACCACTCCCTCCATGTGCACAGCCAGGACATGAAGGAGTGACCTCTTGCTTTCATGGGGAATTTATCCAGTTGAAAAGCAGCCATAACAAGGAAAGAACACCTTTGATACAAATACAGTGGCTCCCTCTGCTCAACTTGAGAATGATTCTAAGGCACAGCATTTCAGGCCCCACAGCACCCCACACAACCAGAAACCTGCTGTGCCAGAAGGAACTCAGGTAACAGGATTTTGGCCCATTTCTATGATGACATATTATAACCATTGAAAAAGATGCCATTTCATGTGGTGTGTCTTTTCTTTGACCACTGCAACTGCTGTGTGATCAATTCATTTGAATTTATGGGGACCTGATCTGACTCACTTGGCCCAAACCCAAAACACAGTGCTTGTTCATGGAAAAGGCAAAAATCTCTGGAGGGAGCCCAGAAAAATATCTGTGTACTCTACATAATTCATCTCTTAACCAATATACTCTCTTTCAGATGATACTACTGTCTCAGTAAGACTCTAGTTAAAAAATTCTGATGTTAAACAGTCTCAAATTGTAACTGTCCAGTACCATGAGAATCTGGCCATTTTCCTCTGAAAACAAGCCAAAGAAGCCAAACTTTGCCTTCTTCATTCTATCCAGAAATATTACTGTAACACATTATTAGTAACCTTCCTTAAGATGAAAAACAAATCCTTTCATTTCAAAGTTGTGCTTGATGTTAACTTTTTTCTAAAACTGTATTCAAAGTTAACTTGATTCAGAGTGGGGGTTTTTGCTACTCATATTAATTAGTTTTGCACTAAGAGTCACATATTTCTAAATAAAACAGGCTATATGTGAAGATGGACCATTATAATCAAGTTTAATAAGGAACCAGAGCATTGTTCAAACAATTTGGTTTAATGTGTCTTGGTCACAGGGATTTGCTGATGAATCCTTGTTTTCGTGTAAAACACAGAGCCACAACAAAAGTCACCATATTAGAAAGCACACGGATGTGCCAGACTGCAGGCAGCAATATAATCCACTCACCCCAAGCTCTCCAATCCCTGTCCATCCATACTTTAAACCACAGCTCTGCTTTCAGCTACTCCATCACTCTTCCATATGGGGAGAAATGAGAAGTGTCAAGAGCTACTGAACACAATTTTCACAGCTGGTCAGCACATCAGGGCTCAAAACAGCTGTTCTTATAACTATGGTGCACTGAAAAAGTACATTCATTAGCCTCTAACTCTTTCATGATGTTATCATGTTACACACAGCTCTTAAATATCTAAAACTCAGAGAATTAATTTCTTACAACTACGATATCATGTAAACCCCAACATTTCCAAGGACCACAGACTCTTAACACAGTTTCTGTTGTCAAAGTTAGATAACCTCACCATTTATGAAAACAAGTAAGATTTTTGAGAACTAGGATGCAGGAATAAGACTCAAAACCAACACAGAGCTCACATCTACTCTAATACTTCTGAAGGCACAAGGCTGCCAGGGTTTTCCCATTCCTCTTCATTCCTCACTATTATAATTATCATACAATCACCATTCTTCTCCCTCTTCATTCTTCACTATTATAATCATCATACAATCACCTTTTCTATGAAAAGGGGAACATTTCCTTTCCAGTGTACATCAAGACCACAAGAAATACCACAGGGGGACAAACTTCCAGTACACTGAAGGCACACACTCCTCAAGAGGAGGGCCATGGAGGAAGTCTACCTCCATACTCCAATCAATCCAAACTGGTCTCAAGACTCACAGCCTCTCACGGAGAAGCTAAATTACTTGTCACTGGGACACTACTGCTCCCCCAGCAGCTTCCTGGCTGCTGACACAAGCTTTCCCTACTTTATGTCATAAAACAAACAGTGCTCCACACAACATGGTTTTTAACAAAACGGTCCTGCTCATATTTTCACCCCTTTTGTTCAGCCACATTTCTGAAAGAGGGAAAAAAATTTAAATAACCTAACAATCTTGAATCCCTTCAGCATTGCACACACTATCCAACTGGTTTCAGTTCAGGTTAAAAAATATAATTTAAAAATCCAGAAAACTCCTCAAAACACACCAAAGAATTCCAGAATCGATATCAAAGGTAAGATGATCTGTCACCCACAGATCAATAGCAGCTGCATGGTTCATCAGGAACTGATAACCAACTTTTCCTCTACTTCCACAGGGTGACACCTGCAGAGCTGTATCTCTGGCACTCTATTCCCCTACAGCAGCTCCTGCAGGAACAGACGTTAGGAGCTCATTTCGTGTGTACTGGTCATAAAAAATACCAGATGTTTCAGAAGGAGGAAGAACAATTTTGAGAGAACACATTTCAGCAAGGACAGTGTTTGAGGCAGTGAGCATTAACGAGATACCAAAACACTGTCTGAGCGGGTCTCAGCTGGGGAAGAGCTGTGACATTTAATCCTGCAGCAAGGTCAGCACTGCACAGCGCAGCTGGCCCACACATCCTGTAGCAGGACAGTCTGCCAGTCCTTCCCCTGCAGACTCCTTTTTGCTCCAATATCCATCACAGAAGCAAACACCAGCCATGTTTCTATTTTATGCTCTGCTCTGTGCACTCCTGTCAGTACTGACACATTGTGATTGGGCTATTTTTTTATGACCAGTCAATGGGAATGTCATTAGTAACCTCACAGCTCAGCATAAGGAAAGCCACCAGGATTGCAGGAAAAAAGACATGGGACAGCATCCTAAACAATTACCCTAGGTGACAACTCCCAAGCTATGACAGTCAGATGACAGTGCAGTGCCAGACAAAAACTGATCAACAACTGCAAGTGAACTGGGTTAGACCCTTCAGCAGCCACTGGCTGCAGCAGGGATGCTGGCTGGACTTGGAAGCACAGGATGCACTGGAACCTTGCCACCTGTAACACTACCTGCCTGCCAGACTGAGGTGGGATTTCTTCCAGCCACAGATATAATGTATTCATTTATAATTTAAGTGTAACACTGCTCATCATGTTGAAAATATGAGAATAAATTCCTTATGCTAGTGAGCAGGAAAAAGGCTCTTGATCAACAGAGTTGGCTCAGTCCTCTAAGCTTGACCAACAGTAAAAGTTCTACAGTGCTGAGAAAGAGAACATGCTGGTAACAGACAACACCTGCACGCACTATTCCAGCTCCACTCAAAAGAACCTGGAAAAAGCTCTGCCTTTGTTTGTCTAAAATAAACCAGGACCAACACTGAACTTGATGTATTTTGCAGCATCAACTCCATTTCCTTCAGAGCTATCAACTGGTGAAGAACCACCTGTCATTCAGGTTTCAGTTTACTCTTCTCAGTTTATTATGAACTCCTGTACAACAGGAAGCTTAATGTTATCCATAGTTTCTCTTTTAAAATTTCAACTTAGATTATTATTAGAAATCACTAATTTTATATTAAAAAAATGCATTTTACCTCAAATAGAGCAGAAACATGGGAAAATAAAGTGGGAGAGAAAAAGAGAACAACCTGCAACCATCACTGACAAAAGGGAAGTTCACTCCCCTGCTGTTTGTATGCCTCCCAAGCGGTTTCCCACCACCTTCACTGGAAAAACATTTGGCCAAAAAAAAAAAAAAAAAAAAAAAATTTCCACTGCATTTTTCAGAAGGCACAAGAGAAGCATTTCTTTGACAGTTATCTCAACCAACATCAGCAGTGACTATCACTAGTAGAAACATGAATTCACAGTGAGAGATTCACTTCTGCTGTTACTTCTAAGAGATCTTGAGACTGAATTTCTGGATGCAGCTTTGTTAGTTTGTTTAGAAATGGATTTAGAATTGCTTCTCAACACTGCTGCCCGGTTTTCCTTCTCTTTGGCACAACAAGCAATTGTAATTTGAACAGGATCCAGGTTGGGCATTACTGACACTGACAATTTCTCCAATAGCTGCCATCACTTTTTTTGGTGTTTCACTTACCATTCTTAAATCCCGTTCCCTTCATGACCTTCTTCCAGCTCCCCTCAGTGTGTCACTGTGCACTGAGTGAGACAAGCTCAGCTGCCTGAGCAGGGCTCAGGGACTCTGGGTGGAAGGAGAACCATTCCAAATCTGTGACTGCTCACCGAGGTCACAGCAGGCAGCCAATGTGCTGTCTCACGGGGGTAAAGGGAACACCTTTCAAATCATCACCACAGCCCGCTGAACTTCACCAACTGAAAAAAAACTGCACCAAGATTTCACACTGGGTCTAGGTAAAAGTCCTTTCTGCCCAATTCCTCTGTGTCAGACAAACTGCTTTGACAGAACTGACGCGTGAGTTTCCTCAAGAAATAATGCAAAGTGCTTTAAACTATTACTTGTGCAACAAAATGGATTTCTAAGGTGTCCTCTAAGTCGTGCTGCTTGACCAATAATTAGATAAATACACAAGAGACATTAAAGATCCATGTTACCCATTTTAACAAATATCAGCCTGTCAGAGGTGTTAGTAATGTACATCTGCAGAAATCTGGCAGTAAACACATAAATAACATCTAACAACTAGCCATTTATCCCTATGTGCCTAACATTACAATAAAAAATAAAACCATTCTCCCCCAAACTGGGAAAAAAAAGGAAAAAATAATTCAGGGTTGCAATTTTTTTCTCCATATTGTTTAAATTGAAGGAATCTTGTATTGCTGAAATACTTTTAATTCTAAAGCACACAGTACTCTTCATCCTCCCACTCTCCAAGAAAAGAGCTTTGGCACTAAAACTTCAGAGATTAGTACCCAGATGATTACAGTGGCACAAAATGCAAGAACCATGATACTAAGTCCTGAGCCCCACATTCAATCAGCTTAAGAAGAAATAAAAAGCCCCTCACCAACTACACAACTACAAGCACAAACCATACCCATTAAAGTTTTTTTCTGAGGAGAAATGCTCTCAATATAGTCCTTTCCACTAGACATCTAAGACCCACTGAAGGAAAGCAGCCTCCTCCCAATCCCTGACAGTGCAATTCAGGATCAGCTGTGCATGAGAACCACCTGGTGATCATAAACCTTTTATTTAAAGACATAAATGCATGAATTTATATAAATGTCTTCATTGGATACTTCTGTCAGGCTCTTGCTAGTAAGAGGTCAGGACACTCACACTGTGCTTACTGCTCTCCTCGCCTGATGCTCACCAAACCCAGCAATAATCACTACAGAAACACATGAGTTTCATAAAGTAAAATAATGCTGTGTAAAATACATATAATAGTAAAATGAATATACAGTCATTCAGTTGAGGATTTTATCATCTTAGCTGCAGCCAATTTTTTAAAAGTCTCCAACTCCTGTGAAACACAATTTGTCCTGAAAACAAACTTCCATTGTTCAGTGTCTGGGCCACAGCTTAACAAGGTCTGCTGGAGTCAAACCACTCATGTGCCTACCTACAGTCCATGGCAGACAACTACTCACCTTCAGAAAGTGATACCTTGTGTGATACTGCCTGCAGGATTCTGCAATACAGATCAACTGAACACTTACCATTCCACCACATCCAGCCTCCCAAAATTTGTTTCATCTCTGTTTTTCCCTCTCTGCACACCTGTCAAATTTTGTCCAAACCAAAAGGCATGACACATGTAAGAAAAACACTCCAGTTGTTGAAGAAGTCTTTATTCAATGTTTACAGCACATGTTGACCTTCACAAGTTTTTACCTGACTGAATTCTTCTTCTTTCTTCCTGTTGTTTATAGGTTCTAAGCATGTTCCCATAATTATTTTTACATGTTCTTGAATACTGATGGCAATCTTGATTGCATTTCTCAGTGTTTAAATGAATATGATTCAAAATAGCGGTGACTGCACATGGTGTGCCTCATGGGCTGCCCGAGTAAACAGTGGTAGTGCATATCTTACTAGAGACTGCCACACCCAAAAAGAAGATGCCATTAAAAATTCATGCTCTTGTTATTTGCTCTTCAATAACTCTTTTTATTTGCTCTTCAAAAGATGTTTCACATTTTTATTCTTGTAAAATTTTGTCGGAGTAACTACCAGAGCACTTAGCTTGCAGTAAGTATTTCTGCTACCCTACCTCAAATAGTTGGGCTGCCCAGTGCAGTATTCCAGCACATCTAGGTCTGGAATTTGTTTGCACTATCCTTCAAAACTACAATAAGTTTTAAGTCAGAACAAGATTCTTCGTTGTTGCTGTCCCTGAGGGAAAACAACATGAAATTCCTGATTTCAATTCTTAATTGAACATTGAAGGCTATTCATGCTTTATAAAACCCCAGACAATGAAAACAGACAAAAAAACCCTTACTTGATACTCCAGAGGAAAACCAAAACCATCTCTCCCTGGTTACAAACCTGGCTGAGTTTCATCAGTTCCACCAGTTACAGGTGAGAAAGTTTTTCTCTCCTAAACATTTTCTATATTCTTATCAACTAGCTGAAAGTCTCAGCTTGGTTTTTTGGGTTTTTTTTGTTTTGTTTTTTTTTGTCTTTTTTTTTTTCCTTGACTTAATCAACTCTTATGTAGTAAAAATCATGGAATTAACCGAACATATTTGTTATGCAGCCATGGTGGTGTGGACCAACAAACCCCTCAGTAAAGTGTCAGTCATTGTCACTAATCTGCATTTTTATCCACAGCCAAGAGTTTGGGATCTGCTCACTGCACTGCTGCCTCCACCTGCATCTCCTGTTCTTCCACAGCACTCGGAGGGGGAAAAGCAGTTCCATCTTCTTCTCAGAAGCAACACTACCAGAGTCAGCATGTTTTACTACCTTCCCCTAATCACATATTTCCCAGAACCTGTTTCCCCCTCTGCAGCCCTCATGGCCTTTATGTCCCTCTCATGACCGACGGTCCCACGGAAGCATTATTTATTAAATGGGCACCTTGTCTCTGCCACCTCCCACCATCTGCACTAAGTTTTTTCAGGAACAGCAGTCAGCAGCCGTGCCTTTCCAAAACAGCTAAAGTCCACCTCGTTGCTGCAGCTTCCCCTCACAGGTCAGGCGCGGCAAGGAAGACTCGCCACCTTCCCTCAGCTCACCTCTGGCCAAGCGGAACCCACCTCTCAGCTATCTCTTCTCTCTTTGCAAAGTCCAGACAACACCCAAATCACACCCCAAGCTGAAGCGCCCTTTCACACCCTCTCAGCCCTCGCCCCCCACCCCTCAGGTGCCCGCCCCGTGATCGCACCACCTCGTGCCTTGCTGCCACAAAATGGCGCTGGCGGGACCCCCACACAACGGCGGCTACAGCACCCCCGGCGGGGGATGAGGAGGAGCAGTTCCGGCCTGACGCCGATTCCACCCGGCGCAAAACCAGGAAAACCCTGGAACTGCCCAAGCCCGGCCTGAGGGCCTGAGGCACGGGGTCAAAGAGGCTTTTCCCCTCATGCCACAGCTCTGACAGTGAGCAGTTCACTTCCGGAGGCCCAGCACTGCTCGCCATTTCCATCTAAATAACTGATCAACGCGCCTCAGATAATAAACACCCCTCAGCAAAGCTTCCACGTAGTCAGTGAAAAAATGTAAACCCAGCCAAGAGAAGCCATAAGATTAGTCTACTTCCACGAATTCACTTTGAAAGAAAAAAAAGCAGGAAACACATAGGCCACAAGTTAATCCAAGTGACCAGCAATGCTGTTGCTATGTAAAGGTTGCTATGTAAAAAAAAAAAAAAAAAAAAAAAAAGGCATTTGGGTTTTTTGTAAGCACCATTTTGGCTACAAGATACACACTTTTATTGGGAAAAGACCGCTCTGTCTGTGAGCCACGGGGGAATTGTATCCATGGAGTACCATGGTTCTGCTCTCCTGTACCAAAGCACATCAGTCGCTTTTTAAAGCCCTGACAAACCACTCAAGGCGAGTCTCCTTCCTCAGAGAAATGGCTGGGCCAGCCTGGGGAGGTAAACAGCATATTGACAGTGCAGCATTCATCTCAGCACCAAGAGGAAAGGACAAATGGACTCACTTTTCCTCTGAAGGAAAAGTGTGAGGATGTACCAGGCAGCTTAAATAGCAGAAAGGAAAAAGCAACAGAGAAGAGGGAAGGAGAGGAAGCAAGACTGACAAGGTAATTTACTATTGTCATGGTTTGACACTGGTGCAATGCCAGTGTCCCCATGAAAATACACCTTCCCAACATAAATGCTGTGAGATGTTATCAGGAACAGAGCAGAGCAGGCCCAAGCTTAATAACAAAGGAAAAAACTTTATTAAACTACTACTACTATAAAAAGACACACACACTAAATCCAGGATGAAGACCCTCTAAAACACCCCTCCTCCTCCCAATTTCCAAAACAACCACCATGAAACATCACCCGGGATTCCTGATCAAGTTGCCACCCTTCAGATAATCAATACTCAGTCCATCCAGGGAGAGAGGAGTCTCTCTTGTGCCATAGACCCCCTAGGAAACAGAGTGCCACCCCCTGTGTTCCCATGTCAGACATGGCAACTGCCTGGAGAAAATCTGCCAGTGTGACACTCTCCTTTCCATGTCACAGTGCTCTCACCACCATGCATGGACAGACTGCCTATAGGGCTCCTTTAAGGATGCTTTGCCAAGGACCAAAAGAGAGAACAGTTCAGCTTCTCATCTTGGGACTACAGTCCCTCCCCATTTTCCCTCTGGGGCTGAGGGTCCAAGAACAGAGAACATCTTCTTCCTGAAGACAGAGGGAATCACCACACCCTCCTCAACTTCCCTCTGTTCTCTCCATTCCTGTACTGTTAGTTGCTGAAGCAGTTCTCTTTGGTTCACGATTGCATCCCCCTAAAAATGCAGTCTCTGTTGCAGGAGAATTTGGTTCAGTTGATGGCTAACAAGAAAAATCCAGCCAAAAGCTACTCCATCATCTCCTCCCACCTAAAAATTTCTTCTTCTAACATCTCAGGTCCCGGACTGTCTCTCTTCTACTTGAAATCGAGGAGGAGTAATATTTTACAAAGCCTTCATTTCCCAGAAAAGGGTTAAAAGTCTCGGACTCCCCAGATGGCTGAAATCTCTGCCCAGAACTCCCAACTCCCACACTGGGCATCTTCCCCCCCTTCTCCTTCTCCTCTGCTGGCAAATTTCAGGTGCTGTCAGGCTCTCTGTCACTTTCCCTCTGGGGGGCGGTGGGGAACAAAGACATCTCCATTTCTCTCCACCCTTCCATCCACAGGAGCTGGGACAGTTCCAGTCGCTTCAACCCTCACCTACCTCGACCAGGCCACATGGCTTCCCCTCCCCCACCCAGCCTGTGGCTGGGTAGGGGATGTCTGCACTGCACTCTCCGACAACTGGAACCAAAGAGACAGTTCCCCTGGGAGTTCTTGCTTTTAACCCCCTGTGTTCTCAGAGGCATGTCCATACCTTCAGTGGTCACTCCAGGTGCCAATATCCAAACCTGACAACTGATTGATTTGACCCAACTTCCTGAAAAAATTCACTTCCGTGTCAAACCACGACAACTATCTACTCTCTGTGCTTCAGGTAACACACCTCATCACTCTCTAATAAAGCTTTCAAAGTTCCCCAGATGCTCTCAAATGGAATCCTGGCATCAATGGATTGTTATGGAAGAATGCATTATTTTCTCTTTATCTGCTGTATATTAAGGACAAACTGGAACACACTCTATCCAAGTTCCTACCTCCTCTCTGAGGCATGGATGAGACAACACAAAGTAACACTTCCCAACAGTAACAGCCTTGAAGAGAAAAAAAGTAGCAGAGCAATACTAAAAACACCCAGTTCATTTCTCCTTGGATAAGGCAGATTTATCGCCAGTCGAGCTACTGTTGCCTGTAGCACACCAGCGTCTGGCTTCATCTGCCTATTTTTAGCCCTACCAGGACTGATGAGAGATTAAAATGAAAGAAAACTGGACTCTGTACTCCAGCAGATGGCATCTTCCATCCTGAGTCCGAGGCTGAACCAGGGCTCCCAGGCTGTGGTTCGGGGCATTCGGGCATCAGGACTCGCCAGCTCTCCAACAGCCTGAACAAGGACAAAGTGTTTCAGCCACTCGTGTCCTGGGAAATGTCCGTGTTTTGTTTGTAAAAGACAAACAAGAGAAATATTGTCTTATCTTGGGAGTCGCCCAAATGGGGCAGATGGAATCCTGTCACTTGGCTTACCCAGTTATTCACATCTCCCTTGGATTCAGCTCCTCTTTCCTTTAACCACAGACTGCAGAGTTGTGTTCTTCAGCAGATTCACCTCACATGGTGAGACCCATTCACTGAGCTTTATGGTGATGCTTTGTCAAGCTCCTCAGGGGCCTAACACAAGATCTTGTAAATATTTCTTCAGAAAAATACTGGTTTCTAACCATAAATCTAAAAGCTGTATCAAAGGAAATATAACAGAGTCACATGACTCCAGGGAGATTTGTCTGCATAAGAAGATGCACATGTAATGTGTGCAAATTCAACAGTTTTGTGTGCAACTTCATTTCCCACAAGACACCAAAAAAACTGGTACCCCAAGTCATTGCAAATTTGAAAGCATATCGACTCTGTCTTTACACTGCAGAACAAAAGATGCAACATACTTTATGTATCTGATTGCATCTCAGGTAAAGATCACAAGTAGAAGGAAACTGCAGCGGTACAAATTCTATCATCATCTGCAAGACACTTGCCCTAAAACCTATGGGAAACCTTTACAGGGGAGAAAACCAGGATTCTATTCAGACACAAAGAGCCATAACCATATATTTCTATGTAGACCTGATACTCTCCCTCAGCATTGATCAGTAAAAATACATATCCCTTTATGCTAAAAGAGGTGACAAAAACTCCTGTCTTTTGCCCCAAGATGAAAATTAAGTTTCCATGATTTTTCTCAAGTTTGTGATTTCAATGAGACATTTAAAAAAGTGATTAACATGAAGGATTACTTCTCTAATTATAATAACCTTTCATATTCTTTCAGAATAAATTTTGTTGAACACTTTTCATGTGATTTGCTTCATTATCTTTTCATTTAAATCATCTTTGATGACACACCATTTAATTAGGTTTATCGTGCAGGTACGGATGGTTAAACTTGTGCATTCAGCATATGCATTCCATTTGACTAAAGTAATATATCTTATTCATGCCACTGTCTCATCCATTACAAAAATTAACACGGCATCATCCAGTTAAACTAAGTTTGCAAAAGGCTGTTTATGAAGAAATTTTCTTTCACAACTTTATAGGATCCCTTATTGATGACTTTGCTGGTGTTCTGTGATTTCAGTAATATTTACTTGTCAACATAAACTGTGAACTGTTAGCTTCCAGGGAGTCAGCCAGTGTTCTCCTCTAGTCATAAATATTACTCCCTTTGTTGTAGTATTATTAATGTTGCATTTTTTCTTGGTAAGAGATTTTACAGCCAGGAAAAGAAAGCAAATTGCCTAGTAGTTAATAACAATAATTTTATACACACACAACCAAAATCTCACATAACTTACAAATTTACTTTGGCCTGCAGCAAGAGGTGTATATGCACTCTTGTTAAATCTGCAGATAAATATGTATTCCTGTGCACAAACTTCTTATTGTCAAGATATATTGCTCAATGGCTAAAAAAAAGTATGGCAGAATGTCTCAAAGAATTCATCTGTGACCATTAAGGGTCCTACAAAATCCCTTCTGCTCCCATTATTTTTAACAGCTGCTTTTCCAAATGAAGCAAGATTTGCAGGGGAGAGTCACTTGCTTTCTTAGACCAGCTGATGCAACGGTCAGACAGAACAAAGTCAGCCATGGCAGTGGGTTTGGTGAGCATCATTGAATTACTGAGGCTGCTGACGAGCCCCTTTCTAGGCCCATCTGCTGAGAGAGGGCACAGCTCTCTTGGAAGCCAGGAGAGCTGTCACACAACAGGCAGCTTGCTGCCAAAGGGGAGGCTTATCAGGTACTTGGAAAAATTATGTGTTACTAAGTAGAAAGAAAGCAAATCTAGCTCAGAAAATCTACTCTGAAAAGAGATGGAAGTGCAGGGACATCAGAAGAAGCATCACACAGCCCTGCCCTGCTTTACTCTGTGCTATGCACCTGCCTGCAGGCAAGATGCACCCTTGTTCTCACTCAAGGTTTTACTTGATAATCATTTGGTTGAAAGAACCTTTCAAAAGGGCAAGGGCAAAAAAAAATTACTCAAATGTTTTATCTATCTGGTCAAGTTTTATTTCCTACTGAATTTTTTAAAAACCACCAAGTACAGCAACAAGAAAGGGGAGGTAGGAGCAAAGAATCCAAATTATTCCATTGGGATGTTGAAAATTACTTGAAGAATAAGCCACTGGTTATGCTTTTCTTGACACCCTTAGGTAACACCACAGAGGAAGGAAGACAAAAATATATATGGTGCTTACAAAAATGAGCTACACTCCCACAATTGAGGGCTGTAATCTTTTGGTTTAAACAGCTGGAAAATTTTGCTAGGTTTAATAAGACATGTCCAACTTACTGAAAACTTTCACAAAGAATAATTTAGGAGCCCAGCATTTCTCAAATCTTCCTCTCCATTATCTTGGGTAGAGGTCCATTACACTTGGAGCCCACTGCCTCTTGTCCTGTCCCTGGAAACCACTGAGAAAAGCCAGGCTCCAGCTTTACACACCCACAAACATCCATATTTTGGTAATGCAACCACATCCTATTCCTGTGTGTCTCCTAGGATGAGCCATATAGAACCTTCTGCCAACAAGATCTGTCCCCAGCCTTCTCTGCAGAAAGGTGAGCAACCCCAGCATTCTGTCTCTCCTTATTCCCTATTTGCTTCAGGCCCCCTAATGATTTCTGGTAGCCTTCCACTGTCAGCTGGGGAGAAGCACCAAAAAAAAAATCCCCAGTAAATTAATTTTCTAGGACAGGCTAAAAGGAAAGAGCTCTCCAGCCATGGAAAGAGCAGCAAGCAGATAGATGGAAGTGCCCAAGGAGGCAATGAATTAAAAATCCAGGATACCTCTTTTCATGCACAGTAGAGTGGCATTTTAACAATTCTGAATATGAACAAGAACAACATGACAACTACACTGAAAACCAGAGTCAGCAAGAGAACCTTTATGAATGGCTGAGTAACAGCACTCAGACAAAGAACCATCTTGTTTTGAGAACAAGGAAATATTCTGGCATACAAACAAGCCCATGGAGCAGTGGGGGGCACTGAAACGAGTGGGGAAGGTACCTGACTGACACTCAGGGACCACAGGGTACAGAGGAACAAGCTTTCTGGGATTGTGCAGCTATTAGAGGTGAAACACATCCTGAGAAATAAAAGGAGATGAAGAAAGAGTCAAATGCAGAAGCCATAACAGATATGCAAAATAGGCTTTGTAAAAATTATAACAGTGGGAACTAAAACGAGTGCCAGGTTTTAAATGAATATTTTAATGTGGCCTTCCTTGTTACGGAAGCAAGAGCAGGCAGGACACTGTTCTAACACAATGCAGTGGGCGCTGGATTGTAAATAAAAGCCACCCCTGGTTCAAAAACTCCACAAGAGAAGTACCTCTTTGGCAAGTCACAGCTACACAATATTTCAGGTTGTGACTGCCAAAAAAATCACTGTTAAATAGTGGTGATAAACCCCCTTTTCACTATCTGTCCATGAGAAAAGGAAGCCACAAATAAAATCTGTTAGAGCTTAACTTTGGACAACAGGAAGAGTTTAAAAGTGAGGGAGACAAAGTAAATGAAAATAACAAGCAAAAAGATGAAGCAAGACATCACAGAAGGGGTTTAAAATTGACCCAAAATGGCCAATTAACACTTTGCAGAAGCTGAGCAAACACACAGCTTTCAAATGAAATTATTTCCCTGCAATGCTGGAATTTTAGTGAGGAAAAAAAAAAAATGGAAGTACTCCATAATTTCTACTTTACAGAGCTTGGTAAATCCTGTTAACTTGTACATAGCATTCAATGCCTGATACAGGTAAGTGTCAGTCCACCTCTAGGAGGACATGAAAGTTTAATAATACAGGCACTATTAGTTTCAATTAAAATCATTCATTCTTGTGACTTGCTGTTTTACTTACTATATTTACTTATTATTGCAATAAACTTATTTAGCACCTGCAAATAATGATCCTACTATGCCAATGACCAGGACTAGGATCAGGGTGTGATCAGGGATCTATCTCAAGTACAGCAGGAAACTCCTGCAAGGACCTAAAACTCTTTGAGTATTTATTTACCTCCATGCATCTTGCAGGCAAGATGCATTTGTAATAAAACCACAGTACTTCACAACCTTCTAATAAATTATCAGCTTAAGTATTTCTCATGCAAGAGTCACAGTTATGAATTATAATACCCAGGATCTTTTATAAAGTAGAGAGGGAAGAAAATGTGAATAAGATAATTAGTGAAAGCTAAGCAAAAGCAAAGCAGAGTCAGTTTAGAATGAAAAGAGGGATTTGGCAATGAAGCACAAATCACAGTTTAGTATGACCAGACAAAAAAAAGAATCCCCAAAATCCAAAGACTGGCTAACCAGGGAAAAACTAACTATAAATAGTAAAGGAAAAAGCCAAAACTACATTGTCTTATGACAAATAGTTGATAACCAGTTCATTTGTCACCTTATCTGTTCACACCTTCTATTTTAGTAGCTCAAAGTAAACCATGGGCCCAGTAAATTTCTGTGTCTCAGAACTGGAGAGAGGAAATTTTAATACAGAAACACTCTTCTTTTTTAAGGAGCATTTTTGTTCTAATGCACAGAAGTTGCCACTGATCCAAGTGGACAGAATTGCAGCAAATGAGCTAGTTTTCAAAAATTTACATTATTTGCAAGTGGAACAACTGTAGGCATGAATACACAGATAGAGAAGACAACAGTAGATTTGCATTTATCTCAAATATATTTTAGCTGAAGTCTGACTGCAGTGAAAAGCAGGGTGCCTTGCAAAAAACTTCTGGAACTCTTGGCTCTATTCCAAGCTCAGAGCCAAGCAGAGCTGGCAGAGCTCTTTCCATCTGCTTACTGTCTTTTGCCCATCACAGATGAGATTAAGAAAAATTCATAGTGCAAAGAGTAACCAAGTGGCTTCTTACATTTATGTTACCTGGGTTATCCATCATATTTTAATGGCAAAAACTTCCTCTTCAATGGTCAAGTCCCTCGGTCTATCAGCTAGCAACATTAAATTTATTTTTTCCTTACAGTGCAACTCTCATTTCTCTTTTTATGAATGCCTCTGGGCTAAACTCACATAAGAAATGCTTGGGTTGCAGGGCTCTCTCCAGGAGCAAACAGACTGCCAGCCATTGCCACACTCTCCCTGTAAGCATTGCAACCTGGTTTCAGAAGGCAGCAGACCCCACACTGGCTTTATCCTCCCCTCCACTGATGTTTTTGGGTTGTCTGTTCAGGCATGTATGGATTTACCAGCCACAGGATCAACCTGGACTTCCATGAGCAGCCCCTCAAAGGTCACAGGGAAATGAGGCCCCTTTAGACAAACACAATGCAAAGTGATTGGCAGGTCTTATTGGGGTACAAGATTATATATTTTTTTGCCTTGGAATAAAAAAATAGATCAAGGTTTAGTGTGCAGGACAGCCATGAATGGTCTGGTAACAAAATAATTTTAAGTATAATGCACAGCTTTCCTGTACCCTCTCCTCTCCAGTCCTGTTTCTTACTGTCTAGGAGCCACCCCACAGCTTCTACTCTCAACATATTCACCTCTTCCTCTTCTATTTCATTTAAAACCAAGGAAACTGTGCAGAGAAACTTCAGCTCATGGAGCTGTTGCCAGTGTGAGGACTTGAGACAATGAGAAACCATTTCAGATCTTATATTCTGTGAGAATATTTTCGTGGGAAGAGCTCTCACCCTTACGTGACCCCCTTGGCAGTAGCGAGTTGTGAAGTGAGCAGCCATGAGCAAAGCCATGGACCTGCTGGAGGATGGTGAAGGGTTAATTGGCAAATCCAGATAGCGCTGCATGGAGGCGTTGGCTGCTCTGTGTAATGAACAGTTTTCAGGTGTTCCTTTCAGGTGTTCCCCAGAGACACGGGCAGGGCCTTCCTAGTTCCCATGGCAACACCGAAACAACTACTAACTCTAGCTGAATACCGATATTGAAATGTTAATTAACTAATTGCCCTGTTTGTTTTCTCTAAACTACCTGGAGATAACTGGCCTCCCCCCGCGCCCCCCCCCCCCCCCCCCGCCCCCCGCTGCCATTCTGGGACAAAAATGCAAATAAAAAACCCTTGGGATCATGGGAGTATTTTTAGGGGATAAAGACACCCCTAAATAAAAAAAACTAAATACAGTAGAGGAGTTTTAGATAAATGCCCTAGCTGAGGAAGAGGGAAACACATCCCCTGATCAACTTTTGTCCATCACTATCACCTAAAAAACTAGACTAGAGTAGGCTGGGAGAAGCAGGGAGACGGAAAGACTGAGAGCTCCTGGTGCTGCCACCAGGGAAGGAGCGGGGATAGCTGTTGTTCTGGACTTCAGCAATAGACTCTGCATGCCACGCCTCCTCACCCTCTGGCCACCGGTGTGCCACAAGGAAAGAAAAAGGGACAGCTGCTGCTCCGGACTTCAGCAACAGACTCTGCATGCGTCCTTCCTTTTGGCAATCTGGGAAAGCTACAACAGCGGGGGCAAACTCTGTGTCAAGCCCCCTGCCCAGCTGATCTTTTTAATAAAGAGCTGAACATTAATAAAGGCATTAGCCCTGTTCATTTCACTCTGACTATGCATTTCCAGAGCTTATCAGGAAATTGAGTGGAAGATGCAGAGAAGGTAGCTAGAGGAACTACTGGGGGGGTGGGAGTTACCCAATTCATTTTCTGATCTGTCTGCAGCAGTCTCACAGCTCTTGCAAAGTGGTTTAGACTTTCAGGGATAATGTTTAATTAAAGAAGAAACTTTATCTCTGAAAGGTTATCTAATTCCACGAAGCTGTTGAGTTTTAAAGGCCAGGGCTGGGTAGAACAATCACGATTAAGCACTAAATGCTTACATTTAAGGCCATTTGCATTCCTGACTGCATGGAATATAAATTATAATAATTAAACTAACAATGAAGACTGTTGTTCAAGCCAAGTCTGACAGCTCTATTTGTTGGCTGTGCTGCCATAACAGGTGTGTAATACAGCTGGTATCCTACGTGGCCTGAGAGATATTTAATTTAGGTTTTATTCTGGCCCTTGCAACAATTCAAGCGTCCTGTTCATGATCAGTCATTCACATTTCCAGTCACATAAGTCCAGGTGCCATCACTGTCTGCAGTGTTTTACACTGCAATTCATGGTATTGCACTGCTGCTGGCAGCTTTGATCCTGGAGAAAAACTAGGTTAAAAACAACAACAAAAAACCAGTTCCATTTCTAGTTCAGCAAGTTTGGGTCCATGTCACATCAGAGGGCTGGTGATGGAACATTCCCTGTTTTTCCTCTGGCCAAAATGCAAACCCCAGCTGAGCACCCTCCCTTGATTTCTCTCTTGGCTGCACTTTTTCCAGTCCATGCTGAACAGGGAGAGGTCATTGTCCTGGCTTGTAAGATAAGCATATATTCTATTTGTCATCTGTTGGAGGTAGGGCAATTATCTTCTGTTAAGTTGGGTAGTTTTCTTATCTCTTCCAAGAACAATGTCTCCCTCTGGGGAGATATCTTCTGTTAATGGGCCATTGAATGGCCCACTGCATGACTGATAAAGTTACATCATCCCATTGTGAGATGCTCCACCCAGAGGGAGGAGCCAAGCATCCCTACCACATAAAATCAGCATTTTTTGAGACATCAGAACAGCCTCTTCACTGAATTCCCAGAAGAGCAGCTTCCTCTTCACTAAATTCCCAGAAGAGCAGCTTCTTCCCCGCTGGATTCTCAGAGGAAGACCAGGCCCATCTACTCTATCACCAGACCTTCAGAGAAAACTACACCCTTCTACAGGATCACCGCTTCAGCAGCATTTCATCTGCCATTCCAAGAGGATCACCCACCATTTAACTAGACTATGACCAACACCCTGACTCCTCAGGGTGTCAGGTTTCTGACTCTATCAGTAGTTTTGTTTGTACTAATTAAAAATTTTTTATTTCGTTTTTTTCCTAGTAAAGAACTGTTATTCCCATTCCCATATCTTTACCTGAGAGCCTTTTTATTTTGAAATTGTGGTAATTCAGAAAGAAGAAGTTTACCTTTTCCATTTCATGGGAGGCTCTTGCCTTCCTTCACAGACTCCTGTACTTTCAAACCAAAACAGCCATTTGTGCATGGATAAAACCCCCAAAATTTTACAGTGTACCTAAGGAAAACTGCTGAATTTGAGACCTGGGAAGTTCAAGACAGCCAGTATGAACCAACACAACTCCCCAGGCTCCACCAAAGAACAGATCAAAGCTCTTTAACACAAGTTATTCAAGAAAAAAAAAACAAACATAAATTATTCAATAAATTGAATTTTCCCCCCATAAATGAAATACGCTCTTCTGTGATACTTAACTCTCAGATATTAAGCAACACTCTTCATAAAAACTTTGTCATATCTCTTCCTTTTAAATTCCTTTTAAATTAAATTAAATTCAGATTTAGTTGAATAAATTTGTTCATAACTTTATTTTTCTGCCTTGAGGTTACTTCCATCTTCAGATAACAAAACATATTCTGTGCAAATTTAAAATGTACTTCAGTAGTATTCTGTGAATGAAACAGCCTGCTAGACTAGAGTCCTTTTATTTGGTATGATTTGGAAAGAAGTCCATTTCCCATCACTTTCAAACATGGCTCAGTGATAAACAGCTGCACAGAATTTTTTACCCAAATTTAAATCAGAGCTGTGACTCAGCAGACAAAGAAATCTTCCAGACTTCAAATGAAATACAAGGTACAAGAGACATTTGGAAGCTACTTGGAAGCTGGAGCTGTTCAGCAATTTCACCACCAAGACTAAGTTTATCTGGAAGATTTAGGAAAGTTCAAAGTCTGACATCTGAAACAGCTAACAGCTGCTGTCCTTGGTTCTGATGACAATTGCCACATGTTAGGTATAGAAATTCTATAAAGGTCACTGCCACGTGTAAATCAAACACTGGAGAACATTTGCCCCAGTTTCACTCTGAAAGGTGCTGCAAAATTTTCACCCTTGGCATTTCTTAAACCATCAGACAAGTGTCCTTTTCTCCTTCTAACTGTCTGAGCACACCAGTCATGACAAATAATTTTTGGACCTACTAATTGAATATAAATTAAATAAGTCATGCATATTGTATTACTCAGATGGGGAATGCTCAGTAATACTCCCTGCCTAGGCCTGGGGAGTTACTGTCACCCTTATTCCTCTGTAGCTCTTATTAATGGCCTGTGCAGGATTATAAAAGTATTAAATATTTTATTTATATTATTTGGCAAAGAACTGCCAGAAACTTAAAATGCCTCAAGTTCTCCATATGAAAGAATTCCGGAAAAATTAGAGAACATTAGGTCTTGCTGAAAGCTGTTTCCCTCTCATCCTTGCTGAACATTTCTGTTCCGCAAAAAATGACTTCAGCAAACTTTTTTTGTTTGATTAAACAAAAGTGGATTTAAGAATGGATTTATAATTGTATCACACAATATGGGGGAAAAGTAGAGGACTGGGGTTATCAAGGACAAAACATAGCTGCTGCAGCTGGAGAGTGAGGCTACCAAAGGACTGCCAAACTAAGGCACAGGCTGTAGATGTAGCATATTTAATCTTTGTTCCTTCCAAGAGAAATTACTAATTGATTATTACATTGAAGACAAAATTATAAAATGGGTTTTTTATTTTCAGGTGAGCTGCCAAAGAAAACTAGAATCCCCAAACTATAGAACCCAGAGGAAATGAGAAGTGCCTGATCCAAACTGCACCCTATGGCACTACGTCCACCAGCAAACTCCTGGGATCTCCAACTCTTGCTGATATTCCCAGTTCCCTCCTGTGATGTACTTAGTACTTAGATGATGTACTTAGTACTTATTACTTAGATGTAATAAGTACTTAGTACTTATTACACAAGTATAAATGCTGACTCTCAGTCTGAGCCAGTTGTTCCCATCTGCAATGGCTGAGGGCTGTCCAGAGGCAGAGCAGAGGATCTGCCACGTGCCAGTGCAACACCAAGCCCATGAGTGCCCCACCCAAACTCCACTCACGGCCTGAAGACCTGGTGCAAGAGATCTGCAGCCCTTACAAGTGACACCTGAGAACACCTCAGTTAAAGAGACACTGATTTGTCTGAACATTAGATGGCAATGAAGAATTTAATGTAGTGACAGGAAGAATAACCCAGTCTATTCCTTTGCTCACAACAAAAGAGAAGTCATCAGAGGCCGGCATCGCCTCCCAGGCTGCCTGTGCAGGCAGAGGTGCCCAGAGCTGTGTCAGGAAGGGGGACACACAGGGACTCAGTGCGATGCACCTGGCACAGGGGAAATGCCAGCACAGCCCATATCACCCAGTGTCCTACTCCAGTTCCATGACCAGTGCACAGCAGCAGTAAGGGAAGCGCTTCCAGCTCCTAGAGCCACATGAGGAGCTGTAATCAATTGTTTACCGAACAGAGGCAGACAAAAGGGCTTTCACTACACTTGTGCAGTATTCCTCAAAGCCTCTGCTGTTAAGGCAGCTCCAAGAGTTGGAAAACAAAACACTTGCTCCTTATCTCAAGTTTTTCCACAGAACTACCTTTTGTTGCTTAGTTCTGATTTAAGGTTAACAAAAACCTGTAAATCATTTGCAACTGCATTTTAAAATTACCCTGCTACATGAGAATGTATGCAATGTAACCTATGGCTTGGTTCTCTGATGTACAGATTTTGGTAACTAAAAATGATTACTCTACAAAATAAATCTCTAGTGCTGAGTTTAACTCCAAGTACAAACCTCCCAGATGTCCTGCCCCCTATTTTTCTGGTTTAAACCTGTGCATTTTTTGGCCTTTTAAAAAAAATTAAACTAGCTTACATCTTTATTACATGTTAAGACAATTTAGCACTTCCAGTCCTCACTGCAGTATTAAATCCTTCTTAAAATACGCCTGAAGTTCAGTGCTCTCCAGGGCAATACATTTCCTGCAGCTGAGATATCTTTTGCATCTTACAAAGCTCCTCCCCAGGGAGGCTGCAGAGGCTTCACCCTCATAGGTTATTCCAGTTACACGAGTGGGAAAAGCCCAGAATGATCCTTCTGATGTCAGAGCTGCCCCTGCTGTGAGAAGGGGGCCAGGCTAAAGATCTCCTCAGATCCCTCCCACCTCGGATCAACCCAGATTTAGCAAAACAGATATTTAATTTCCCTCCCAATTTCCACTTGGCTACGGACTGTGGGAAACTTGGGACACACAAGCAGTGCACCAAACTCTTTGTGAGCAGTAACAAACAACTCGCTGGTGGATTCCAACCAGGAAAATATCCCTGCAACAAACTAAAATAAACTTCACAAACAACAACCAAAACAACAGGGAAATACAAATATTAAGATGTTTTTTAAATTAATTAAAAAACTACCTCAAAATGAATTGTGTCAATTTTAACAGAAAAACAAGTGGAGGAAAACACAATCTAAGTATTCATAGGATGCAATTTCTAGAATGGCAAGAAGCTCCCAAACCAGAAATGTTAGGCTGTGTACAGCACGTTGTGAACAAAGCAACGAAAGGAAAAAGGAATTATTTTGTTTAAGCATTACCTTTTCTCACCCATATTTATGTATAATCACCTACTACTGTTATTTTCTAAACCTTTTTTTTTTTTACCAAAGGAAAATTGGCACCCAGTTCTTCACTTTCAGAACAAACAGGACAGTAATTTATTAAATAACAATTCTTTCTGATTCTTGTTGCATAATGTCTATGGATAAATGTCAACCAAAGGAGCAGAACAGACAAAAACACACTTTCCAGCTTCCAATATATATAAATTCTTAGATGCTTTATATCCTAAATAATGGATTTTTCTTTTTATGTGTTTATTTCTCTGGACTTTGTTGGCTTCCTTCCACAAGGGTATGCAAAGGTCCTCTCCAGCAGGAGAAAGGAATTCACAGAGCAAGCAAACACCCCTGGGCTGGCACAGAGGAAAGGATTTTCTAACTCTGTGGACAACAGAGGATATAAACAACCTCTATTTTACCTCTCTTAGAATCCCAGCACTCTGAACTAGACAGCCAGACTTTTAAAAAATGCTGATTTAGGTATTTTAATGCATCACACTTTTGCCTTCTGCTCCTCCTCTACCTCTCCATTTGAAGGCTTAGAGATCCACCTTGCCCTTCCAAAACAATTGGTATTTAGTGCTCCCAAAGCTGCAGATGATTAAACACACTGGCTGAACTCTCTCAGTTAGGAATACCATAATCAAGCTAAGCTGGACCACTCACGGTAATTTCATTTACAAGCATGTCAGGGTATATCCTGCTTGGCTCAGGCAAGTTCAATGGATTTGTGCTGAACTCCCAAGTCTCTGATTAGCTGGAGCCATCATGAGAACCTTTTGGCTGGCAGCAAAGTCCTACCCCAGCCAAAGCAAGAGAAATCCAATAAGCAATAGAAACAGTGACCGGGTGAAGGCAGGAAAGGCACGGTACATGAAAGCTAATGCATTGAAAATGCGTGGCACTTGGCCAGAAGAGAATTGCACACCACTGCTGCTTCTCGGAGCAATCAGCCTGATTCCGAAACCTGAAATTGCCATTGTTATTTCAGGCAGCACCCACATTTGAAATCTGCATCATTGAATTTCAGAACCTTCATGAATTTTGACCACCTTAAATTTGCAAGAGCCACATCTGCAAGCAGTCTGAGATGTGTGCATCCCTCCATTTCAATAGATGCAGTTTTAATTGCCTCACTCCTCCTCAGGCATGGAAGAAGATTACAAGTGTGGATTCAGACTAAGCTGTTGCCTTTTCATGATACAATAAGACACTGAAAATTGAGTACTTGACTACAAAATTAGGAGACAGCGTCAAACATGGCATAGACTGATGACTGGCTTTGAAGCAATGGGCTATTTAAGAATTACATATGTCAATGTAAGAATTACAATTTCCAGCAAAGCTGAGAAACTCAGGGCTACACTACAGCAGGAGTCCAGAAATTGAGAAAAGCAGAAATAAAGGATAAAACCAGAGGAGGAGAACAAGAGAACATAAACCCCAAAAATACCTTTTTCTGCCCCAAAAGACTACTATAAATGTTTTTATTACTTAATAAATTTCTCGCTTTCATACACTTTAGTGTGGCAGAAGCCCAGAGGGTTGCTTGCTACATTAAACAAATTTTGCTATCATCCTCCCCACCCAAAGAGAATAAAGGAGTGGGTGGACTGCTCTTCTACAACAGCCTGGACAAGGACTTTCGGCCTCTCCTCTGATTCAGGGGTTTTAAGCACTCCTGCCTTTGTTTGGTAAGAATAGAGTACAACCTCCTGGACTGCAGGTGTAAGAAAAAATTATCTTATCTGAAATTATGATAGGAAAGCAGAATTCATTCTTCTATATTCTCTTGGGACCTCGTTATTATGTAGTTCTCCCCTTTTTAAGGAATTAAAGTAGCCTTTACAAACAATTAGGACTTCCTGACCTCAACTGCTGCACAAGCAAAAGAAGAAATTGATGCTTGTGATTTCATAAGCCAGAGTTATTTAGCAGTGCTTATTATGAGGTGTTTTGAATGATCCACTTCCAGAGAAAACCGGGATTGCCTAATGAGGATAAAGTCTCAGTCATTGGAAAGTGTCTCTTGGCCATAACCTCATTTAAATCTCAGCCACAGAGAAGTGTAAGTATCTGCCCATTAAATACCTTTGTGACAGTTTGTGTAACAAAACATGAATTCTCTTTTGTCCCTTTCTCGCTGTATGTGTCCAGATAAAATCTACAAGAGTAATTAATTAGATTGAAAAGACACATTACAGACTTCTCAAATAACTCAGCAGGGTAAATGATGTATTTTGCTAGCGAAAAAGACTTTGACAAATGTCAGTCACATACTGAAAACCACTTCAAAAGGAAGCCTGAAAGCTCTAGATACAAATGTCATCATAGTTAGCATTTTCCTGTCACTCATGGACAAGCATTTTATTGGCACTCCTACAACCAAGTAGGCTGTAATCCAAATCATTATGTGCATTTGTTTTTAAGTAGATATATTATATAGTCAGAGAATGACAGTTGTTCTATGTTGCATGTACTAACTCTTATTTTTCTCTTTTCTTGTACAAGTTCTTTCTCTTCTAAACTAATCCTCAGATCACAAGTCTATTACAGCCT
Organism: Vidua macroura; assembly: GCF_024509145.1. NCBI lineage: Eukaryota > Metazoa > Chordata > Aves > Passeriformes > Viduidae > Vidua > Vidua macroura. Next base: position 17,346,848 of record NC_071574.1, read on the forward strand.
AAATACACATTCAAGTTGTCATAGTAGGTTGGAGTAGCAGAACACGCAGGCTGTTATTTTTCATGTTTCATATTTCTTTTCCCTTCCTCTATCCCACATGGAGCCCAGCCCAGGAGGGCTGCTGTCCCATGGCACTACAGACAAATGCAATCACTTCTGAATATTTATCAACAAGAGCAATTGGATTGTCTGTAGGTGGCAAAAATAGGAATGTGATTTCTAAGCATGACACAGTAATGAAATAATCTTATTAGATAGCCCGTATGCCAAAGACCATAATCATTTTACCTGGAGATTTCCCTAAACCTACTGCTGTCCATTTACAGCCAACACACCAGCAGCAGACTCTGCATCCCAGCTGGATGATCCCAAGTCTGCAGTGTGCTGCACTTACCATTACTTGTACTGGCAGCCCAATAAGGGATGATTGGTATCTTTTCCAAGCCTATTCTAAAGTAAAACAACTAATGGCAGCAGCAGTTTCCACACAGCTCTTGAACAGCTGCCATCCAGATGTATACAGGAGACCACCACACTTTTGCCTTTCAAAAATTGAGTCTTACTGAAGCTATAATTTTTAATTTTCACCATTTTAACCTCTGTTTCATACAGTTGCCACAGACAGTAGCATTTCCTGAATGTAAGTATAAAAAGATGAAACAAGGCACCCTCAAAAATGCACATCCTCGCAGACAACAAATCTGTGGTAGACACACAGATAAAACAACATCTGAACTGATACAACCCTTTACCCTTTGGCATCATCAGAGGACAAACATCATCTTGGATTGAGCTCACAGACTGAAACTGAAGGAGGAGTTCACAGAAGATGTTTACGATTAACTTTCAACTCACAGCTCACAAAATTACTATTATACACATTTCTGGGGTAAAACTCAGCATAGCACAGGGTGAAAACTGGGAAGCAGTTCTGGCAAGGAAGATGTTAAAGAAAGAGACAGCATTTAAAGAATTTTAACAGAAACTAAAGAAATCACACCTAAATTGTGTTTCTGTAAAACAAACTCACCCAAGGACAAGGATTTAACCTGATTTAGTATAGCTCAAGGATCAATCTCTTCTAATGTGCTCTTCTGTCACCATTGACTGCTGGATGGATCACACCTTGAGCTGAGCTTTACTGGCCAGCGAGCCCCCAGTCATCTGTCCAGTTGGTTGCTGTGGCACAGCCACTGAGCACTAACCAGATGTGATCCATGTCCCCTGCAGTGCAGCAGCTCCTGTTTTCACCCTGCTCCAGGCCTCACGAGTGACAAATCCCTGCCAGCACCACCTGGCCCTGGTGCCGAGCAGGGCACCGTGCAAAGCACGTCTGGCAAGGGTGGCTCCCATGGCACACCTTCATAATGGGCTACTTGTCAACTTCCCTGGCAGTGGGGCTCCAGCACAACAAAAAGGCCTCTGCCAGAGGATTCCTGCAAGGAAGATGTTACTTGGATCCTCAAGTTGTGTAGGCCCAGCTTTTTTTACTACTACTGCCCTAAAAATACCTATTATTATAAGTGTGGTTAATTATTAAACCCATAGTCAGAATCTGATGCCATTGAGCAGGACGGGAACAGAGAACTCCACATTAGAAGGCAAAGAAAATGAACTCATTTATTTCAAATGTACCGCTCTATATATAGAGAACATTGTGCGGACTAATTTCATTGGTCTTAGAATAAAAACATCTCACACTATTGGTGGGCAGTGAATGACGCACAGCAGCAGAACATATCTATAAACAATGTGAACAACAAGGTAGATTAGAGAATTATTTACATTCTTTTCCAACTGCTTCCCAGGCTCTTGCCTGGTTAGAAAACCCTTTTCTTTTTCTCTCTGACTGAGCTGAGAATATCTACATTTCCCCCTTTTTGTTTAAAGAAGGAGGTGGTGCTTGTCATCCTCTTGCGGGGCCCCTTGCAGGAAAGAGGACAAACACAACTCTGAGGTTTATCAGTTGACAATCGAAACCCCCATCGGACATTAGCTCAGTTAAGTCAAAGAGATTTCAACTTATATTATGAACTCTCTATCTACTTAACTATTAATTTCAAGAAACCCATCACTAACTCCAAAACATTGTTAGTCTGCGTGTTACACAAGCAGCCTAACTCGTCAACAGTCTGTTTCCGGAAACAAAACAAATGTTCACTCTCCACTCGTGGAGGGACCAGCTGGCTGATGGTCGGTGTCTTGATCATCATCTGAAGACCGTGACGGATGGTCGGCACCACAGTCACCGTCTGAAGGCCGTCTGCCGACCACCTTCTGTTTCTGCTGTTACAGGTCAGGGCGAACACACTTCGCAGGTATCCATCATACCCCAGTACCTGTGGAGACACATGCATACCCGCGGCCCCAAGTGACGAGGTCGCACGGGCCTTCCCACTTGTTTGCGGCAAGGTCCCGCACCCAGACCTTTGCTCGGGGCAGGTGTGTCTCACCTGCTGGGTGCAATGAGAGAAAATTATTCAAGATAACAGGAATCTCTGAATTTTTCGGCATGTCAAATGGTTGATTGTATATAGAGCTTTCTCCAACCTACTGTGTGGGGTCTCCCCTGGCATCCCCCTTTTTGTTTTTCCAGAACACACTTTAGGGTGCCATGAGCTCGTTCAACAATGGCTTGACCTGTTGGCAAATGGAGAATGCCAAATTTGTGAGAGATTCCCCACAAGCGTAAAAACTGACGCGTCCTCTGTGAGACATAGGCAGGGCCATTGCCAGTTTTCACACTTGAAGGTATTCCCAGAACTGCAAAAGCCATCCTCCAATGGGCAATCACATCACGACCTTTCTCCCCTGTGTGAGCAGATACCCAAATGGCAGAGGAGAAGGTGTCAATAGACACATGCACATACTTGAGTCAACCGAACTCGGCAATGTGAGTAACATCCGTTTGCCAAAGCTGCAAGGCCTTTAGGCCTCTGGGGTTCACCCCTGCTGGTAAAGGTGCAGCAAACCCATGACAGTCAGCACAAGAACTGACAATGTCACAAGCTTCGGCTGACATCAGATTGAATTGCTTTTGCAAAGTATGTGCACTTTGATGAAAGAAATCATGTGACGCCTTGGCTTGTGCAGTTCTGTCAGGCTGAGGCACCACCCATGCAGGGTTGGCCAACCTGTCAGCCCTGCCGTTACCTTCTGTTATAAAACCTGGTAAAGTGGTATGACTCCGAATGTGCAGGATGTAATACGGATGAACCTGGGCTTGAATTGCACACCACAAGGCTCTCAACAATTGGAACAAAACTGCATTGTTGACCTCTTTCAGCAGTGAGCAGTCCAACCGCTGGGTCATGTCTGCAACATAAGCAGAGTCAGTGACCAAATTCAAAGGCATCTGAGAAAATCTCTGAAATGCCATTGCAACAGCTTTCAGTTCAGCCAACTGAGCTGAACCAGACACATGGCCTTCCAACACTTGCCATCCAGACTCATCCTTCCAGGTCACAATGGCCTTTCCCGTTTTTCCCGAACAGTCAGTAAAGATGGTGGGTCCCCGCACTGGCACTCGACTGTTTTTTGGTCGTAAGGATAGACTGGTCATTTTTGCCAGTTGCAGTAATTTATGACTGAGCAGATGGTAAATAATTTGCCCTGGAAAATTTTGCAGCGCACTTTGCAAGGGAGCACTATTAATGAAACACCATTCAAAAGTGTTCCGCTCCACTGGAAGAACAATCCTCGCCATCAGCTGCCATCAATTGCAAACACCGATAACGGCATTTGATTATCAACTGGGCAAATAAATCAAGCAGCAAAGACACTGTCTTTTTCAGTTGATGGGGCAAAAAGACCCATTCCAAGATGTGCAAAGGATCAGGCCATTTGTCAATCCATTGGGCAATGACACCTGTGGGATGACCGTCTGTACAGGTAATGAAAACAGTGATATCAATGGAAGGGTCTACTCTATAAACTTGACGAGCAGACAAAGCCTGTTGGACCTCCTCCAACGCTTGTCGCGCTTCAGGAGTCAATTTCCAAGGTGAATTCAGATCTGGGTCCCCCTTTAAAAGGTTGAACAGTGGGGACACCCGCTCTGTGGTCAGTCCCAGATAGGGACGTAACCAGTTGATGACCCCAAGCAATTTTTGAGCATCATTCAGGGTTGCGATAGACTTTGGGAATTGCACCTCTTGATGCTGAATAGTTCGTTCAAGAATTTTGACTCCTAAGTATTTCCAAAGAGGATGGCTTTGAACCTTTTCCAGAGCCACTTGCAGTCCATAAGAATGCAAGGCGGCGAACAACTGAGGCTGTACCTTCAGCAGTTCCTCCTGAGTGGGTGCCGCCACCAGGATGTCATCCATGTAATGATAACAATACACGTCAGGGAACTGCTCGCAGACTCCGGACAAAGCCTGAGCCACATACCATTGACAAATAGTCAGACTGTTCTTGCAGCCCTGTGGCAAAACTTTCCATTGATATCTCTGCATAGACTCAGAATTGTTGATGGCAGGCATGGTAAAGGCAAACCTCGGCCTGTCATCAGGATGCAACGGGATTGTAAAGAAACAATCCTTTAGATCAATGATTAAAATTTTCCATCCCACGGGGAGCATGGTAGGTGAGGGCATACCAGGCTGCAATGCCCCCATACTCTCCATGACTGCATTAACTTTCTGGAGGTTTTGTAACAGCCTCTACTTCCTCGACTTTTTCTTAATTACAAAAACAGGAGTGTTCCAGGGACTGGTAGAAAGTTCAGTGTGTCCCTGGTGAAGCTGATCCTGAACTAAATCATGAAGGGTGACTAACTTTTCATGTGGTAGGGGCCACTGGTTCTCCCAGACAGGTCTGGTCACCAGCCACCATAAAGGCAGCATAGGATATTCTGCGCCCTTCTGCGCAGCGACCCCTATCAAAAACCCATTCCAATCCGTACCCCGCCAGGCTGCCAGCACATCCTGCCCCCAAAGAGTGACTGGAGCTGCAGTAACATAGGGCCAAACTTTAGCAGTCTGCCCTTCTGGATTTTTGATCAATACGGCCTGCTGGTTCAGAAATGTCTGTGCCACACCCCTCAACCCTTCAATGGCCACTCCCACAGAGTCCAAAGGCCACTTAGGAGGCCACGCAGAAGAGGAGACGACTGTCACGTTGCCTCCGGTGTCGATCAAACCTTGCAACTGAATCCGAGGCGGACTGGCACCTGGCAAAATCACGGAGCACGTCATCTGCAGATGGTTGGCAGAAATTACCGCGGTCCAGAAGATTTGCAGTGGTCCTGTGGATCCGAAACCACCATCCCCACACATCCGCTGATCTGCCCTGGGAACACATGACTGGAAAGGCACAAGTTGAGCAGTGCGGTTCCCTGCCAGAATAATGATGGGGCGGGGGGGGAGGATGTGGAAACCATGGCACAAATTTGGCCCATAAAATCAGAATCAATGACGCCTGGGTGCACAAAGATTCCCAAAAGGGTAGCACTACATTGTCCTACCAACAACGCACTCAATCCATGGCCTAAAGGCCCAAATGCATTCAGAGGAATCTTATGCACCTTACTAGAATCTAAGATGACTGCTGCTGCGGTGTGTACGTCCACCCCAGCAGAGCTGCGGGTGCTTGCATTGAGTTGGCTGAGACACCCTGTGCTAGTGCCACGCCCTGGGGGACTACTTGTGTCGGCGCGCAGTACCCCTGTGCACTCTTTCCCCCATTTCCCAAGCCTGTCAAACGCTTACCGTTAGCATGGTAAGTAGACTTGCATTTGTTTGCAAAATGACTTGGCTTACCACACCTGGAACACAAAAAGTTAGAGTCTGGCCCTTTCCTCACTTTTGCTCCCTGTACCTGCTTGCCCTTCTTTTTTCCCTCCTTGCGTCAACCAGTCCCTGAGGATGGCATGCCTGCCTGCAAGGTCGCTGCCAGAACAGACATTTTATGGTCCACCATACCAACCCTGGAACAAGCCTCGACCAGGTCTGTCAATGATGGGTCACCTGGCAGCGCATCTATAATTTTCCTGGAGTCCTCATTTGCATTGTCCCTTGCCAAAGTCTTGCACAAAACCTGCCTTAAATTTTCGTCCTTGATCTGCTTTTCCAAAGCAGCTGCAAGCCTTTCAACAAATGGCAAGAACAATTCCTTGGCTCCCTGTATTATCTTCACATATTGTTGCTTGGGAGTGGCCGTCTCCATAGTTTTCATCAATGCAGCAAAGCCCACCTTCTGGGCCTGCTCAAGTATGACGGGGTGCCAAGTAGCCTTAACATCAGGATTGGCAAAGGCATTCTGCCCCATGAGCGTATCTACCCCACACAGAATCTAGGGTCCGTCTGAGGGCAATGTGCATTCTCAGTTGCAACCCTTTCGGCCAGCCTCCTCCAGTTGTTCATAAAAACGTCAAACTGCACAGGTTGGAACAACACAGTGGCCAGATGTTTAATATCATAGGGAGCCAGCAGGTCAGTGTTTATCACTCTGAGGACCTGCATCAACAGAGCAGAGCCCAACCCATATTTTGCCACCTTATCCTGCAAAACTGCACAACCTTCCAGGCCATCACCTCATGCCTGTCCTGCTGTCCCGAATTCGGGACCACCTTGTGCACGGGAAAGGCCTGAAGCTTAGGTTGTGGTTATGCCTCTTTGCCCTCATCCTCTGGTGCCACTTCCGGAGAGGCCAGAGGAACCAAATTACCTCCTTTCCCTGGATCGGTGGGTTCAAGATTGCACCCCCAGGTTTTCCCACCCGCTCTATCAAATCCCAATCACAAGCCCCCAAAGCCCGCTCTCTGACTGCTTCCCAGAAGCAGCGGGGGTTTATCGGCCACAGGGACACTTGACAGGGAGGCAGCGTCCACAGATTTCTCTGAGATGCCTGTCCCCCCCGGCAGTGCCGACATTCCGACATTCGGTCACGCTCCCTCGGTGGAGTGGGGCAGGACAAATCTTCACTGTCGCTGCCAGCCCCCTGGGACGGGGGCAAGCGGGACAGCCTGCGATCCGCATGGAAAGGCAGGCTGATGGGAGGCAGTGAGGCCGGAGAAGCAGCTGTTGACTGCGAAACAGAAGAACTGGACACAGCTTTCGAGCCTGCAGCCCCCGATAAGGAGGGGGCAGCTGCCGGTGATGGGGCGGGGACCGGAGCCACAACCTGCAACTCGGTGGACTATCCAATCACAGGCGGCAGCCCGAAGGGATCAGCCAGAGCCTGCAACACAACAGGTAGGGTGTGCACCGAGGCTGCAATCATCAGAAGCACAAATGGCGCTGGCTGCTGGAACACAGCAGGCAGCACAGGCACCGAAGCCGCAGCGGTCAAAGCAAGAGGCAGAGCCGCCACTGCTGCTGGAGAGACAGGCGAAACAAGGGACAAAGGCGAGGCTGTCGCCACCACAGCGGGCAGGGCGACAAACCCCGCGGTCGGCAGGGGAGGCGCCATGGCCGGCAGGGCGGGGGCTGTTCCCGCCCCCCGCGCAGGAGCCAGTCCCACAGAGGGCAGAACGGAAAACGTCATGGTGGTCCCACCCAGAACATGCTGCTGTACAACTGATGCCGGCACCGCAAAAGAAATTAAGTCAGCCAGTGCACCTGGCGCGCCATGGGGCAGACCAAGAGGCAACTGCGCCTGCCTCATTGGCAGAACGAGGGCCTCCACAGGCGGCGGGAGGCGTGCCAAGGGGTGGGTCAAAGAGTCCATCACTGATCCCGGCGATGCTTGGGGGCGGGACCCATACATCTGCGCAGGCTCCATAGTTAACAGAGAAGGAGCCAGGGGGCCTGTAGACCCCGCTGCGTTACATGCTGCGGGCCACACTGCCTCTCTCCGCACCTGCAGTCCGGAAAGGGGAGCCAGCAATGGCTGAATCAAGGGAGCCGCCCGCTCCACCACCAGACGGGCTTCAGGCTGTCACAGCGAAGACGGGACAGCCCCCAACAAGCCCTATAGTGTCGGGTGTGCCGAAACCAATGATTGCGGCAAAGGCACCCCCACCGCTGCCTGAAAGGCAGCCGATGTCATCAGCACCGCACCCCCAGAGTGCGCTTGCGCAGTTGGCTGCAGCACGGACTGCTGCACAATCAGCGGCCGATCTGTCGGCAAAGAATATCTTGGCTGAACGCAGTCACAGGGATGGGAATACTTGGGGTTAGCATGAATTCCTGGCAACATGTAAAGTCCGCGGGGCGTCCCAGTGTCTGTCGCCGCCCCACTCTGCGCCGTGGCGGGCCTGGGCACCGCCCTGCCTGCCTGTCGCCCACTGATTCCCGAGACACCGCTGCATACCTGTGATAAACTGTGGTAACTTGTTTGTTCATCAAAAGAATTGGAATATTAAAGGAGGAAATATAAAATTAAAGTATAAGGGACTAGCTTGCTTGTTAGGAGATAGGGGAAGCATCGGTGAAGTTGGGAAACAGCAACTTGTGGGTTTTACTTAAAAAAAAAAAAAAAAAAAAAAAAAGACAATAAAGAAGCAACTGCTACAAACCGCAAGGCTACAGGCATACTGCAAGGCTATAGACATATTGCAAAACCGCAAGATCACAAGTATGATTAATCACCATATAGGGAGCTTTTCTTAGCTTCTCTTGCAGACACAGGCTAAGGATGTTGGAGGATGGCCAGAGCTGATTATGAAATCAGCGACCACCAGGCAACGGCCACCGGACTAGACAACGTAGGAGTGCTCCGGGTACGCCCATCACGGTCCAGAACCGATTGTGAAATCAACGATCACCTGCCTCGACACAACGCAGAGACGATGCAGAGGGATGCTCAAGCTACGCACACCGCTATCGCAAGAGACACGAATGAAGAAACCTCCAAGAAACTATAAAAAGAGACTGAATAAGGGAGTGGGGTGTGGGGCATTGCAGTGTGGGACACTGCAGGAGGGGCGGTTTGGAGACCCCTACCCACCCAGCACTGTTTTGCTTGCTACTGCTTGCTGTAATTAATAAAATTCTAATTGACCTTAAAAAGGCTGAATCAAATTATTCGCCTCAATTTATCACAATTTGGTGCCGTGACTCGGATAAAGGAAACCCGGGAGGGAGGCCCCACTAGGGTGAGGCGCCCCACCGCCTTTTTGCGGTGGCCCTAAGGGGGTTGCTTCCTCCTTGGGCCTTTACCGACGAACCTAAAACTCAGTAGCAAGCAAAGTTACCCCCGTTAATCTTTGTGCACGAAGAACCGCGGAAGAGTGAACACACAGGAAGCGTAAGTATCCCCCAGTGGGCGGTGGGCCTCTTTTTCCCAGTGGGTGGTGGGCCTCTTTTTTCCAGGGTTGGGTGACACAGGAGGGGGAGAGCTGCACCCCCTCGGCGTTAAGTTACCCTCGGTGGGGAGGCTCCTGGGTTAGCAGGAGAGCAAGCGGGCCTAACCCAGACGTGGAGGTGGACTGCATCAAAGTTCCTGGGGCAGGGGATCCCCGGAGAAACTTCCCCAAGTTTCGGCTTACTAATTTGGTATAAGTGTATGTGCTCGGTGGGCCCCGTACAAGCGGGCTCTGGAGTGCATGTGAAAGGGACAGAGCCTCGACCCCGGAAACAGGGTCATTAAGAGTCGTTTAGGGGTGTGTAGTCCCGGGGTGATTGAGGTGAGTGAGAAGACACACAGGGCAAAGCCCCGGTCGAGAAACGAAGGCGCCAGAAAGACGTAAGTAGTCCGGTCCGCTCGGTCGCTCGGTCAGGGGTGGGAGTCCTGGAGTGTAGCGAATGCAAACATGTGTGTGAGAGGGGAACTGGCAGCTCAGATTCCCCACGTGAGTGTGGACCCCATAGTAGCGCGTTCCCCATATCCGGCAACGGAGTGGGCCACGAATTGGGGGAAGCGACTGTCGTATTGTTTGTGTTGAGTGTGAGAAGGCACTCTAGAAGATGGGTCAGAGAAAAAGTAAATCTGCTGAACCCATGAGTGGGAGAATCTCGGTAAAACTTCCTCAGATCCCAGAGGAAAGTCCACTAGGCTTAATGGTAAAGTATTGGGATGCCTTTCCTTCTAGAAAAGGAAAAGATAAGGTTAAAATGATCCATTATTGTATGGAAATTTGGGGAAATAAGCAAATAAGGGGAGACCAACTATATTGGCCCATATTTGGGTCGTTTGAGGATTGGATCTGTCAAGCTCTAAATATATATGTTAACTCCAAAGAGCCCTTTAACCAAGAGGAGAGCGAATATGCAGCTCTTTGGATAGTGGGAGAGATTGAAGAAAGCTTTCCAGTTGTATTCAGGGGTGGACCCCAATACCCCAGAGGGTGAGACACTTTTGAAGGTGCATTTTGTAGTCGATTCTTGGGTAGACATTCAGAAGAAGTTGGAGAAATTAGAAGGATGGCAAGCGAGAGGATTGGATGAGTTGTTGTGAGAGGCTCAAAAGGTGTATGTTAGGAGAGAAGATGAGAGTTTTAAAAAGCAGTCTAAAATCATGTTGGCAGCAGTAAGGGAGGGACAACAGAATCCCCAAAGAAGAACTGGAGGTCAGTCCAGAGGTCAGACTGACGTCCAGCGAAGTCGGTTTGAAGGGAAGTCGAGAGGTGGAGAGAGCATTGTCTGTTTCTATTGTGGGAAGAAGGGACACATGAGGAGAGAGTGTCGGCAGAGGATTGCTGATGAGGAACAGTTCAAAGAAGATTAGGGGGGTCAGGGGCTCTATCTGCTGGGGACAAGAGAAAGAACAGAGCCCCTGGTAAAATTAAAAATAGGTCCCCAGCAACAAGAATATGAGTTCCTTGTGGACTCAGGGGCGGAGAGATCAACCGTCCAGACCCTTCCCCAAGGGTGTAAGGTTTCACCTGAAATAATACAGGTGATTGGGGCCAAAGGGGAACCCTTTGGAGTACCTGTAATTAAGGATGTACTCTTAGAAAGTGATTCTAAATTAGGAATTGGGTCATTTTTACTAGTTCCAGAAGCAGATTATAATCTATTAGGGAGAGATTTAATGGTCGAGTTGGGGATAGGGATAGAAGCAAAAAAGGGAGAACTAACAGTAAAACTATATCCTCTCCGGGCTGAAGACGAGAAAAAGATTAACCCAGAAGTTTGGTATACCCCCGACAGTGTGGGGAAATTAAATATTGAACCCTTTGAGGTAACTATCAGGAACCCAGAAATCCCTGTCAGGATTCGGCAATATCCCATACCCAAGGAGGGGAGGGAAGGACTAAAAACAGAAATAAAGAGACTTTTGGAAAAGGGACTTTTAGAACCCTGCATGTCCCCTTTCAATACCCCCATCCTGCCGGTAAAGAAACCGAATGGCAGTTACAGATTGGTGCATGACTTGCGGGAAATCAGTAAAAGAACAGTTGAAAGATTCCCGGTCGTAGCCAATCCACATACTATTTTAAGCCAACTTGGCCCAGAAAACCAGTAGTATAGTGTAATAGATCTTAAAGATGCTTTTTGGGCCTGTCCCCTTAAGGAAACTTCTAGAGATTATTTTGCTTTCGAATGGGAAGACCCAGATACACATAGAAAACAACAATTGAGGTGGACAGTCCTTCCCCAGGGGTTTACCGAATCCCCAAATTTGTTTGGGCAAGCTCTGGAACAAATATTGGCAGAATATTCACAGGGGGAGGGGATTGTGCTTCTACAATACGTAGATGATTTATTAATTGCAGGGAAAGAAGAAGAAAGAGTAAGGGAAGAAACTATAAAACTCCTAAATTATTTAAGCCTTAAGGGACTCAAAGTTTCAAAGTCGAAATTACAATTCGTGGAAGAGGAAGTTAAGTACCTCGGACACTGGCTGACTCAGGGGACTAAGAAATTGGATACTGATAGAGTCCAGGGAATACTTTCCCTGGAAGTTCCAAAAACTAAAAGGCAGGTTCGACAGTTACTGGGACTTTTTTGGGTATTGCAGACAATGGATTGAAAATTTTAGTGGGAAAGTTAAATTTCTGTATGAAAAATTAACAACAGACGGGCTATTAAAATGGAGCTCCGAGGATGAGACCCGGTTAAAATCATTAAAAACTGAATTGGTCAATGCCCCGGTTCTCAGCCTCCCGGATCTAAAAAGACCATTCTTTTCATTCATTAATGTCAAAGAAGGGGTGGCGTATGGGGTGTTAGCCCAGGAATGCTGGAGGAAAGAAACCAGTGGCATATCTTTCAAAGCTTCTCGACCCTGTTAGTCGAGGGTGGCCTGCCTGTTTGCAATCGATAGTGACTGCTGCCCTTTTGGTAGAAGAAGCAGGAAAGATAACTTTTGGGAGTAAACTGAAGGTTCTATCTCCTCATAACATCCGTGGAGTATTACAACAAAAAGCGGATAAATGGATAACAGAGGCCAGACTCCTAAAGTATGAAGGCATCCTAATTTCTTCTCCTAGGTTAAGTATTGAAACCACAAGCTTACAAAATCCAGCTCAGTTTCTATATGGGGAACCAGTAGTGGGACTAACTCATGATTGTCTTTTGCAAATAGAGGAACAAACAAAAATAAGACCAGATCTCGAAAAGGAGGAATTAGAAGAAGGATATCGATATTATGTAGATGGATCCTCTCGGGTCCTTGAAGGGAAAAGGAAATCTGGGTATGCTATTGTGGATGGGAAGATTCTTAAGAAAATAGAATCTGGTCCTCTTAGTCCCAGCTGGTCAGCACAAGCATGTGAATTGTATGCAGTACTCAGAGCTTTAGAACTACTAAAAGGAAAGGTGGGGACCATTTATACTGATTCAAAATATGCTTATGGGGTGGTTCATACATTTGGTAAAATTTGGGAAGAAAGGGGACTTATCAATTCACAGGGAAAGGGGTTGATACATGGGGAATTAATTCGGAAAAGTGCTCCAGGCCTTGAGAGGTCTGGAAAGAATAGCTATTGTTCATGTAAAAGGACATCAAGTGGGGATGGGAAGCTCAGTACGGGGAAATAACTTAGCCGACCAGGAGGCGAAAAAGGCAGCTCTAATGAGTTTAAAACCATATAAGGGGGGGGTCACACGAAGGGAAGATTGCTCCACTTGTGGAGCTGACTTAGAGGAAGAACCATGTTGGGCTTGTTGGGATGCATAGGAATTGATTCGATACAGTGTGCCTGTGATAACCCCCAAAAGAAACATTGCTGGTTCCATGGACCCATTAACCATGTGTTAGCCTTCACGGTACAGGAAAAACAAAAACTAAACCAAATGGGGGTGAAGTAAAAAGAGGGAGGCAAGTGGATACTACCGGATGGGTGAGAGGTACTCCCAAAAGGAATGGCAATGAGGGTCCTGCAAGCAATCCATGAGAAAACCCACTGGGGAACTCAAGCCCTGGTTGACCAATTTGCAATTAAATATATGTGCATAGGGGTCTATAATCTTGCAAAACAGGTAACCCAACAATGTTTAACCTGTCAAAGAATAAATAAACAACAATTAAGAGAAAGACCAATGGGCGGAAGGGAACTGGCACAACGACCCTTTTCACATATACAAATAGATTTTACAGAATTACCAAAAGTGGGGAGGTATAAATATCTATTGGTACTGGTAGACCACTTAACCCATTACGTGGAAGCTTATCCTACGGCCCGAGCTACTTCGAACACTGTGGCAAAAGTATTATTAGAGCACATTATCCCCCGGTATGGATTAATTGAGTGCTTAGACTCGGACCGGGGACCCCATTTCACCTCTAAAATTGCAAAAGATGTCCTGACAGCTTTGGGGACTCAATGGAAATATCATACCCCATGGCATCCACAGAGCTTGGGGAGGGTGGAAAGGATGAATGGAGAAATAAAAAAAAACAACTCACAAAGTTAATGCTGGAAACAAAAATGTCATGGGGTAAGTGCCTACCTCTTGCCTTATTGAACATTCGAACTCAACCCCGAACTGATGTGGGAATCTCCCCATTTGAAATGCTATTTGGAATGCCTTATGATATGGAAGCCCCCACAGATCACCCCTGCCTAAAAGATTCTTATATTAAATTCTACATCACCCAAATCATGAGCAGAAGGCAGGAATTGAGGAAGAAAGGAGTGTTGGCACAGAGACCACCTCTGGATATCACAATCCATAAGATAAAACCAGGGGATCAAGTATCACAGAAACGGCAATCAGGACGGCCGAAAAGGGGTGGACTCACGCCAGCCGAGTGAAAGGCCCAGTTGCCACAAATAACCAGTGGAGAGTGACTAGCCAGCGTGGGAACTTGAAAGCGACTCTTAAGAAAAACTAATGAACTCTATGGACATTATCCAAATCAACCATAAGGGAGAGCAAAAGGAATACAATTACAAACTAGCCAAAGACTATATAGTGATTTGTAATAAGGAAGGTTGTGGAGATTGTTATCCTTTTGTGTGCTTTATATGTAAAATTTGCCAAGAACGGTGGTGGGTCCATTGCCAGAAGGGAAAACCACCAATTGGGGTTTGTACTGAGTGCTATAAAACTCAGCGAAAACTAACTGAAACTGTGCTAAGGATAGGAGAATTGGAAAATCGGTGGGTCAGTTTTGGATCTGAGTGGTGGGAAATATTTACCAAGGGAGTATACCCTGAGTATTTTTGTTTTCATACTAACGAGCCCACTCCATTTGCTGCTCAGATAATAAAAGGGTGTTGTCGAAAGGAACTGAAGGGGACTCCTTGCAACGCACCTATGATCAAAGATAAGAACTGGGAACAGTACAAGACTAGGCAGGAGCGGAAAAGGGGACGCTCAGGCGAGTACCGCTGCTGCCGAGAAGATGGTTTACCTCGCGGCTTGAAGCACCCAAGTCGGCGAGCGAGGCAGAGAGGAAAAGGCCAAGCCCCCTCTAAGTGGAACAATGCTGAAATGCTCCAACTATTGCCAGCCGAGTACTAGGATCCCTCAAAGGACCAGTCTAAGTGCCTCCGAAACACCAAGGGAGCAGCAAGCCAAAAAGGGGAAAACAGGATATTACGAAACAAAAACAAGGCTAGGAGTCCACCCTTACTGGCCAATTATTAGTTTTCTATTGCTCTGTCCTAGTGGTGTTTCTAGTCAGGACAATGCTGAACACTTTACTTCTAGCCTACAAAGCAGCAAAGCGATTTGATGAACAAAATGGTAAAAGAGAAAATGGGGGATTGTGATAAACTGTGGTAACTTGTTTGTTCATCAAAAGAATTGGAATATTAAAGGAGGAAATATAAAATTAAAGTATAAGGGACTAGCTTACTTGTTAGGAGATAGGGGAAGCATCTGTGAAGTTGGGAGACAGCAACTTGTGGGTTTAACTAAAAAAAAAAAAAAAAAAAAAGACAATAAAGAAGCAACTGCTACAAACCGCAAGGCTACAGGCATACTGCAAGGCTATAGACATATTGCAAAACCGCAAGATCACAAGTATGATTAATCACCATATAGGGAGCTTTTCTTAGCTTCTCTTGCAGACACAGGCTAAGGATGTTGGAGGATGGCCAGAGCTGATTATGAAATCAGCGACCACCAGGCAACGGCCACCGGACTAGACAACGTAGGAGTGCTCCGGGTACGCCCATCACGGTCCAGAACCGATTGTGAAATCAATGATCACCTGCCTCGACACAACGCAGAGACGATGCAGAGGGATGCTCAAGCTACGCACACCGCTATCGCAAGAGACACGAATGAAGAAACCTCCAAGAAACTATAAAAAGAGACTGAATAAGGGAGTGGGGTGTGGGGCACTGCAGTGTGGGACACTGCAGGAGGGGCGGTTTGGAGACCCCTACCCACCCAGCGCTGTTTTGCTTGCTACTGCTTGCTGTAATTAATAAAATTCTAATTGACCTTAAAAAGGCTGAATCAAATTATTCGCCTCAATTTATCACATACCGAAACGGCATCCTCAGTCCCCAAGAATTCCCATTCGGAGTCACTGCTCCTTGGGGTCTCAGGACGCAAGGCCATATAATTGCATCCCCAGACTGCAAACACAGTAGCGTCCCCCTTCCTCTCTTGCTTTATGAGGCACCAGCCCAAATCGTTCCAGACTCTACAATCAATGGCAAGTCTAAGATCCGCAGGGAATCCATGGTCCTGAGCCCAACCCAGGAGCTTGATGAAGTCATCATCCTAGACTTGGATACCCAACTGTGGGGCGCAGCCTTGCCAAGCGGTCAAGACTGCCCGTTCAGCCACAGATGACTGGTTCCCCATTGTTAGGAAACCCTCCCCTTAGCAGACGTCCACTTCAAGAGACAGACAGTCCACTAGTTCAGGGAAAAACCTCAGTTCTCAGCTTCTAAGAACCGACCCGCAGCCCAGACAGGACCAAGCCTTCTCCAGAAGGCACGCGGTTTCAGCGTTACCTCTCTCAGGAGGCCAAAGGTGTCCGGCCAGAGCCTCCAGGCTACTGGTATGGAGGCGCAGAACTCCCCCCGGATGCTGGGGCTCGGACTTCATCCAAGGCTGCAATTCCACAAGGGGTCACCAGATGACGCCATTGAGCAGGACGGGAACACAGAACTCCACATTAGAAGACAAAGAAAATGAACTTATTTATTTCAAATGTACCACTCTATATATAGAGAACATTGAGAACACTAATTTCATTGGTCTTAGAATAAAAACATCTCACACCATTGGTGGGCAGTGAATGACACAGAGCATATCTATAAACAATGTGAACAACAAGGTAGATTAGAGAATTATTTACATTCTTTTCCAACTGCTTCCCAGGCTCTCACCTGATTAGAAAACCCTTTTCTTTTTCTCTCTGAGCTGAGAATATCCACAAATATCACATGAGGGAAACGCCTTATTAGCACAGTATTTCACCATCATGTATTTCAGAAAAGACCTAAATGGGAGCTACCAGGATGCACTTCACAGCAGATATGAAGTGGTGATGGTCCCAAAAAGGGAGAGGAACAGCAAAACAGAGACAATAAAGGTATTGAGCTGCCAAGCTGCTGCTTGGCATTTGTCCACAGCATCCCACACTCAATCTGCTACAAGAATTGGATCTTGGATCTGCTACAACAGGATCTTGACATGGCTTTTGCTTTGCCTGTGCTACTCAGAGGCTTGAGGTGGTTGTTATTTTAAGTTACAGAATGCAAGGGCAGGCAAGGCAGCATCTTTCCTCCAGCTATTACTTGGAATCACAATGGAGCTCTTGCTGCAGCTGGAGCAGCAGTGGGCTTGTGGAGAAAGGGCTTTGGCGACCTAATCGCAACATCTCCAAATAATTGAGATCCCAAAGCTGAGTGGCTCAGAGTGAAAAAGCTGGGTTGAGAAAGATTTTGTCAGGAACAACTCTTTTTTTGGTGATTTCTTCCCCTATTTTATCTGTGAATTGGATAAAACAATTCTTTCAAAAAGCCAAAGCTTCAGTGCTATGGGAGGGTTTCACTGTGGAAGTGATACCCAAAGTGTAGTGAAACTGTAAGATGGGAAAAAAGGTCAAGGAAAAGCTTTCAGCCATCCAAGATGAATTTATAGGTTAGTTGCAAGAAACAGCAGTATGAAATGCTAATATTAAATGCAATTCTCAAGCAGGCTCTGTAGAAGGGCCACCAGAGTGCGACAAAGAGCATCTCACAGGTTCAGGGGTTGCTGGTGGGAATTGCACAGCAGCACCTGACTGGCCACTGAAACTGCTCTAGCCAAGAACTCCCTGTGGAGAGCTAAGTCCCTCTAGGACAGCAGGAACACAGCTCAGCATGATCCCATCCTGAGCTTAGCCCTACAGCTGGTTGGGTGGATGTGGAGTTCACGGCTTCACACTCAGGGGATTGCTTTGTGAGAGCAACAAGGAAATGGGAACCTGTGCTTGGAAAGGGCTTAGAGAAATTTCAATCAAAAATCAAATTACCCAAATCAACCAGCACCCCTATAAAAGATTTAAAAGAGCCCTTCTAAAACCATATTTATATCCTTGGGTTTCAATAAGATGAACTGAACTTTGATCAACATTGTCATGAAATCCTCAACTGCTTTTTTTTCTTCCAAATGTCTTCAAATCCAAACCACCACAGACCTCACATCCTACCATAATAATTAGATGGATTATTTTGCCAGTCATTCATTTCATCTGCCCTCAGATGTGAGGGGTAATGTTGCATCCTGGACTTTGGGTTTCGGTTGGGGTTCTAGCATGTCTTAGCAAATTCTGTGTACCCCCATGTATCCCCCGGTTTTCGCCCCCCCGGCAGTACCCGGTTCCCGAGCTGCTTTACCATGTGGCCTAGCTCCCATCTCCCGTCTCTTCCTGTGGGTCCTTTCCTGCTGTTACCCCTCCCACGTGGCCAGGGCCACCCCGGACCCCTGGCGCCGCCTCTGCCACTTCCCCATTGGCTCCTGCCTTCCACACCACACCCCCGCAGCCCCAGGACTGCCCCGGGCCCCGGCACAGCCCCTGCCGTGCCCCTGTTGGTTCCCCCGGGCCACGCCATGCCCCAGGACCGCCCTGGGTCCCGATGCTATCCCCTACTACATCCCTATTGACTTCCCCAGACCACCCCTTGTAAAACCTGCACACAGCCGAGGCCGGGTAGCCATATTGTCCAACACAGGAATTGAGAGTTCATCAATAAAATGCTCCCAGCTCCTGCCGCAGGGAATTTGGTCCTTCCTTCACCCCCTTTATCGAGGTCCCTTGTGCACGGCAGTAGAAGTGGCTGACCCACCTTCCCGGAGTCACGGAGCCTGGGAGCAGCGGCGGGACCGGAGGAGCTGCAGTGCCCCACTGGACACAGAGGCTGCTCTAGACCCAGGAAAATCACCAGAACGCCGGAAAGTGGCGCCCAACGGTGAGGCCAGTGCCAGAGAAGCCACTGCTGCAGGCAGAGGACCACCACGAAGCACCGTGCGTGGAGCCGCGCCGGTGCCACAGGGCCATGCCGCCACTGCCACGGGGCCGGGCCACCAGGCAGAGCATGCTGCGGTCCGCGCAGAAGCAGTGCTTCATACTGGACTGAGAACAGGAGCGGAGCCTCCCCAAAGTAGGTCAATGCACCCTCTGCCACCCAGGAGGGAACACGTGGATGCTTTTCTCTGCATGGGAGGGGAAGTAAAACCTTTCATGGCCATGGAGTGATGAAGAAGGAAGCTTCTCAGGACTGAGGACCCTGGTGGCAGCTTTTTGTTTGCAGAGACTCCAGTCTGGTGAGTATTAGACATGGGAAGGTGTCCAGCTAATACTCTTTTGGAGGGCTTGCCCGCGTTCCCGGGGGTTCGGGACATGCCCATGTGCAGAGCAGCGGCCACTGGGGTCTCCTGTGTTTTTTGCTTTTTTTTTCCTCTTTTACTGCACCAGGGGTGGGGACGGGTGGATAGTAGTAGCATGGGGACCATGCTAGCTACCCAACAGAAGGAATTATATGCCCTAGTTAGAGAAACCCTGAGTAGTTTAATGGTGGAAGGTAGTTTCCACAAAAGTTCTGTTAACTGTTGTTTCCCCTGAACCTGTCTCCCCACCTTCCTTTCCTACCCCTTCTTCCCCTAACCCGGGTGGATGGGGGGGTACTCCGCTGTTTTAAGGCGCAGGGCAGCCCCACAAGCGTGGGCCGTGCTCCTGGCTCCCCAGGCTCCCCCGCCTTAATGAAATAGGCTGATTCGCTGAGGAAATGACCGTAAACCCTCTTTCCAATCCCTTTTTCCCTGCTGAAAATTCCAGGTCTAGAGCTGCCCCGCGCTGCTCTGTTCCTTTGAATCCCTTTCTTTGTTCTCCTGGGGAGGCTACAGGCCACGTGGTGGGTGCCTTTGTCTCCACAAGATGGAGGATGGCCACGTGGAAAGGGCCTCTCCTTCCCATAATCCCCCTCTGTCCTTTGTTCCCTGTATCCCCGCCTTTGACCCAACCCCAACCTGCCTCCCTGTGGGCATGGGCACCACCCCCTCGGGAGGTCAGATTACTCCCTCACCCATTGTTCCCCCATCAATGGGGGAGGCAGCCCCCATCCTGTTTCCTGCACCCTGCCCCCATCTTCCAATGGGTCCTGGAGATCCAGGCGGGAGGGAGGAGGGGGGAGGGAGGAGTGGGAACCCCTACCTCCAAGCTCCCATGGGCCCCAGACATCCAGGCGGGAGGGAAGCAGGGAAAGGGGGAAGCAAGAATCAGTTTCTGAGCATTTTCCAGATTCTGTGGATCGGATCAAGGTAGCAGTTGAGAGACATGTAAAGGGATCAGAGGTCCAGGACAAGCTTGTCCTAGAAGCGACATCTATGAATGCTGAAACATAGAAAATCCTTTCCAGTTACCCCAGTCTGTTTGTGTCCCCTATTCCCATGTCTGTAATACAGTTGTCCCAGTTCCCCTATTCCCAAACACCCTGGGAGAAACCACCCCCAGCATCAACGCAGCAGGCCCTCTCCAGCTGAAAAGGGCAGCCGTCACAGCAGCAGAGGAAAACACCAGGAGCAGAAGCTGAGTGAAGACAAGCAGCGAAAAAGTGAAAACAACTATCTTCTTTATATATTTTAAAATGGCAAGATATTGCATCCCGGACTTTGGGTTTAGGTCGGGGTTCTAGCGGGTCTTAGCATGTATCCCCTGGCCCCCCTCTCCCCCCAACAGTACCCGGTTCCCGAGCTGCTTTACCCTGTGGCCTGGATCCCATTCCCCCTGTCGCTTCCTGTGGGTCCTTTCCTGCTGTTACCCCTCCCCCGTGGCAAGGGCCGCTCTGGACCCCCAGCGCCGCCCTTTCCACCTCCCCATTGGCTCCTGCCTTCCACACCTCGACCCCGCAGCCCTGGGTCCCGGTGCCATCCCCTACTACATCCCTATTGGCTTCCCCAGACCACATGACTCCCCCGCTCCACCCCTTGTAAAACCCCCATGCAGCCAAGGTCAGGTAGCCATATTGTCCAACACAGGAATTGACAGCACATCAATAAAATGCTCTCAGCTCTTGCCGCAGGGAATTTGGTCCTTCCTTCACCCCCTTTATCAAGGTCCTTCACGCACAGCAGTAGAAGTGGCTGACCCACCTTCCCAGAGCCGCGGAGCCTGGGAGCAGCAGCGGGACCGGGACCAGGACCAGAGGAGCCATGGTGCCCCACTGGGCACAGAGGTTGCTCTGGACCTGGGAAAAACACCAGAACGCTGCAGGGTAACACTTCACTTATGGCACCATACACACCACAGAGCTGAGCTCTGGCTCTGTCACCACAGCCAAACCCAAATGTTCCAGCAGCCCACCACTCCCATCTTCCAGCCACACAAGGCTGGAAGGGGCTGAAGACCTCAGGAAAAGAGCTGCTGACTACTCTTCATGTCATCATCACAAACTCCTCCTAGAATCAGTTGCAGTAGTAACCACCAAGAACTTAAAAAATTACTATAGGCAAATTTGAGTTCATTTTTGCTGTCTCCCTCCTTTCCTCAACTGAGGAGCCTTTAGAAGCCTGCTCTGTGCCAGCTGAAACCACTTGTGTTCCCCTCTAATTTTGGTCTCCAGGATCCAATCAAGACATACAAGTCCAGTTAAGCAGTAACACACTGGATGGCAGAACAATGCCATTACACAGCCTTTGTCCCTCCTAATTTGTGTGATAAGGAATGAAATTAAATCTTACATACCACAAACATATTTATGAACCACATTCCTTTTTGTGAACTGAACAAAAAATTCTATATGGACTCATATGGAACTGCTGATGGAGAGGACTACCAATCACTACACCATCAGCTCCTGCATCTTACGTTTGCAAATAAACATGCTGTGTAGAAGGGATTGCCCTGGAAGTTACTGGTACATTTGAATGCAAACTACCAACCCATGAAAAATGAGGCATTCATTTGCTATAAAAATAAATTAGGAGTCAATGCTTTGCTGGCAAAGCCATTGGAGTACCACAGTTCATAACTATTCCTGGCACTATTAACAGATGTCTTTGCTTGTACTGTGAGCAGCCTTATGATATTGTCATATTCAGCAGTATTTTAAAGTGAGTGCAAGCAACTTCATTTTGGAAGGTAATAAAACCTTGCCTGATACAGAAATCTCCTGGGAAATTAGACAATAATGTTACCCACATAACTGTTTTTCTTCTTAGGAAATCATGGTTTCCACTACACTTTTAGAGCTATTCCAAGTATTGTTTAACATCACCATTTCCATGCGAATATCTCAATAAATCAGAAATACAATAAACAGAAATACAATACTTCATATGAAAAGTGAGCCACGCATTCGGGACCATAAGTTTTCCTTTCTCAATTAAAAGGGGAATGAAATTGATGCTGAATGTAATGTTCAAGGGCAGTAAAAGCACCCAAATGCTCCTAATAAAGCAAAGCTGCTCACTGTGCACACACACTCACACCAGATACTGTGGAACATTGCTGAACAATTTAACTCCATGCCAGGAGAACCGGGGAGTTGGAAAAATAACCCACAGCCCTGGTCCTGCAGAGATCACTCAGAACTAAAAGCAAATAGTTCACGCAAATGAACTTCCGACCTTGAAGGCACTTGTGAGACTGCAGTTTGATCTTTTGAATAAGCACTACTTGGAATCCATACTGGAGCAAAGGCACACCACAACTCTCATGCTTCTTAAAAAAATATTTAAATAATGGTGAATGATTTCAGGTCTTGTGTCTCAACTGCTACTGCGATACATCAGTGACCTACTCCTCACCTATTCCTGCATCCATCTGTGTGCAACTTTTATACCATCCAAATCAAGCTTTCAGTGGGGATTAATTGTCCCATACTCCCTTCACACCCCTGTTGTAACTACCATTCACAGCACGCAGATTTGTAATTAAAACTTCATTTCTAGCCTTTCTCTACAGCTCCTAATCAATGTTCCATTCACCAGTGCTGTTTCCCAGGCAGGAATCGCTTGGGGAAGGCTTCAAACAAGCACATAAAGGAAAGAAGAACTATACATACACAAGGGAAATGTATTTTAAATTAGTGGAAAATACACATTCATTTAGGCTTTGTTTCAGTTTTTAAACAAAACTGAAACAAACACACAGCAGCCCTGTGTGCCTTGCTGATATGTCTGTGCTCAGTCACACAAACCCATCACAGCCACCTTGTTCCCTTGCAGTGGGACACCATCTGTCCCCTTCTGGACATTTTAAATAACAATCAGAAGCCTAAGTAATAGCTATTATTTCCACAGTAAGAAAAAAATGCTCCAACTGGTCTGACAGTTATGGCTAAATGTTAGATAGGTGACTATTGCCATGGGCAAGGAGAAACACTGGGTCTTTAACCAATGCTAATGCCTGTAGGTAGTGTTTCTTGCTATTTCCATAAACCACCCTGTTTATTTCTCCACAGTCATCTTCAACATAGTACACAAGTGGGAAAGCAGGCATAAAACCAGGTCTGATGGAGACAGGGATAGACACAGCTGGGGCTGCCCAGGCCTGAGCCTTCCTAGAGTTCCCAACCCACAGGCAGGCTGTGTCTGGAGGATTCTCAGGAAAATTACAGCATTTTAGTGCCTTCCCTGACAAGCAAGCCAGTTGGCATCCTTCTCCACAAAGAGCTCTTATTCCTTGGCTGCTTCCATTCCCAGTGGCAGTTTGGCAAGGAATTTTGTCCAAATGCTCTCCAGTTAACCGAGCTGTGTCAGCTGGCACCAGGCTTGGCAGCTGCCTGAAAGAACCCTGAAAGCTTCACATAGTTTCTCTTCCCATCAACTACTTCAAGAACTCTTCCCCACACATATTTACTGCCATGAATACTAATTAAATTATTGCATATTCCATTTGATGATATACTATTTATGGTGTCAGGCAAAGGCATATTGATACATACCAATGAGGGTGTCAGGCTTACTGGCTGCTTTTTTGAAGCTTTGAGAGGACTTAATGTCATTCACACCAGCTGAGGGATTTTCTGAAATTAGGGCAGCTTTTCTTTGTGTGTGCTAAAACAATTTCTTACATAGTCAGAGCATCACGTCTTGTGAAAATGCCAGATGTAAGTCGGACACAGTGCTGCAGCCAGAAAAGTGGGGAACTGCAAAGCCATCAGCAACCTGTCAACATCCAGCACCAACCAAAGTTGTTTCCATCTTCTCCCTCCCGGTATGCCTTCATTTTCTGCCTGGAATCAGGCTGGGTTTATCTGACCATTTGAATTGGTTCTCACTTAGTAAGAGAAAGCAGCACATTATTGATAGAGAGTTACAGAAGTGTCACAAAGCAAGATCAACAATGCTCACTGCACCAAAAGCCACAGGGCACAAGCAAACCTGTCTTTTAAACCCCCTAAACCTCACTAAAGGGACATTTAAGTACACATTTACCATCAAACTTAAAATACTCCCAGTGTGAAGTCTTAGACATATTGGTCTGGATCACTTATTATTTATACTTTAACAAATACTTTAAAGTAAAATATAAGTATTCACTGAAAAAAAAAATGAAGTGCAAATACATTGTTTCTTCTTTACGCATGAGTACCACAAGTGAAATTTGACCAGAAAAACCACACCCTGCCTCCAGTCTATTTTCATTTCCCATGGAAACAGTATGACTATACAGCTACATCATGCAATTCATCAAAAGTAAACTTACTTATAAAAAGATTCCCTGATGAATGTAGTCTAAGAACTACCATTAGCTGAGGAAAAAAAGGATAAAAACAAACAAACAAAATAAAAAAGACTAGAAGCTAAGTGAAATTTCTTTACATTAAATTTCATTTTCTCACATATTTCAGGACCCCCCAAAAAAGCTATGGAACAGAAAAATCAAAATAAGTGTTTAACCTCAGTTGGTAAGAGTAGAAAAGAAGTAGAGTACTCAGGCAAATTACCCAGAGGTCTAAATATGTATTGACACTTGACTCCAAAATTATTCAGGATTAGAGATGCAAGAAACACACCAAAAAAAGGAAAACACATATGAAGCAGGATGAGAACTTTTACACTCAAGCCAAGCAAATACCACACTTTATACTAAAACAAATGTCAAACTTCAAGTTGTTATTTTCTACTTCAAATTTATAGCCTCACATCCCAGGTTCTACTCACTTCTAGGCACCGGGTGTTCTTCTCCCCACATTATTTCTGTTTTCATTTTGCCATTTCACCTACACTTGGGCAGGTCTATCACTTCATAACACCCCAAGATTGCATCTTGACTTCTCCAGTCCTTTCCTCCATGCACATCTGAGGCCAGCAACCATGAACCACACTTGCTGGTTTGTCTATTCAGGGGAATTATTCCATCTTGGTATCTTTTCACCCCTCTGACTGCTCCATTTTCTGGTAGCTATATGTCCCAACACACAGATGTCATTTGCAGAAAGTCCTTTGTGGACCATCTGAATTAAACACACAGATATTTTCCCACTCAGTATGTTCACAGCCCAGCTGAAAACCTCAAGAGGTTAAGAACTTACTGACCTCTGTCTGGAATCAGGAAAACACACTCCTTCAGACAAACCAAGCAGCCAAGGCACTCCTAAACCAACACTCCTCCTGAAGAGCACGTTGTAGGACTGCCCTTCAAAGCCAAGAAGAAACTAAATCAAGAGCCATAAATAGCTTTTACACACCTGATACTTGTATGAGGCAGTGAAAAGCCACAGCTGCCTCCAATTCTGCAGTGTTTAAAAAAATCAAAGCAAAATGAGAGACAGCAGGAAGTAGTTTTAGAAACTGAGGGTAAAAGAAGGATTTCTGTGAAATGACCTTCACATGAGCTTGCTGTGCTCCCTCTCACCTGGAAGTGGTATTAATGATGTGTTCCATGTGCATCTGGCTTTGATGACCACAGGGATTTGGAAGCTGTTCTGCCCACTAACTTTCTGTTGCTTTCAATTAGAACACATTCACACTTGTGCCAAGCAGGGAGCACTCACTCACCTGTCCACCACCTTCTTCCAAGGTGAAATCTGAGTTGAACAGGAGAAAAATGTGCTGTGAGAAACTGGCCCTTCTTCTGGAGCACTCCACCATAGAGAGAGAGCAGGAGAGACTGGAAAAGGGAAAAGCAAGGTAGAAAATTGAAGAGAAAGATCATTTCCACTTCCCTTTCTACAGACATACTTTAGGTCTCTATTGATACAAAATTTCCTGTAACATCTAGAGGAATGTCTCTTACAATTCTTCCCTACCTACAAACTCCAAAGCCATGGCACATCATGTTGATAAATATCTATGCAACACAGAATCGAGGAGTAATAATTTAATTGTAACACATTCATCTGGATCTAACAGAAGACAGTAATGTAAATCTACTTGACAAACATACCCTAGGGCCAACTTGAACCCCCTAAATTATTTTAAATTGCTATGTGCCATTTTGTAAACACAATTATCAGTCTTTATTTCAGTTGCTATCTTGGTTGAACAGGCAAAGTTGGCAATTAATCATTGGTGTGCCCTAATATTCTGGAAATCATTGCTAGAGATCTGCACTTCTTATACTTGGCAGTAAAAGAAATGGTTTCCTCTGTAATCAGCATGGAAGATTAAGCAAAACATGTTCATCCACAATGTTATGCATCCTGTAGGGGAAAAAATAATCTAACATCATGGCCTTGACATTGCTGTTCAGGTGGTTAGCTGAGCTTCTGAATAAACTTTTCAATAGGGGTCAGAACATTTTGCTCTTATAAATGAGGTTATAGTCATGCATGATCTGAAATCTCAGCCTTCTCTTAGCAGCTTGGAATCCCTTTCCATCATGATACCCATGGAAGAGGACCATCCAAATTCTATTTATATATATATATATATATTACTATAGCCATAGAGGTGTCTAGTTATGCTGGCACCAATTTCTGCTGTCTCTTACCTTTCAAATTCTTTGAAGACCTCTAAATCAGGGCTGCTGTTTGTTTTTTATGAAGAACAAAAGAGATGTAAAGTTGTTGCAAATAATCTAAAACTTAATTCTATTGTTGCTGTATCCAGGTCCTTCTGAGGCTTAAAATTTATCAGTAGTAGTTGATTAAACATCTATTACATCACTCAGGTCAGAACGCAGACATTCCAAGTTCTGTTGGTATTTCCTTGCTAAATCTTAGGGTTTAGGGCTTTATTATTCCATTATCTTATATCTCACTGAATTAATTTACAATAATAAGGGATTATGCCTGAAACTTAATTAGTCCAATTTTCTTTGATAGCACTTATGAGCAGGCCCCCAGTTTCTACTCTACAGCTGGTGGATAAAGAAACTACACACTGGGAACTTCAAAGAGAAAACATTCTTAAAACAAAATTCTATCTAACAGCACAAAAAACTAATCAGAATATCCTTGAAAAGGCCTCAAGTCTCTTTTTGGGGCAAAGATGCAAAATGAAGCAGTGATTGCAAATTCAGTATGCTGGTGGGGATCTCTAGAGCCACTAGTAGGAGATCCCAGCTGTGATTTCCTGGCAGAAAGCAGGATCAGCTCCTCTGGGAAAAACAGGTGTCACCTCCCAGGAGATGTTCTGCACTGAGCCCACACATGGCATTGGTGAATCTTGTAACGAGCCTGGGTCCATTGAGCCAAAGGAACTGACAGAGAAACAAATGTGCATTTGCTCTAATGGTACTGTTTTGCCTCTCCATAAAACATGGCAACAAATATATGCTGGATCCAAAGAAATCCAACTGATCAGGCTGACACCTCGAAAATGTATAGTCTGCCATGTGTACAGACTCTGAAGCTATAGGAGTGACTTCTTCCTTTTGGCAATGGAAATAGTTGTGCACACTGCCAGTAACTGGGGAGCACTTCCCCACTGCTACAGGGGTGTTTCAGTTCCTGTATCAGCAGCAAAGATCTGAATACTCTCCTGAAGGTGCTCTGAATGCAAGGAATCAGAAGAAAAAGTCACATTTCAGATGGGGAAGATGCATTTTCAGTACAGACTTTCACCACACTTAGACCAATATTTCCTCTTACAAGCTGATTAGGCAAGGAACAGAGCAGCATTTTCAAAAAGCAGCATTGTCTGTTGGATGAAGAAGTTTATCAGGCATGGGTATAATGCAACTTATGAAAAAAATTGCAAAATGTGGCTTAATGCCCATAGATACTGTACAACAGGCCGTGACTGTATTAGAGATGTATAAGGGATTGTCTTAAAAATAAAATTCTGGAGCAAACTACAGTTTATTAACTTATTTCAAATTAACTGCAACACAGGACATGTGTTGAAAAAGTCTGGAAAAAACACAGGAAGAAGTCTGTATACATGCCAATAACTCTTACTTTTTGATGCTGATGTAAAAATGGAAAAAAAAAAAAATGGCTTCCTTCCCTTACTAAGACTTCATAGATTTCTGAATGCAGTACTGAGGGAGAAAAACTGAGAGAGTCCCAAAAAATGTTAAGTCCTGCACGCAGCACAACAGAGTTTATGCAGCATAGTCATAAAGGTGCTTGGTTGTAGTTCTCTACACTCTCACATAGTACTTCTTTCCTCATTTGAATTTGTAAGTGAATCCTGTATATTTACATAGGAAAGCACAAGCCCACTGTTATTCCCAAATTCATACTCAGCCCAGCTGCATACTGGGGCCTGCATTGCCGTGCACTGTTCTTCCACCCCTGTTACCTCTAATGATTCAGTACCTCCCTGCAAACCCTTCCTGCAGCCTTCCTCTTTCCCAACTGATTTTACCACAAATACTTTCCTCAACAGCTACACAAATGCTCCTGTGCCACGCTAGGCTAAGGAGTTGGGAGTTTTCACAGACTCTGGCCTTTCCTGGGTCTTTTTTATTAACAGCATGGAAACATATGGCTCAGTTTCAAGTGTCTAATTGCCAATATCTACAAGTGCAGTTGAGAGGTTCAATTGTATGTGTAACATCTGATATTCTGATTGTATTTTAATTAAGACTTGAGAGCACTTCACATGTCAACAGATGGCAGCAGATATTCTTTGGAGAAAAAAACCCAGCCCAGTAATTCTATTTCTTTTAGAGGGTTGTCTTGCCATTTATTGAGGTAGAGTTTGAATGAAATGAAATGAAATGAAATGAAATGAAATGAAATGAAATGAAATGAAAAAAACTTCAGCAGCTGCAAAAGACTAACAGTGGATGGATTTGTGCGGCGTGGGTTTTTGCTCTCCCCGGCCGCACGCGGCTCTTAGGAGCCCGGCTGTGGCGTAGCTTCCACGTGCTGCCGGGGTTTGCTGCCGCGGGTTTTTAATTTATGTTAAAATAAGTCAAGTTCTGTAATCCCGCGTTTCCCCCGCGTTGTTCCCCCCCGGGGTTTGCTGCCGCGGGTTCCCGGACACGGCTCCGTGTCTCGGGCGCGTGGGCTGGCCAACCGCTGTTACCGTGCGCTAGGAACCCGGCAAAGAGGAAGGAATTTGTCCATTTACTCCGTGCTTGGCAGGAACGGTTTATTGGTCACGTGGCGCGGTTCGATGGAAAGACGCGACCGCTCCCGACACTCGCATGGGAGAAAATGGCCTCTGACTGCCGGCGGGATAGGGCTTTATAGAGGGGCGGGGCGAGAGGATTCACGGCCTGCCGCCCAATAGGGGCGGCTGCCGTGGCAGTGACGCCAGCAACAGCGACCAACCAGAGAACCCCGCAGGGGCGGGCACCGAGCCAGAGCGGGCTGAGCGGGATCGTGTGGCCAGCACGGGGTTTCCCGGGGCCGGACGGCAGGGTGGTTACAGGAGCAGCACAGGGGTAAGAGCCGGCAGCAGGCAACATGGGGGCAGAAACCGCGGGGGGGAACAACGTGGGGGAAACGCGGGATTACAGAACTTGACTTATTTTAACATAAATTAAAAACCCTAATCTAAACCCAAACTCCGGGATGCAACATCTCCCCGCTTAATAAAATATAAAAAGAAAGCAGTGGTGTTGATGCAGTCTCTCAAGGGGTGGCCTCTTCTCCCAGCTTCTTCTGCTGCTGCAACTGCGGTGACTGCTATGCAGGTGGAGAGGGCCTGGAGATGGTGCTGGGGCTGGTTCTTCTCAGGGTGTTTAGGGATAGGGAAACTGGGACAACTTTATTACAAACATGGGGATTTGGGACACACACAGACTGGGGCTTTGGGGAAAAACATTTTTTTTTTTTTTTTTTTTTTTTTTAAGGAGATTGTAGGGTCCTTTTTCTTTTGCGTCGCCTGCGGTTTGATGCAACCCCCCGATTGGTGGGGTCCTCTGCCACGCTCAAAGGCACCCTGACGTTCTGAACTACCACCTGCACAATTGCTTGATAACTCACAGCTCCCCTTAAGGTGCTGTGGCCTGCCTTACTTTTATCTTCACGCGAGGCAGGTGCGCGTTGTTCCTTCAGTTTTTTGGGAGAATGGGATCTCCCTCCCCCCCTCTCCCCCCTCCCACTGTCCCTGGGGGTGCCCTGCCCAGAAACGGACATTTAACCACAAAATGTCCTCTTTGATTGCAGTGGAAGCACTGGCGTCTTGCTGGAGGCTGCTTCGGACCAGCGTTCTTTGGAGGCACGGCATCCAAGGCAGCAGTGTTCATGGATGCCGCTTCCAGGACAAACTTGTCCTGAACCTCTGATCCCTCTACATGCCTCTCATCTGTCGGCTTGACCCGTTCCACGGAATCTGGAAAATGCTCAGAAACCCACATCCCCCTGCTTCCCTCCCTCCCGGGTCTCCGGGATCCATGGGAATGTGGAGGCAGGGGCTCCGATTCCCCCCCCTCTCCTTTTCCCTCCCGCCCAGACGTCTGGGGCCCATGGGAACTTGGAGGTAGGGGTTCCCGTCCCCCCCCCTCTCCTCTTCCCTCCCGCCCGGCTCTCCGGGGCCCATGGGAAGATGGGGATAGGGGTTCCCGCTCCTCCCTCCCCCCTCTTCCCTCCCGCCCGGATCTCCGGGACCCATGGGAAGATGGGGACAGGGTACGGGCAATAGGACGGGGGCTGCCTCCCTCAGGCAGCGGGGTGGAGATGGCAGAGCTCTCCCCGGTGGAGGAAGGCGGAGTCGATGACTCAGCAGGGACGACATGCAAAGGACTGGAGGGAACACCCATTCGAGGGAGAACAATGGGTGAGGGAGCAACCTGAACTCCCGAGGGGGCGGCGCCCACGCCCACAGGGAGGCAGGTGGGGGTTGGGTCAAAGGCGGGGACACCAGGAACAAAGAACAGAAAGGGGTTGTGGGAAGAAGAGACCCTGCCATGTGGCCACCCTCCATCTTGGGAAGACAAAGAGATCGACCACGTGGCCTCGGCCTCCTCAGGGGGACAAAGAAAGGGGTTTAAAGAAACAGAACTGCGCGGGGTAGCGCCGAAACTGGGATTTTCAACTGGGAAAAAGGGATTGGAAAAGGGGTTTAGGGTCGTGGCCTCAGCGAATCGACCGATCTCGCTAAGGCGGGGACGCCGGGGTGGCTTGGGGGAGCCAGGCGCACGGTCCACATTTGTGGAGCTGCCCTGCGTCTCAGACTGACGGGGTGCTCCCCCTCGCCCACCCAGGTTAGGGGAAGAAGGGGTAGGAGAAGGGGATGGGGAAACAGATTCAGAGGGAGTAACAGATTTTCCGGATGGTTCTTTCCTTTCCCCAACCGAGTTTCGCGCGGGGTCTGATTTTACTACATCCGTGATCAACAAATGGAATTTAGGGAAGCAGTCATCTATAGAGGGATCCCTACCGATCCCCTCTGCTAGCCTTTTTCCCACTTGCTCCCAAAATTCTGTTTTGCGCGCGTCCTCGGTAGACAGACGGGGGAAAGCAAAGAACAACCACCGGACAAATTTCTTAACTAAATTTTTTGGGTAGGGGCCCTTCACCAAAAGGATTTCTTTAACTTGGGAATAAAATTCCTTTTGTTGGGCAGATAGCACGGTCCCCATGCTTCTTCCACCCAAACCACCTCACCCCTGGGGCAGTAAAAAAGAGAAAAAAAAAAGCAAAAAAACGCAGGCGACTCCAGCGGCTGCCGTTCGTGCTGCGCGCTGCACGTCCCAACCTCGGGAACACGGCCAGCCCTCCCCGTATTAGCTGGACACGTTTCCACGACTAATACTTACCAGACTGAAGTCTCTGCAAAGAAAAGCTGCTACCAGGGTCCGGGAGTCCCGGGAAGTGTTCTTTCTTCTGCCCTCCTGGCTGCGAAAGTTTGCACTTCCTGTCCCACGCGGGACACACTGTCTGGTCCCTCGTGGGCGACGGAGACTTCACTGACGTACTTTGGAGAGCCCCTGCTCTCGGTTTCCGTCCGGCACGGAGCTGTGGTCTGGCGCAGATCGCTGCCCGCTCTGGCTTGGCGGCGGCGCTCCCCCCTTGGCGGCAGCGCGGCCCCTGGCCGGCGGCGGCGGCTCCCGGCGCTGTTCCTGGAGCTCCGCGGTGAACCTCCGTCCACGCAATCAGCTCAGCGCTGGCCTCGGCACCACGTTCGGGCGCCAATTGCGGCGTGGGTTTTTGCTCTCCCCGGCCGCACGCGGCTCTTGGGAGCCCGGCGCTGTGGCGTAGCTTCCACGTGCTGCCGGGGTTTGCTGCCGCGGGTTCCCGGACACGGCTCCGTGTCTCGGGCGCGTGGGCTGGCCAACCGCTGTTACCGTGCGCTAGGGATCCGGCAAAGAGGAAGGAATTTGTCCATTTACTCCGTGCTTGGCAGGAACGGTTTATTGGTCACGTGGCGCGGTTCGATGGAAAGACGCGACCGCTCCCGGCACTCGCATGGGAGAAAATGGCGTCTGACTGCCGGCGGGATAGGGCTTTATAGAGGGGCGGGGCGAGAGGATCCACGGCCTGCCGCCCAATAGGGGCGGCTGCCGTGGCAGTGACGCCAGCAACAGCGACCAACCAGAGAACCCCGCAGGGGCGGGCACCGAGCCAGAGCGGGCTGAGCGGGATCGTGTGGCCAGCACGGGGTTTCCCGGGGCCGGACGGCAGGGTGGTTACAGGAGCAGCACAGGGGTAAGAGCCGGCAGCAGGCAACATGGGGGCAGAAACCGTGGGGGGGAACAACGCGGGGGAAACGCGGGATTACAGAACTTGACTTATTTTAACATAAATTAAAAACCCTAATCTAAACCCAAACTCCGGGATGCAACAGATTTGCTTTGTTCATCAAGAAAGCTTTGGTTAATTACAGTTGTGTTTCATGCAGGACATTCAGATTTCATAATCCATGTACTGTATGTCAGCACAAAACTACTCTTTATACCCTATCCTGCAAAAGAAATTGCCCTAGTGAATGGGAAAGGCTTCACTTCCACACTGCAGATGAGGTTACTACCATTGTAGGATCATACCTTGGAATACAGACTCCAAGTAATTTTCATTATTTAGATCTCAATTGGCCTCAAGAGAGTTTTGATGTCCACAAATAACAGTAAATCTTAATTGCTTCTTTTGATTAAGAATACCTTGGATAACCAATGGATTTAGTTGGAGCAGAAGAGATTAGTTAAAGTTCAAATGCAGGGCAAAGACCTTTTGCTTGTCTTATAATGGAAGAGCATTATTACTGATAAAAATATAGTGTTTATGTTCTTCAGTTATTTCAGTCCTTTTATCTGGGATTTTTTTCATAACCACTCTAAACCACAAGCCACTTCAGCTTTTAATATTAATGCTCCCACAGGAGTGGAGAGAGAATGAAACAGAACTTTTCATGGTCCAAGAGATGTGTTCCTCCAATCCTAGTTTATTAATTGTAGCAGAAAACACCTTTATTAAAAATATGTGTTTCATTCTAAGGAAAGAAAAAAATGAGAATGTTCTTTGAAATAGAACTTGAATTCAAGGTGTGCTGTGAGAAAAGTATTACATATATCCTCAGCTCCTGCATCCATTCCCAAACTGCCATCTGGTGTGCATACATGATGCACTTGTATAATAACATGCAGAGGTAATATTGCTTTAAAATAGAAGTTATGAAAATTCAGTAAAATATATCATAGCTGACAACTCATTTTTCCCTGCAGCTTTTGAACAGACACATTTCTATTATCTCAATCTCATACTGTAGTATTCAAAAAGGAAGATGTACAGTGTGAAAATGAATTAAAGAATAATTACCTTTTAGCCCTTAGTACAGGACTGGCAGGGATAAGATCCAAGTCGACTACAAAATCTTTTTGAAGCCTTTTCCCTTCTTCTGTTCTGCTGCTACCTGGTTTTATCAATGAATCAAGTATTTATAGGTGGAGGTTTTGGCCAAGGGATGAATTTTGTCTGCAGGAAATCCATATGGATTTTGTAGATACTTACAAGATGTGCAAGGCACAGATAATATGAATAACATTGTTATCCTTATAATGAAGATAATATATATTGAAAAGGCAGAAAATACAACTTGACTCAAATATGCCAACTTATATCAACTCACTAAACCTTGACTTGACTTCAGCAACAAAGCCATTTCAGTACTGGTGGGGATCCTTTTCTTCTAACTTTTTGGTGAAGAGGCAACAAAATTTACACTGCAAAGTGAACTGAATTCCTACTCCCAGAGAACTTAAAATAGTAGGAGGAATTACAGCTGCTTCAACAGTGCATGTTCACCATCCTTCATTGCACACACACAGAGGGGACATCAGGCCATGATGTGCTTTTAACATTCTCTGAAGCAAATCTTCAATAGGAGAGATATGTGTCTTGGTAGGTGAATAGAGAGATTACTGATAGTATTCAAAACCAAATTGCATTTCATACATACCCCTTTTTGTCTTCATTCAATTCTAGCATTCTAAAAAAATAATAATTCAAGCCTTTTACAGTATGAGTACTGTGTTCCCTTTGAGAATGTGCATATAAATGGAAGAGAGAAGAAAAAAGTAAAAAGTAGTTATCTGGGGAAACATTAATGCATTTAGCAGTGATTATTGCTCAAACACAGATTCTGCTGCATACCATTATGTAAAATAATAATATCATTTTCCTTTTAAAATGGCAAGAATTAGAAAGAGATTATAATTAAGGCAATGCTTTGACCTCCCAGTTTCTCATGATCCAAACGAACCAATGCAAAAAAAAAAAGATTCCCACACATATTGTAGCAGATCCATTCATGCATCAGCAGAAAGCAGCCTGCCACCAAATTCAACATCTCAGCCCTTCCCCCTTAGCTTTTCTTCATCTCTTTTCTGGGCACTAGAAGATGGCCCCATGTTCTGTGCTGGTCTGACAGGGCAGGATCCCAGGATCTCAGGATCTCAAGAACTTGCCAGCCATCTGTCATATGAAACTTTATGAAGTGCAAGTAAATCTTGTGCCTGGGGAAAGGGTTGCTCCGTGTTTGTACTTGTTGTGACAAGGAAATCTCAATTCAAACAAATCTTGTACACTCTTCCATTGCACTGGTGGGGAGAGATGGGGGAGTGAGCAAGTGGCTGCATGGCACTTACTTGCCAGGTGGGGTTAACCCACGCGACAGTTCACATTTAATAGTCTCCTTTCATACCCCTCATTTATTCTTTCCAGTTCTGAAACACATGGAGATTGACTGTTTTGAGAGGAAAATGTTGTCAGACCATTATCAGTTGGAAACAAGTCACAAGAAACTATGAAATTCTTCAATATGAAACACCTTCCAAAGGCATCAAAGATGAGTTTTGTATTTGTTTAGAGTCAGATCTGCATTAGTGATGTGATCCATACAATGAAGCAATGCCACAACAATGCTGTGGCAAACACTAAAATATGGAAGGGGGAAGTTATCCAAAGCAGCCAGGGCAGTTTCTTTTGAACTTTCAAAATTCCCACATCCCCTGGAAGTGGGAATCGCTGGCAATCACTCAGATGAAGAAGTGAATTCTGATTATGACTGGTCACAAGTGCTCTTGTACAATTACCCTTGTTCATTAGCAGATTCCTGACTGGAATCCTCACATGAAGTCAGTGATTTCCCATTCTCAGCCTGAGAGCAAGTGAATTACTGCCAGTTGCAGATGTTTAACGCTGTCCATCCTCCCAACAGTCTCAGTTTCAGAAATGCTGCTGTAAGCCTGCTAATTCAGGCCATATGATGCTTTACATAATTCATTAATTTGCTAAAATACAGCATATATTTTCTGTAAGCTCTGCTTTACTGTCCTCCAGAAGGTTCAGGCACTGAGATTAGCATTCAAGTATGCACGTGGACAACACCCAGCACTCCAGTTGGAGTAGACAAATGCTCTGTGAACAACTAGTAATTCTATTAGTATGGAATCACACAGCCTATTCCTGAAGAAAATGATCAATAAAGAGGAGATACATCAGTGTCTGCCTCTGGAACTCACCACTATCAATGTTTCCGAGAATAGTCCCACCCTTTCTCCCAAAGCGTGTTGGAAAATGTAGAGAGGTAAACAGCTATCCTGAGGTGACAGAATGGCAAAATCCTGAATGACAACAGATGCCTGATTTACTTTTAAAACCATTTAAAAGGTTTTGTGTATTTTTAGCATAGAGATTTCTTCCTCCTTCCCCATCCCTCATCTGTAAATTGAGTAATTGAGTGTAGCAGGAGTAGTTTTGAGCCCAGGATAATGGAATGAGTGTGTGAGAGCAAGAAAACTCCACAGACTCAGACAAAATGGTGAAGTACCAAGGCAGATATTAATATTTTTGAAAAAGGATAACAGTAGTTAGTATAAATTAAAATAAGAAATATCATTGTGACAGAAGGAATGAATTCTTATGTTTCAGACTCCATTTTTTCTGCTGAGTTGTCCTGTTAAACATAGGGAACCTTTCACAGCCAATTTATTTTATTGTTCTGTTAAGCTTATGGAATTTTTTTAAAGCAGTGATTCAAACAGCTTTTTAAACTTCCTTAAGTAGTGCATCAAGTACATTTCTTAAGATTAACAAGCATCTCTACTATGAATTAGGCACTACTGAAGGTATATTTGCAAATTCACCCTAAAATGTTCTTTAGAAAGTTTCAGGCAGAAAGATTAAACAAAGCCTGTATGAAACCAAGCATGAAGTGATGTGGTGCCTGTGTGCTGTAAAGTTGTGTATGGTTCTGGAAATGAAAAAGACCCTATTTAGCAGTGAAAATGGAGGTATTTGAGCAAGGAACAACAGTTGTGAGAAATAAAGATCAAGCCTTTAGGGGGGTAGAGAGAAGAGGACTTTTTTTCTTATCATTGAGGAAAATATTGTGTCAAAAAAGAATGTGGTTACCTTGTTTCCCTAGAATAGCACCTGATACTTTAAATTCTACATATATGTATCGATTACCAGGTTGACTTCAACATCCAAGGCAAACTTATCCATATCAGAGTTCCAGTGAGGAGCACCAAAGAGAGGTACATGCACAGCTAAAGATTTGCTGCCTACATCCCTGTTACAACAGAATCTGCCTGGAAACTTCCTCTTGGTAGGGAGAAAATTGTTTGTTCCACCTGAGCTGATTCTGGCACTTTTTAGGGAGTGAGCACACAGCTAAGCAGGCCCTTGATCTGGCAGGCAGCCAGGAAAAGCACCTACAGGATCTGTAGCATCATTGTCTGTTCCTGTTTCACAGAACCCTTGCCAAATAATCCTGGAAAGAACCTTATTTCCTTTGCTCCAAACCTGAACATTTCCTCATTCAAAAGCTTGTTTTAGAGGAGGAGAGTTTCAAGATATAAAAACTCCAAGCTTCTTTTCACAAAGCCATTTGCTACTATAGCAGTGACTTCCAAATCAAGTCTTTTCACAAAGCCATTTGCTACTATAGCAGTGACTTCCAAATCAAGTCTTTATTATGAACTCCATCTCTCAATTATACCAACTACAACCAAAATTCCCTGCCAAAGCTCAGAAATGCATTAGACATGGCTTGAATACTGAGGTCTGTGTGGATTGCTGTTGCCTTTTGCTTTTGCAAGAAGCTAATAGTACCACATTTCTTATTGTTCTGTGCTCTGATAGAATATGCCATGATCTGTCTCCAGTCACCATCACTGACTTCACTTCCTACATTCACCGAGGTTACACAGACTCCGGTTTTGGTTTCAGCCTGTCTTGCCCAAATTCAAAAGAATGCAAAACACTCCAAGGAGCCCATGTTTCTGCATACCCAAGAAACCCCTGCTCCTGTGTAGCAGCTTTGCCTTTCACACTCAGAGATAACAATCCGTGTGAAATCACACTTCTCTGTTCTGAAGTACCAAAACTCCAGAGCTGTGGCGGTGGAGCTCAGGGAAGCCCCAGGCACCTGCTGCCCCAAGGAAGCTCCAGTGCATTTCCAACCCAGCTTTTCTGGTTCTTTATTCCACAGCTTTGCATTTTCATTGCTTTTCACAGGCCGATGACTCCATCTGACAAAATACAAGCATCCTGTTATGATTCACATTATGTATATTTTATTCTTGTTGATTTTTACTTCGTCCTTCATCTTTCTCTTTCCAATGGACCTTCCTTTCAATATCCACTTACCTGTTTTCCTTTCATGACACATTTGTCTTTCATTCCTGACATCCATCATTTCTGGTACTTTCTTTTAGCACTGACTGCTTTTTCCTTCTGATTTTAGCATTCCTAAATATTTGCCTCCCTACACTTATGATACTTCTGTGGTTCCATGGTTTCCAATAGACCTCAGTAGTCTTTTATTTTTCCCTGATGAAAGCTGACCTGAATTCCTTCATGTGATTAAGACATTTGTGCCCACCTTCACTCTAAGCACAGATATATTTTTATTGAGTAGCATACAACGCATGTTGTTTGGCTGGGTGGGAATTGTCATGAGAAGAAGGAAAATGGAATGAAAATTCTTCCAGTTGAGTTCCAGACATAATAAGTCTTTATTTTAGCCCTGGTTTGCAACTGAAATGTTCATGTGTATTAAGCATTTGCTCAGCTGCAAAAATCTGTAAGCCATGTTAGATATTTCCACTGAAATTGATGCTGAAATTGGTGCTGAAATTGAGAACAACATTTCTGAGAAAATGACAGGAGGTGAAAAACCAAATTTGTGTGTGTTCCTAATTTTCCCTCCCAGAAAACATGTCATGAGGAAAAAACAATACCAAAATGAAATGTTGACATATCCTCTTGTAAATGCAGGCGAACCCAATGGGAAGAAATGATGATGTCCAACTCCATTTCAGAAGGCTGAATGATTTATTATAACTATGATAAAATGCATTAATATACTATATAAAGGAAGATATTCAAACTACAAACCTACTTGTTCTAACTATATCTCTAACTAATTCAACTAGTGACTCTCTGGTGAGAGTCCAGACACAGGTGAATCTGATTGGCCATCAGGCTCAAACAATCCTCACCAGAATCCAATCAAGCAATCACCCCAGGAAACTAATTCTCCAAATGCATTCCACATGAGAAAAACAAGGAGCAGAAATAGAAACTGTTTGCTCTTTCTTTCTGTGCACCTTTATGAAAAATCCTGAGAGAGAGAGAGAGAAATGTGCTTGCCACAATATTCAGTATTAGCAATTTATTCCTGATCTGCTTTCTGCTTTTCCATGTTAAGCTGGTTTTGCTCTGTTTAGGTAAACCTGGATGCTTCAAATGTGTAAGTGACTGCTCTGGGACAATCCAAGAAAACACATAACATTCACACTGTGAATGTTAAGAGAGAATATAAATACTATTCTATGTGTTTCTTTTTGTGCAAAATCAGCCAGGGGGAGGAAGAAAAGGCAATCAGACAGATTACTGTCCTTAGTGTGGGGATAATGCAATTCATTCCTTTTATCATCTTTTCACTGACAGGCTACTGTTTCCCAAAAGGTTTGATTAGGCTTTTAATTAACTTGAGCTGAAAGTGATGTGACCTCTAATTAAGTTTAATTTTGTTTCTTCTGGCAGTATAATAATGAATGTATTCAAATGAGACTCACAGATCAACACACCCAAGCAAGTTAGCTGCTAACAATGAAGGTTGTCAATAGATGTGAAAAGGGTTTTAAAAGGAAAGTTTTTAGCCTTAAAATTCGACTGGTTTTGTGAGCAGAAATTACTGAGGTGAGTTCCCATCATGTCTGTATGGCAGTACTTGGCCCAAATCACTGCAACTCCCCAATTAATATCAGCTCGTTGCCTCACAGGCTGGCCAAGTTGTAATGTTCACTAATGTGTGTCTTTGTGTCAATTATTTTTATGGTAGGGATTATTACTTGTTTTATGAGAGCACCCAGGCATCCCAGATTATAGGATGCTCCCAAGATCCTGAGCACAGGATTTGATGGCAGAATTGATTGCAAAGGTATACCAAACAAGTCTAAAATCAAGATGGATCTTGCTTCTGAATGAGATTCGAAGGAATTAAATTGTATTTTCATGGGTGACGAAGACTGACTTTTCCAGGACCACAAATGAAACCTGCAGCGGTTGCAGGAGGAAAAGAACTTTGAAATGCCACAGGAACATAGTATTTCTGAAGTACAATATCATTCTTCCTTTTCTCATTTCTATTTAACAAATCCCTAAGTTGTATCAAGGCAGGAAGAATGTTTTTAAAAGCTCATATACAACATTAAAAGATAGATATTCCACAGCTATCAATGTTGCCACAATAACTTTCTTGATGAATGTTAGTTTAAGTGTGATGTTTGCGGTGAATGAAATTAAAGAAAAAAAATTTCAAAGGTGGGCATTTTGCAGATTCTTTTAAAACTCCGTTTTGGTTTTTTTTTCCCTGAAGAATTTTACTTTTACTGACTTGCATGTACAAATAGTTTCTGTGGGAAAAGTAGTACAAAGGATTGCTGCTGTCACTGCAAAGTTCTACAAAATGTTTGGTAGAAAAAGTTCATAGGTTTTAGCTTCTTGTTGGTAAGGGGTTTTTTAATGTGAAAAATTCTCTTCAGTTAAACTCTTGCAGGAGTTACAGGGGCCATAGAAACAGATTCAGTTAGGTTGGAACAAATCATTAGGACTGGAAGTGCAACACTACCAAGGCCACCCCTTAGCCCTGTCCCAAATGCCACATCTACACTTCCTTTAAATCCCTCTGGGAGTACTGACTCCACCCCTGACCCCTGGGCAGCCTGTTCCAGCATCTGACCAACCTTTCTTTGAAGAAATTTTCC
The DNA here is from genome assembly GCF_024509145.1 of Vidua macroura. NCBI lineage: Eukaryota > Metazoa > Chordata > Aves > Passeriformes > Viduidae > Vidua > Vidua macroura. The sequence goes on from NC_071574.1 coordinate 17,387,633, forward strand.
AAATAACCTAAAGCTCCACTGGCAGAACCTGGATCTCTTAATTCTTTCAGAATCCTGAATCTGTTACTTGTGAGAAGACCCCATAAGGAAAATCTCCTTCCTACAAGATGGCTGTAAAGAAAAGAAAGGTGACTGGAAACAGCACTCTCTGTAAAAAATGGCTGGAAGGGATTCTACAGTAAAAGGAAAAAATACAATAAAGAGGGTAGCCAGAATAGGCTGAAATGGGAATGAACTGATAGGTGAGGAAAAAGCAAAAACCTGTTTCTGAGGAAATAAAAGATGGAAAGCAAATGGAGAAATGTTAAAATGAGAGAGCAATCCAAACAGGATTGCCTGTTGTGAAGGAAGGCCTGAGAAATAGAAATTAATGCTACAGTTGGTGTGTGTGGACTTGTAGAGTGGAAACAGATTATGGAATGAATTGGTATTTGCTTCTGCTTTTTCCAGCTTCTTCACCTAATTGTTCTAAAGGCTCCATGACAAAAGAAAATGCCCCCTGGATAAGTATTATCATCACTTTCCCCCTCACTTATTATGCTGCATTTTCAAGAGAAAGCAAAACTGTTAGAAATTTCTTTCACCAATGGCACTGTTTTCCAGTCCTGCTTCCTACTTGGAAAGCCAGTTCTTAATATTTGGAGCATTCACAGTGAGATTAAATAGAAGTCATGAACAAAGATTAGTGCACAAGTGAAACTCCCAACTCTACATGATTCCTGTTTTTACTTAATCATAATTTATTTAGCATGGAGTCTGTACTTGACAGAAATGTTTTAATGGATTAAGTTTGACCTCAGAGGCTTTAGGTAACATCAATTCCATCCTTTTCCCACAAAGAAGCAAAGCAAAACAGCAATCAGTCTGGAGTATAAATTTCCTTACTTTTTCTTATACGAAGCACTTGCTTTGAGGACTTCATGAGGAAAATAACACAACTTCACTAGAAAGATAACTGCTGTGTAGATGTGGGAAATGTGAGTGGAGGGGAAATGTTTGCATTCAGGTAAATCTGCACATTGCCGGTGAGTCTTTGATTAAGCCATAACTAAAAAACCAGTTTTTGTTGGGAGGACTCTTTCTTACAGGTGTATCTACATACTCACAAACACGTAGGTGTGCTCTTGGGAATCCTTCAGTGAGACCCAAGGAAACATGTATTACTTGCACAGAAAGGAACAAAGTGTATCAGAAGCCCATTTAACTGGACTATAATAGGCAGACAAGAGTAACTGAAAATTTGTTACAGGGAAAAATAGCTTGTGTTATGTTGGAATTTAGTTGGCTTTTTATAATTCTTTCTGTGAAGAGATTTCCCCTTTCTCTATTTATGCAATATACATGGGATATTGTTTTCTGGATGGAAAACTTCTGGAGCATAAAAGCAAAGGCAATCCTTTCCTGTGGAATTTTAAAGAAGGGTTAGACCTCAAGGGAACAGAGACACATTGGATGATTAGTATATGTAGGAAAATTGCTATTTCATCTTGAACCTTAATGAGGAAGCCTCCATATTTTTCGGTCAGTTAAATTTCAGCTGAATTGTATTATTTGCACACAGTATTGACCTTAAAATGACTCTCCAGGACAGTAAGGAGTATGCCCACTTAAGCATGTCCAAACAGCAGATAAATGACAACCATCCTTTTTCTACTCCAGAGACTGTCATAATTTTTGTGTTAGAAGAGGCTATTTGTGCATCTCCTTAACGTGTTAGTGTGCTCTTTCAAAAGGAGCATGGAGTATGAATATGAAGTAAAGAGCAGGTGATACAAAGGTGACTTACAAGGTAAAGACTTGGATAATAGGCAGAGAAGATGAAAGTAAAACATAGCCCCTGCAATGTCTTTTATCTTTTCAAGACCAAGGGGATTTGCCAGATTAGCATGAAAAGAAGCCTGTACCTCGTACACTGTGTAGCAGCAGTACCTTCAGAAAAGTTATTGCAACACAGTTCTACAGTGTAGACATGCTTTAAATATTTGTGTGTATCTTCTAATTCCTAAGACTTGTTTCTCTTTAGATATCTTTTTTTTTTTTTTTTGCCATAGAAGCAAAGTAAATTTTTGCTGATTAATAAATTTCAACATTGAAAGTGTATTTTTTTTTTTTTACATTCTTAGATCCATGGTTAATCCTTTTTATCAGTTTCTCTGATCTGTGAATACATCCAGTTCCATACTGTCAGCTTGCTGATAAAACCTTTCCCCCCAGAATGATTACCTTAGTGTCAAGTAGTGGAAAACATAACATCTTCCTGGGACAACCTACACAAGAGAAGTACTTGCTGTTAAGGTAGGAGGACTTTGTGAGACTCAGGAATTCCAGGCAGCCATGACCAATTCAGAGTGATCTGAAAATAAAATTTTAGTTTTAAGTATTTTTATTATAATTCTTTTTATTATTTAAAGAAAAAAATCCCAAACCCACAGGTCTGGAAGGTATCAGGTAACACTTCCCTCAAACTGAGAACTGTGCTTTGACATAAGATCTGCCTCTATCTGACTACGAGCGAGGCCTTGCAGTCAGTATTCCTCCTTAAATTTCCCTATCTGATTGAAACACTTGCTGGAATCCCAGCTTAAATCCTGCAGCTTGGCAGTTGCATAGAGAGCTCTCTAACCTGTGCCATTCATCTGCCAAGGCAGCCTTACTGCTCAGACCTGTGACTACATGAAACACAAACACCTTTTCAATGTGCCAGCCAGCTTCGTATCTTTCTGTTCCATTACATTCAAGTTTCTTATTATCTTCCTCCTTTGCCTTCTTTCAGACCTTGACTGTTGCAAGTTCTCTTCAAAGTCACTTCTGTGCTCTTTCTTTGACAGAGTCTCATCACCAGAGAGGCTTTTTCCCACTTTATGACAGTTTAATAATACAAACTGTGAAACCAGAAGAGCTTGTCTGTGTTTTCTGAAATATTCACTGGCACCCAATATGTTCAATATTTAAAATCCCATATCACAGTTAAAACATTCAAAACAATCTGTGGTAGAGATTGAAAATGTGTAATAACCATCATGTTTAAAATACTTTTCATGAGATACTATAAAATTGCCTTTCCCTCTTGAAGTTAATAGTTCATTGGGCAATAAAAGTCAAAAGCAATTATTTTTTTTCAGAAGCTATTTACTATTTAGTACATGAAATAAAAGCAACAGGATTAGAATCGCTGTTAATTTTCAGAAGACCCTATACCTGAATGCTCAATTCCTTTGAACAGTATTCATATAATTACTGAAGAAAACAAAGGAGGATTTGGTGCCTGCTTTCAGTGGACACATGAGCTACACCTACACCTGCACATCTGAAATCTTGATCAGCCTTGGAGCATTTCTGCTCACTGTGTTTCTTGGAGAGCACTGGCAGTTTAGACAGTTTAGCTACAGAGGATCAGCCCAAACAGGTGACAGAGAAGCACTCGTGCATGGTGCCAGTTCAGTGTTGTATTGACATTTAATGAGACACAATTAAAGACAAGGATCTGTGAAAGAGAGATCAAGGGCTGCAAACTGCAGCTTGTCTTGTCTGCACAATTGAGTTGTAAGAAACAAGTAGGACACTTACTTGTCTCACTTCATTTTCAGTTTTCCACCCATAATAAAGCAAATATATATGAGTTCCAGGTTTTCATGCAGGAGAAATAGTCATAATGTTCTATGTAGAAAACAAGAATAAGTTGTTAATAATGTAAATATTATCATTAGCTTTATCTTCATGCTTTTCAAGGAAAATACTGGCTTCACCAACTTCTGCAAAATGTCCAGTACAAATTATTCTTGGTTATTTCCCACAGACTATTGTAATACTGTTAATATATTGAATAATTGGCATGATTTCATTTAAACAGTGTCTATTAGATAACATTCAACTGTAAAAAGTAAGCTAAATGTTATGCAGTGCAAAGAAACAGAATGAGATCTTGCCAGGCAGATGAATCTTGTCTATCCTTGTGAGATGCTTCACCATATTTTCACTTTTTTCTGGAAGCAAATCCATTCTAATCAAAATTACCTTACCTGTAACACTGAGAGAACAAGAGCTGCATCCTTTGATCACTGGGATGCACAATGAACTATGGAAGAGTTCTCAGAGTCATTGGGCCACTCTGTTTTCTGAGCCAAAGACTACCATGAGAAAATGCCTGAGGTTTGTCATTTGTTTGCTTTAAAGTAATTTACATGATGTTGAGATATTAAAACTCTATTTAATGAATGCAGAGACATTCACTGGGAGAGGGAGCGAAATGCTGTTAAGAGAAAAACCTGCTGCAGGAAATGCACATTATAACATCTGTTTTGGCAAAGTGAGACCTGGACAGGCAGTTATCCTGAAAAGTCTCCCTCACAGCCCTGAGGAAAGTGTGGTTTTGTTTGTAAACACATGCTCAGAAGTTTCTCCATATGGACTGAAGAATAAGTCTCACTAAACCATGTGTAGCTATTATACTCCTTAGGTAAGGGCTGGTAAAGAAGTAGATGAGACCAGATCCTCATCTGCTGCTCTCCCACAGGAAGGACTCCAGCGTGAGCAGGTTCACCCTGAAACCAAGCACATGACTGCATATTGTGCCACCAGAGGAAAAGGGACTGAGAAATAATGGCTATTGTCCTCTACCTCTATAGCGGAGAGTGCATCCAGAACCCACAAATTCACCTATCAAATGGCATTCAATCTTCCAGGCAAAATCAGTGACCCAGACAGAAATCAACAGAGCATTGGGCATGCACCAGCCGAAGGTACAACAGTTCAGGCTGCAATAAATTTTGCACTTAAGGAGAAATTGAATCTGCTGCTTCTCATTGATGATTCAGACCTCATGCTGGAGCTTGGCATTTGTGGGGCCTTTTTTCCACTTCCTTTTTAATATGTAGAAGTGCAGTGGGAGGCAGAGCCTTTTGCAGCACTGAATGTCATTATCACCAGCGCTTTGCAGTTCTGAAGGGGTCAGGGCTGTAGCACCAACTCACCAGGGATGCAGAGCAGCAGCACCAGGGCAGGGCTGCACAGAAACCCGGGAGTGCCTGAAACATTCCCTTGATCTCACTCAGCAAGATAAGTTAGAAAGGACTCTTTGTTCATCAAGACAGAAAGGAGAAGCCTTGTGTAGATAACAGAAAACCAAAGGAGAAGCTGTTGCATCCTGGGATTGGGTTTTAGGGGTTCTTATTTGTGTTAGCTAGCCGAGTCCTGTGTACCCCTGCGCTTCCCCTGTGTTGTTCCCCCCCCGCGGTTTCTGGCTCCATGCTGCCTGCCATTGGGCTATCCCCTCTGCCGCTTCTGTAAGCACTCCCCCGACCGGCCCGGGGAAACCCCGTGCCTGCCACCCCAATCCACACGATCCCACTCAGCCCGACTCGGTGCCCGCCCCTGCGGGGTTCTCTGGTTGGTCGCTGTTGCTGGCGTCACTGCCACGGCAGCTGCCCCTATTGGCCGGCAGGCCGTGGATCCTCTCGCTCCGCCCCTCCATAAAATCCTACCCCGCAAGAAGCCTTGTGTAAGATAACAGAAAACCAAAGGGGAAGTCTTGTGTAGGTAACAGAAAACCGCAAGACAGAAACTAGCTAGTATGTTGATTACTTAAGCTGATTGTGTAACTAGAACTTAGGTGCATATAACATATACCCTTATATGGAAAAGATCATTACAGGGCCGTGGACTTTCACCGAGGAAGAAGAGAGGAACCTTCCTCAAACGACCACCAGAGAGTAGAAGACGACCCCCTAGCAACAGAGGGCGCAAGCACAGAGTACACCCAGAGATACCATGGACACGGAAGAAAAAGAGTATAAAAAGACTGTGGGAAGGGGGGAACGGTGTGAGCCATTGGCGGAGCGCTGACTCCCCGGCTGCACCCAGCGCTGTTTGCCTGCCATTGCTTGCTGTAATCAATAAATTTCTGATTGACTCTTGAAAGGCTGAACAAATTATTCGCCTCAATTTATAACAGTGCTGCCAGATCTCTGCAGGAAAAGGACTCTGGGGGCCACCACCTGCCACTGTCCTCTCCTCCCTGGCGTATGTGGAATTGTGCTGGGAGCCTTGCTGCAGCAGGAGATGGCTCCACTGACTGGGCATTGCCTGTGCAGACGAGAGACCCAGATGGACAGGCTGCTGTGTGCCTGACTCCAACCCTTCTAAACTGGGATTTCTGCTCAGGCAGCCCTTCCCACCAGACATAAATTCATCTCTAAGAGCTACCCTTTAAAAATGCTGTCCTGGTTATCTGATGTTTACTTGGTTTGTAATAGTGCTCCTCAATATAGTCTGTAACTAGAAATGGAGCAATTCTGATATACGCAATGCTTTTAAAAACATATTATTCTGTTTATTCCCAGAATCAATGAAAATTGCATTACACAAAATCAATTTACCTAAACAAGCTCAAAGGACAGGACCTTGCAGGTGGATTAAAATCCTCTCTGTGTTTCAAAATTCAAAGGGACAGGATGATGTTTCATAGACTAAAAACCCATGCAAATTGTTTTCTGCATTTGTTATGAACAGTTTCCAGGTATTCCCCAGAAACTCCGGCAGGACCTTCCTAGTTCCCATGACAACACTGAAACAACTACTAACTCTAGCTGAGCACCGATATTGAAATGTTAATTAACTAATTGCTCTGTTTGTTTTCTCTAATCCCCGATCGACTTCTGTCCATCACCATCACCTAAAGAAAATTAGACTAGAGTAGGCTGGGAAGCAGGGAGATGGAAAAGACAGAGAGCCCTCGTGCTGCCACCAGGGAAGGAGTGGGGACAGCTGTTGTTCTGGATTTCAGCAACAGACTCTGAAGGCCACACCTCCTTGCTCTCTGGCCACTGGTGTGCCACAAGGAAAGAAGAAGGGACAGCTGCTGCTCCGGACTTCAGTGACAGACTCTGCACGCCTCCTTCCTTTCGGCCACCTGGGAAAGCTACAACAGCGGGGGCGAGCTCCGTGTCGAGCCCCCTGCCCAGTTGATCTTTTTAATAAAGAGCTGAACATTAATAAAGACATTAGCCCTGTTCATTTCACATTGTTGATTCTTAGCTAAGAAATCCTGAAAGGGGCAATCTGACTCATGGTGTTTAATCGGCTTTTGGGTCTGTGCAGCTCACAGGCAACAAAAAGCTGCAGGAAGAGGGAACTTGAAAGGGGAAAAGGAAAACACATTCCCAAAAATTTTTGAAGCTACTCAAGTGAAAATCCATCACATGTACTCACATGCCAGCAGATCAGTTTTATCCAGGCAGAGCACACTGTGTTGGATATTCATTATTGATTTTGTGACAAATCAGATGTATTTTCACCTGCAGGTATAAATACATCACTGAAGATTTCATTTCTCAAAAAAAGCATAGAGTGCATGAGGATCTTAAATTTAAGTTGGATTTATTTTTTTCAGCAAGCCTTTGTGCATCTAATTATCAATGTGATCCTATTTGATCAAGAAGGCAGCACCTTTAGAAGCTATCACTGCCAGCATCTGATCTCATAGCAGAGAGCTCACTTTTTATGTTATTCTTACATTCTCCAAACACATTCTATGTATTGAATCCCTCAGGAAGGCCTCACTGCTTTTCAATTCAGCCTATGGTGAGCAGTCAGTAAACTGGTCATATTACAGCAGACTACGCTTGGGATAGTTTTAACACAGAAAGGAATGGATGTGAGAGTTCCTTGTCATTGTGCCACCAGAAGGAAACATCTACATTACTGTCAGTTCATTACACATAATTTTTAGCAAGTGACACTGATGCTGCCTCACAAAGTGAGCAAAAGTCTGTCTCAGCAGTGTTGGGAGGGATTTCATGGGGAATCAGCTCATGGGGTACAGCAGGAGGCTCTGGAGCCTGTGCTCTTCCAGCACTCCTAAGCATATCTGAGCAGCAAGTGTTTGCAGACTAAAGTAGGACACACAGATTTAAATTGCTCTGAATTGTACATAAAGCCAAAGTCCACTTGCATGCACCAAATGAAATAAGTTATTTAAAACTAATATTGTCCCTTTTTGTGTGGCCAGGAAGGGAATAAAAGAAGGGAATCACAGCAGGGGAGTGCCTGCCATGTTGTGTACAAGAGTATTCGATATCCAAGACAGACTTTTACCACAGAGTTTTGACATGTTTGGTATCTGAGGATAGGAAGAAGCTGGAGTAGACGCTTGGTTCCATTAGCAGCACAATCACTGTAACTTACTCACCCAAAGGCAGCTGGCTGGTTTCCCCATTTGAGGGAGAAATTTGTCTTGGTGTCATGCAAACAAGGACTTTTCTGAGCTGATTGTTTGAAGGTATTGCCCTCAGCTTTGTGGTTAGTCAAGCCTCCCAGTTGTAATATTTTAATTTTATTTCAAGTGAAAATATTTATGCATTTTTCACTGGTTGCATAAACCTCACTTACATTGCCTTAACAGGACCTAAACCACACCTCTGACCAATACTTTCTGTATTAATTCACAAGGTGGAATCTACCTCTTCGAATTTTCCATCAGCAAGACAAATCCAGGAGAAAAATGTATCAAGTGAGATGACACACTCTTTTATTATTCTAGCTTTCATTTGCTGAGGAGAGGGAATTACTCACCATCTACAACTTTGGAATACTCTTGGTAATAAATGTTGCATGGCAGAGACAGACACATCTCCACAGTCACAGAAGACTAAGGCATGATCAAAACTTAGTAATCCACCTGATTGTGACATTTCCAGGAAACATTATTTGCACCATCCTTATTTGCTGTGGACATAAAGGTATTAAAAGGATAGAGCAGCTTTTGCATAATGGTTTTTGGAAGTTTAATCTGTGAAAGATAAATTGTCAGTTAAAAAAATGCTCAAGGAAGAGAAAGGTCAAACTTAATTTTACAATTCTTATTCAAGTAGCAAATCCTTTTGCTGTGGAATAATTTATACACACATGAGCAGAGATATGGAGTGTTAGAGATCTGAACTCCCAGCTTTCCACTTAAATACTCAAATAGGGAACAACTTTTTACTTGTTCAATCAGCTTGTAACCTACTTATATATTAGACATACAGAGTCTGTATTTGAAGCGTTATGCAGGTGTTTAATTCATTTTAGAATCTCACAAGTAAAGCTACATAGGCTGTTATTATAGTGGGAATAGAACAAGAGAAGAGAGCTCATAACCCAAATTGTTTAAATTACAGGTTCCTTCAAAGTTGCTTCACTGTAGCTATAGTGGTGTAAAGAATGTAGAAGAGACAAAACTTGGAGATGGAGGTAACATCTCTTAGACCATATAATACAATTCTAGAAGTTAGACCAGTCCTTCCTCAAGTCTGAAATAAGTTCAGTAAAGCCATTTAACTGCTTTGCAGCAGGAACTTCATGTCTTGCCAATTTTCCTCACATTGGATAAAATTAAAAAACAAGTTTAAAAATGTGAAGTTAGTTAGTTCTTTATAAACTTGTGCTTATTTCTATTCTGTTTTTCCTGGTTTATGTGAATGTTTTCTACTTTAAATAAGTTTGGTTATCTAATTTATGTTTTGAAGTGAAACTTCAGGCTACATTCAAAGCCTCTTTATTTTTTTATGTAGCCCAGAATCCTGCCTGACCTGGAATAGTGGCACAGAGAGAATCAATGGCTATAAGAGTCACATTTTGGTCTGAAAGAATATGAAACAATATGAATCAGCCCCTTTGCACTTTTAAAATATTCAAAGCTGTAACTTCAAAGGGGATTTTAGGATTTTAAACTTTAGTTTAAGGCCACATCAATAATGTCTACTTTTCTGGATAATGGGTGGGAAAATTTTTTGAATGATAAGTACTTTTTTTTTCCTTTGTCAAAATAAGATGTTAATTTTAAAAAGCTGAAAGGACAGAAACATACGTAGATTTTAAATACAATGTTATTAAGTGCAAGCTGAAGCTGCTGTTGCGCACATTCAGGAACTGATAAGCTCACAACAGTACAATCAAAAGTGGAGAATATTGGCAGAAATCCCATTGCTATCAAATTCAGTGATTATTAATACACTCAGAGTGAGGATCAGGGCTTGGCTCGATGTACAAAATCCAGCATCTATCCTTATGTGGCTTCCACCTGCTGCCACTGCCACGTGGTGCCTCATAAACCCCACTTGAAACAGACAGGACCTTTTAGCATTTTCATTGCTTTGGTTTTGTTTTGTAGTTGCAAACATGATTTGCAAAGGGAATAAAAATCTAGAAGAGATTTAAGGATTTCAGACAAAATTCTACAAGGCCTTTGGTAGCATGATGCAAGGGCAAATTCAGAGTGAGAAAATCAGTTTGTTTTTAAATTCTTAACTGTTCTTATCCAAAAGACAGACAGTGGTTGCTGAAGCTGTATTACCAGGATGAGATAAAGCCATTCAGGTTGTTAACACAGAGAGGGCAGGGGAGCAATTTTCTGGCTTATGCAGTTAATCAATAGGAGATTCCCACTTCCTCTGGAGGGGAAGGGGAACAGTGCTTAAATGACAGTGATTCATAAAGCAGCTTGAAAACATTATAATGCTACAAAAAAGACATTTGAGAATGGAAGTAAATGAAGAGGAGAGATAGAGATAATTTATACCATGGGCTCAGGAATACAAGGATAGTGAGGAAGTTGTCAAGGCCAAAAATGTGCCAAAAATGGAGGCCAAATCATAGAGACAATCCACACTGCTGACACAGCAAAACCAATGCTTAGCACAGAGATTAGGTTATGATTAATGGGCATATGGAAGTGCTTGCCCTAAACTCTTACCCCAATTCCTTTGAAATAGTCCCAGAAAAAGGAAGATCACAGAAGATCATGCACGCCAGATCTGTTTCACTGGACATATCAGGCACAGTAATTTCTGTCAGCAGGTCATTGTTTGAGAAGCAGTTCACAGTAGAATATGGGTTTAGGCATGGGGCCTCTGGTTTGTTATCCCCTTTCCCAAGAGCCTGGTAGACAAGGATATTAAAATAATAAAGTGCCTATAAGGGTAGTGGTGGAATGAGACACCAGTCTCTACCTGGCTCTGCAAAATGATGAGATGGCACCAGTGAAGCATGGGTTGACACACCTGCTGACACCACATTTAGCTGGAAACTGAAAACAAGATTACTGGCACTGAGTAGGAGCGGATATCAGAGTCACGGAGGACTTGCAAAAATACAGAGATGGGGATCAGGCTGAACAAAAAGATTATTTAGAGTCCTAGAAGATGCCATCTCCAGCAGAAAATTGCACTGAACACATCTGTGATGAGAATGTGTCACTGTAACATGCAATTTTGTCTCAAAAGACCTTTTCTTCAGGTCCCTGAGGCTGCCAGCCCCAAAGGACATGCACTGGAGATAACAGAAGCTGCACAATGAAAGGCAGAAATAGTGACTACCCAAAGTGAGGAAAGAGCAGTCAAGCAGGTTATTGCCCAGTGAAACAGAGTTACACAATACTTATGTCAGAAAGGAGACCATCAAGTACGAAACCCAGTGGAAGCCACCAAGAGCATTTATTTTGCACTGCTTATTATTTTGTTTATCTGACTAGATATAAGTGGGGAATATTTGCTGTCATGTGTTTTTGAGAAGATTGATGAATAAAAGTGAATTTTAATTGGTAATTCCAAGGCAGTGGGAGTTTGGCTGCTGAATACAACAGACAGGTTGGAAGCACTTTGTATCAGAGAGTGTCTTTGCTGTCACACAACATCTCTATCCTTGCTCCCTTTTTTCTGCCTGTTTTCTCTGCAGGAACTCAACTTCCTCAAAAGCAAAACCTCCGCTTGATTCTGGGAAAATTTCCTCTAGGGCCCACAAACAAACCAGCTGGACAGTTTCCAGAGAAGGAGCCAGGAAGCAAAGCTGGTGGAAAGTATCATGGAAGGCAGTGTGTCTGTCCCTACAACCCTCAGCACAGGAGGGTGGTTTGCAGCAGCCCTCAGCTCCCAGGAGACAGAGGGGCTCCTTCTAAAGGCAGGAAGGACAAGGCCACACTGAGTTTCTGTTCCTCAACCTCCCAGCTGGGTAGTACTGGTCTCTCATGTTGTTTTTAATTTTAACTTTGATGAAAAACCTATATTTTTTGGTTGCTAACAGCATCCTCAGGACAAGATTAGCAGAAACTGAACATTAGAAACCATATTTCCCAAATTCTATGTTGTAATCACATACTGCTGTGCAGACCCTAGTTCTACTTTCCCACACGAGCCCCTTGTTGCACATTTCACCCTGTGGCTGTGAGGAAGCTTCTTGATTTTAAACAGCCTGAACAGCTCACACACATCTGCTGGACAGAAGGGCATAAAACTGAAGTGTGTTTGAGAAGAAAATCTGAGTAAGACAAAACATTTTCTTTAAAGCTACTAATTGATTTTTGTAGCTTTGTTAGAAAGTTCTTGTCCCTGTTAATTGCACATAAAAGTCTGTTTTATTGCTAGAAAATCTCTTCTATCATAGAAAACTCTCAAGCTTGGGAGGAGAAAAAGAAATATTATATTAATGGGAAAAGGAGAATGATTTTGTTAGTCTTGATGCACTTTTAAAGAATTTGAATTAAGCTACTGATTCTCTATCTGATTTTCTGCAGTGCTGTATAATCTGGTAAGTGTGTGCTCAATTTATCTGTTTCTGCATGTGTGCTGGATAATCCATAGCCATGTATATAAAAATAACGTGGCACAAAAATAACTGCGTAAAATTCTTACTGACATTTAGATAAAATCATTTAACCTGAAAGTTATGTGTTAATTGTTTCTTATCATAGCAAGTATCTAGGTTTTCTAGACTCCACTGAAAATCTGATCAGTGAATAAATATAAATGCAACTATAAATACAACATAGTTGTTTCCTGATGTTTCTGTCTTGAAATTCTGTATTCTGGAGACATTTTTAGCTATGACAATTTTATATTTATATGCCTATTTTATATTTATATGCCTATTTTATAGGCAAAGAGTGTGGTTTTTTGATATCTCTAGGCTCAGTTTAACTGAATCCTAAAAAAAATCAGATACATCTTCATTACCTGCAGACCTCGTGGTGCTTCATAAAGAAATCACAAGAATTTAAAGCCAAATAAATAGTCTTAATTTATATTCTTCCCCCCAAACAGATCACAGCAGAAGAGTGATATAATGTGGGATTCTCAGTTCATAGTTGTAAATGGGATATTTTTGCATTTTCATGGTTTTAATGATTAAAGAAAATGGGGTAGATGGGAATTGTCAGCCTTGAAAAAGTAGGCACACTGGGATTTAGCTGTACTGTTGTCCCACATGCCCTGCACTGTACTATTCTGTTGTCCAATATAAAAGTGTTGGAAATCCAATGCACTTAAAGGATATCTGATATGACTTGTAAGCAGCCTGTTATCTCTGTGCTTTATAGTCCAGACAGCATGAAAAGCAGAGAAGAGAAATTCTGGATAAAAACTATTTTATAAGTAGTAGCATACACTAAAAGCACTTGCAACAGTTGATGGTGTAGTACTTGTGGTACTTGTAGTAGCAAAAGTAGTCACCACTTTGGAAAATTAGAGACAAGCACCTAAAATCAAAGTTAGGAATCCTTTTAAGGCTGGATTTATAATGTCTGAAATGGTGTATGACAGATCCATCCTTTCACATGCTGTAGAATTCCCTGTTGGCAGCAAACCAACTCTGTGAGGGTCATTGCACACCAAGGCAATCCTAGAAAGAGACATGGACAGGTAAAGAGAAATAACAAAGTCAGGGATAGTGTCAAAAATGTCAAATTCAGGATCATTTAAGAAATAACTTCACAAAAACCCTCCCAAATCTTTCATAAATGATGGGTTTGAGCCACAATATGCCTGAACACCACAACTCCTCTCTTGACCATACACATAGAGGACTTAAAGGATCCTTCACTGAGTTGAATTACAGCTCACATCAAATACTAAAGGCAAAGTTTTCAAGCAGATTTGGCTTTCTGCAAGGGTCCATCTAAAATAACAGGAATTGCCATGTTGCTATGTTTCCATTCTCTCTTCCATGCAATTGTCAGTCAAGTGATTGCTTTATGTAAAAAATTATAATCATTATAATCAAATATAATTTAAAACTTATGCTAGGTGGGATGATGTTGCATCAGAACCACTCTCAAAGTTGCAATTAAATCTTCTGTCAGTGTTTTTCTTATGAAGTCTGGTGTTCATTGGGTTTTTCATTTATTCATGAATGTTTATCCAAAATTCAGATGCACTTGTGCATAAATATAATTAAAACATGTTTATTTTATATTGAAGAATATGAAGGTAATTAGTAATGTAATGAGTTGAAGGTCAGAGCAATCACGGGTATTTTTACTTAGTTTGTAAATAACCGTAAATATCTTTGCACATGTACAATCTCCTTGCAGCTTTGGCATGCTGGCTTTAAAAAAAATGCCATAATTCCTTGTTTTCAATTTGCACCCTCCCTTCAGATGTTTATGAATATTGACACAATCCCCATTTTGTGCAATCAATAGCTGGAACTACACAAATACATTTTTTTAATGTTAAGGAGCATGGGACATTTGAAGTCATGCCTAATACTCCTTTCTGTATATTAATGGAGTGATTGGATAGGGACACGTGGTCTGAGGGGAACTGACAGAGTTATTCCTCTGCAGTTGTAGTCCAGTTCATGCCTCTTTGATAATTACCTGGACTAGGACTGTACCAGGCTGTGAGCAACCTGATCTAGCCAGCTCTGCTCTGACTACGTGACCTCCAGAGGGCTAACCTGAATTTTTCTGGTATTTTATGGTGCTATTCTATCACACCTGATATCATCAAGAAACCCCTTGTTCTAGAAGGAAAGTTGCTAATCATTAACATGCAGCTCTGGTACTGTGAATTTCTCAGTGCCCATATGGCCTCCCATGTTAGCACCAGCAAAAGGACAGATGTTTTTGTTATCACAGCTGGAAGCTGAGTTGCTCAATGAACAACAAAGAGCAAATAATTAGACAACAATCCTTAATGTGTAATACAAATCAAGCAGGAAATAAGTAAAAATTGTTTGGAATCTCAGTACCATGGGATGTTTTTCATGCAGTCTAGGAGAGTAAATGCTACAGAAACATCCCCGTAAGGTGTGCAAGCAGTGCAGGAATCAGAGGCCCTGCTACCTGAGGTTTTGGCCAGATGCAGCCTTAAAGAGAGGCATGTTGCTCTTAGGCAGGATCTACCAAGGAGAGAGGAAAATAGATTTGCTCTTGAGAGTTAACTCAGTTCTGGTAAGCCATGCATTCCATTTGCCAGCAGGAATATAGTGTTCTGTGATACCACAAAAATGTGTAAAAAGTAAAGTGTGCTCTTAAAAATTGCACAAAGCTGATGCTTGAAAGGTGAGAGTCCCTCCATCTGTGTGTGATGGTGGAGCCATCAGGCTCTGTGACACCTACTCCACAGCCAGAGGGAATGGACAGAGCTCTGTCACATCCAAGGGAGTGACCTTTGCATTGTGCAGAGCTCTGAATTCACATACCCAGGAATCCTGCTGCTCCTGTTTCTATGCACACACTTTACCAAGTGGTCTAAGTTTGGTCTGGGGCTCCACTTGGGAGCTGCAGTCATAATTTTTGTGTGCTGGTAATGAAATCCACTTTCCTGCTTCTCTTTCACAGCCACTGATGATCTGAACCTCAAGCATGGCACAAGCCTTTCATTCCTGACAGGACCCCCCTCATGCCCAGGCAATAAACTGCTGGAGGACCTCATGCCCGCTCTGAGACTGGGGTGCTCCAGGTGATACTGCAGAAAACAACTCCCACCTTTCCTACTTTGGAAACTGCACACATGGCTTATTCTAGTGAACACAACTGTTGTGTTGCCCTGAGCAACTTTATTAATAGGTATGTGATATTCAGTAATTAGGTAGGTAAAATTAATGCTGAATGGAAAGGTCTGAGGTTTGGTGTTTTCTTATTAAAAAAGTGATTTTTGCCAGACATGGCCTCTGAAAAAATCTGTAATTCCAGTGATTAAGAAAGACTGACTTCAGAAAGTGGGAACTTGACCACAGAGAGATTTGGGTAAGATTTCTAAAACAAAGTGATGCAGCATTTATGCTCCACTGCTTTCTGAGTATCTAAATGTCTTTTGCAAATGGAACTAAACTACATTGGAACATTAATTTCTGAAAGGCATCATGGTGTGATAAGTTAGAGAAGACTCTTTGTTCATCAAGACAGAAAGGAGAAGCCTTGTGTAGATAACAGAAAATCAAAGGAGAAGCCTTGTGTAAGATAACAGAGAGCCAAAGGAGAAGCCTTGTGTAGATGACAGAAAATCAAAGGAAGAAGCCTTGTGTAAGATAACAGAGAGCCAAAGGAGAAGCCTTGTGTAGATAACAGAAAACTGCCAGACAGAAACTAGCTAGTATGTTGATTACTTAAGCTGGTTGTGTAATTAGAACTTAGGTGCATATAACATATAACCTTATATGGAAAAGACCATTACAGGGCCGTGGACTTTCACCAAGGAAGAAGAGAGGAGCCTCCCTCAAACGACCACCAGAGAGTAGAAGACGACCCCCTTGCAACAGAGGGCTCAAGCGCAGAGTACACCCAGAGATACAGCAGACACGGAAGGAAGAGAGTATAAAAAGACTGTGGGAAGGGGGAAACGGGGTGAGCTGTTTGCGGAGCGGGGACTCCCCGGCTGCACCCAGCGCTGTTTGCTTGCCATCGCTTGCTGTAATCAATAAATTTCTGATTGACTCTTGAAAGGCTGAACAAATTATTCGCCTCTATTTATAACAATGGGAATGACAAATTTCTTTCATTTTCAGAGAGAAATGAAAGAGAAAACAATTTCTATTTCTGCTCCTTGTTTTTCTCTTGTGGAATGTGTTTGGAGAATTGTTTACCTAGAGCGAATGCTTGGTTGGATCATGGTGGATTGTTTGGGCCTGATGGCCAATCAGATCCACCTGTGTCTGGACTCTGGCATTGTTGGTAGTTAGATATGATAGTTAGAGAAAGTAGCATGTAGTTTTTAGTATCCTCTTTTATATAGTATATTAATGTATTATAGCATAATTATAATAAAGAAATCATTCCGCCTTCTGAACTGGAGTAAGACATCATCATTCTTCCCATTGGGTTCACTGACATCTACAACAGAAGTGTATCTGGCTTTCTGTTTTGCCAGTCTTTGCAGCTCTTACTTCTAATTTCTCTATGTGCTGTTCAGATTTCCTGATTCAGCAAAGGACATGACACTGGTTTTATGCCTCAAATTCAAATGAATAAGTGGAAGTTAGGTGTTCAGGAATTATGGATGATGTGCATTCAAAATTGGAAAAATTGGCCTGATGTCATAGGAACCAGCTAGATTTGACGACTGGCGATGAGCTGTGATCTGTTTATGTAACTCAAATGGAATGGAATTATGCCAATAACTCAAAATAGAAAACTTTTAAACTGCATATTTTTTTACTAACAAAAAACTGATATAGATAAGAATCCACAAAAGTGATTAAAAAAACCAGATTAGGAGACTCATCCTGCTTAATTTTTTTTCCTAAACTGTTTGTAGGCTGAGAGGTTTTTCCCATGCTAAAGCAAGTGATAGGAATTTTGAATTCTTTTGTTGCTAACCTCTAAATGGTAAATGTCCTTTAGTTTTGTTAATTTGTTTCAGCAGCTCCCATGAGACCACTCTGATTACCACAAGCATGTTTTTATACTGATTGATTCAGAGACAATAGACAGAAAAGGTATAAAACCGTATAGTTCATAATAGAAAAGTAACTTTGTTGTAATTAAGGACAACCCTTCTCTCACTTAGCAATAAACTATTTTTTGGATTTTGTCAGTAATTGGCAAAAAAACAAGTAAACAAAATCTACACATTTTTCACTTAAGTTTCATGTCTCATCTGTTCTAGAATACCTCTAGCTGTATTTTTTTGATGTGGTGATAATGAACAGCTTTCGGGTGCTGGGAAGCAGAAGGAAAAAAACCTAAACCATTTATCAGAGAAAATCTTGTGCTTATTTAAGGAACAGAAATGTAGCAATGCCTCAATCTTAATTTCAAGTTCAGTTTAGTTCCCAAAATATATAGCTTCCTCTCAGGCACTTCTTATTTTTTCCTTATTCCCTGAAATAATTGCAGTCACCCACTGCCATTTTAGCCCCCTGTGCACTAAGTATTTTCTGCTTTCTACTCCTTTTTCTTTTAGTCTATGTATATTTTTCCTTCACCTCTTTCATCAGTGTCATGCTCAGGCTGGAGTCATCAGTGTCATGCTCAGGCTCTAAGTAGGTCTTCAGAAGTGTCTTATCAATAAACTCGAAATCCCTTCCAATTTCATTAATGGACACAAGTGTCAAATATTAATTTTCCTATTATATTTCTTTCTGATATTTCAAATAATCAAAAATGCAATGCAATTAATCTAGTTCTTTCAGTTTTTAAAGCAGAAAAATTGTAATAAATAATTCATGCTGAATTCCTTTAAAAATGTCTTTTTTTTTGTCTTTTTTTTTTTAATGGTTCATGTCAGGGAGCAGAGATAAAGCAGTGAGCTAATCTATAGAAAATACAACACTGGAGGATGCAGCAGCACAAGTGTAATACAATGATCCTGAATGTTTCCTATTACCTTTCAGAATATGTGGATTAATTTAGACCAGCAATTAAGACAATAGATCAAAACTCCCTATTTAGATAGTGGCTGTAAGATGATTATGGAGGGTTTCTACTGACTCATATAAGTGTTTGCTGAGAGCTAACATTTGCCAAAACAGCCAGATTCTAGGATTCACTTACTTGCCAGGGTTCCTGGAGATCCCAGTGCAGATCCAAATGGTACTGAAATCTGTATCCCATTGTGTCACATGTCACAATTTTCTGTAAAGCAAATAATGAAGGATTCACAAGAATCTTTGATATAACTGAATAGAAAAATACCAGTATGGATCTTGAAATCCTCTGTTTGGGAAATAAGAGTTTGTGTCATAATTCTAAGAAGCAATATCTGACATCTTCTCCAATTTCTGATTCATCTCCTTTGATATTAGTATTAAATATTTTTGCTAATAAAAGAATGCATTTGAATATAAGAAAGCATGGGAAAACAGGGAAAAGGTCAGGCAGGAGAGGGCAAAGAAGCCTTTAGTACTTGCAGAAAAAGGAAAAAAAAGAGAAAATATAACACAAGTAGACTTAAACTTTGAAAGAAAACTGGGTTTTACAACATATTTTACTAATTCTCTCAGCATTAGCTTTCTAGCAAATACCATGGACCTGAACTATCAGATAAGAAGAAACAGTCTGAGCAGTCTTTACTGCTCCTTACACGCCTTTGGCACAACAGGTCAGGATGGGAGGAAACGGCCACTGGAACAATGTCTGGAGAAGCTGCAATGAAAAATGGGGGTCATTAGAGAAGATTTAAGGGATTTGTGCTGTTACTTAAGAACCTTAAGAATTACTTTGTTATTAGAAACTGATGCATGATTCTTATTTTGTTTCTACAGTGTAAAGTGATTTGCTGCAATAAAGCATTTCAATCTGCAGCACTGATTTATGAAAACCAGCTTGACTATCCTGACTTTCTTCCCAAATATACATGAAAAAAATATTTATACAGAGATATATTAATTTTCCAAGTGTACTCACTCTGATTTTCCCCTCTGAGATATTTAAAAAAATACCCTCTTATTTTTCCAAAAGACAGCAGTGAATGCAGAAAGGTGTTGATAATATTTTGCAAGACTTTATCTGAATTCAGAGACTACTGCTGAGTATTTAGGAGAAATCACTAACAAGAAGGTTTATTCCATTCTGGAGTATTTTCTGTTTAGAAAAAGTGATTCCCAGGAGATGAGGTGACAGCTGTCCTGTAGCAGCATTACTTTCAGCAGGTTTTATGGACAGATGTTCTTGCAGCTTCTACTTTCTCTCCCTATGAAGTGTTTGCTCCCTCACCTGCTGCAAGGGAGAGAGAATGGAGTGATAAATGGCATAAATATACCCAGAGTTAAACCAGGGTTCTCCCTGAAGGCTGTGGAAAAGTTCCACTTTTTCCACAGGGAAAAAGTCTAAGTATATGTTACGATGTCCTCTGCCCTGTGCTGGTGCATGATGCTCAATGAATAAGGGGAATTTCCTCAGTCAGATACATAAAAATAGTGTGTTGCACCTAAGCAAGGAGAACATGATTTTTTGAAAAATGGGGCTCTTACACTGTATTATGTGTAAGACTTCTCCCCATCGCTGTTCATCCATCCAGAAAAGATGGTGCCTCTTTCCTCTTCAAATGTGAAATATATAATATATATTTGGAAATGGAAAGGATACCTTAGGGTACACGCTAATGTACTTCCTTCAATTACCTTTTATGATTATGACCTTTATTCCAACAATAATTTAATGTTTTAATTAAATTTGCTACCATTTTCATTGCTGCAAGATGTCTTTCATCTCTCTCTACTGTAATTTAATTAAGTGGTTTTCAATCAACATCAGCAATATTTTTGGGGTATTTTAACAAGAATCAGGGAAATCTCAACTAGTTTCTAGTTGAGGAAAATGTAGGAAATTCTAGGAAATTTCTAGGAAGTGTAGGAAATTCTAGGAAATTTCTAGGAAAATGTATCACCTTGGTAATAAAATGTAGCTGAAAAGGGAAATCAGAACACCTAGCTCTGAGGAAATTTTGACAGTGTCTGATAAGATGGACTACATGGTTTTTTAAATTACAGTCACAATGCCAGGGCTGAAACCAAACCTCACAGCAGCTGGTTTCAGTTTATGTCTATATATTGGGCACAAGAAGAGATCTATCTAGTCTGGGGCTGTAGATGTGTTGAGGCTTGATGGTGGTCAAAACCACCTGAAAGTAGCTAAAGTAAAGAACTGTAGCAGTTTGCAGTGGTAAGATGAAAGATGAAGGTTTTCTGAAGCAAGGCAGGGAACACAAGTGCCAAATGAAAATGAGAAGTTTCTATGGGAGGGAAGGTGTAAAGCAGGAAAGCAACGGTACATGTGGTGACAGGAGAATATCTGGGCTGCAGTGAAAATGAGCAGAACACAGTCAGAATCTCTGTTCTGATAAAGTCTGAGGAGATGCCAAGAAATATAACCTGGATTTTGAGAAAATAGAAGGAGCTGTGTAACGCTGTGAGCCCTCTATAATGTCAAGTAATTTCTTTTCCCTGCATTCTTCTAAACTTTATGTAGAATGAAGGTACCTTCTAGCATGGATCTCTCATGTCCCTCTTTCTTGGAAGGTGGTGAGTAAATTTTATCAGTTGCATCAATGTAGCCTGAGTTGGCACAACAGTGATGTGGGATGTGAACCTCAGGTGTGACCTGATACAAATTGCCCTAGCTGGGTAATGAGAAAGAGGGCTGGAAATTACTGAGTTCAGTTCTACCCTCTGCACACCAAAAGCAATCAGGAATATACTCAAGCAGTCATTACTTGTGGAATGTTCTCTATTCATTGTGTGGTCACTGCTTTCAGTGCAATTATTATTATTTCCATCCATAACCTGGTAATGAATAAAGAGGATTCATTGCTGTTGTGCTTTAACAGTTTCAACTGTGCTCAAAATTCTTTCCTGTCTCTTGGCAGACAGGGAATGTTATGCTTTGCAATGGGTTTGAGATGCATCCATATTTGTTAGCAAATGATCTTCACTTACACTGCTTCTCGATTTTAAAGTGTATTTAGCTCTCAGCCTGAGACTCCTTTGGTTAAGAACATCAGTGATTTATCAAGTGTCTACAACTTGGGCTGCTCATCTTGCCCAGTTTCATGAGGTACAAGTGCTGCTTTTGACAGAACAGCATGACATTTCTCTGAACAAACTCAAACAGTGGTTTGCCTGGCCATGTGCATATTTTGATTCTTTTTTGTGCCAACAATGGAAAATATTTTTGTCTTAATGGTAGGCTTTATTTTTTATTTCTGCTGCCTTTAGTTATGAAATTCTACAGAGAACCATTTACATGAGACAAACTTGATTCTGTCACTGTAGGATGGGTCACTGGCTTCTGCATTAAAAGCCCAGTTTAGCAAAATCATCACTATTTATCAAAAAAAAAAAAACAAATCTAAACAGAACAAAAAAAATCATAAGCCAGACTTCTGCTAGAATGCTGATTACTAAAAACCAGCCTTGGTGGTTTTATTTTTTGTTGATGTGTGATTAAGAAGATGAGTAAAAATGTCTCAATATGTTTAAATTAAGGGCCTTATATTTCATATATTTCCACACCTCAGTTTTTCCATATCTGAAATGGTCACAATGATGGGGTTGGGATGGTTTAGATTATTCCATTGCCTGGCTGCTAAAATTATCTGAATATCTGCTTTTGGGAGCTCAGAGATGACTACAGGTTGTGAGAACATCTGGGCAGATCTCTCACAGCTGAAATGGAATCTCTTACTTTCTCTTAAACTCGTACCATGCATACAAAGGTTCCTGTCTGAAATTAAGGCAAAAGTAGAAACACTTTAACACCCCAAACTCTTTCAAGCATGAAGGTGTCAATAAATTGTTGATTCTGAATTATAAAATGAAGGAAAGCACTTCATCAACTTAAGAAGTACCTCAGAAATCCAAAAAAGGTGGAAAAGTAAATGCATATTGTTACTAAATTCTGAGCCATAAAGTGACCCTGGAAAAATGAGGTTTACAAAATGCATGAGATCCACTTTAGCAGTATACAGATGGTACAGAGGTGCATCCCCAGGAAGAAAATAATCTGCTTAACTTGCAATTCTAAAATGTACATGGTGGTTTTATCATGTACTGGAAAATAACCTGCAGGTAAAAAAAGGGGTTTTGGAACTGCATTAATAGTAAAAAATTGTAAACGCACAGTATCTCTGTCCCTCCAGATATCTTTACTTGAAATGAAAATGTCAGGAGTGTCAGGAGCTGACTGTAGGATAGTGGCACCTCAGGTTGGTGTTTCCACCACTGGCTCACCTCCTCCCTGACTGTTCCACTGAATTTAAGAAAAGCTCAGGTACGATGGAGCTCAAGGTTTCATTGAGGAGCACCTGGGAGTCAGTTCCTGTGTTAGGGTGGTTTGTGCACACAGAAGGGCTGTATATATCCTTGTGGCAGGGTTCCCTGGAGAATAATGAGTATGAGGGGATCAATGACTTGCAGACCATTTTCAGAGTTGGTTAACACCATTTTCAAACTATGTCTTAGTAACAGACAGATATATTAGAATATTAGAAGGAAGGCACAGCAAAGGAAGTGATGTGCACAAACTTTTTTTCACTTATTGTAGAGCTCAGGCAGAAATTTTTATCATCTTATTGAAGTCGTGTAGGACAAATGAAATCACTGTATTTTAAGGGAATTATTTGTCTCTGCCTCTTGGTGTGGTGTTGCCCCTTTTGAAGAAATTTATCTTAAATATACATTATTTTCTTTATGTTCAAACTTGCTGTTAAGGCATATGCTTGTATCCCAGACACTCTAAATTAAACATTCCTGTGCTGATGCACAAGCATCATTACTCCCAGAAGAGCAGAGAAGTTTTAACTACTTAAAATATCACAGCAATCATGATCCACAGATACAGGAGATCACAAAACCTTCCCATTTTTAACATGAAGTCTCATTATTCATATACAATCAGCAAACTGGGTCAATGTTGCATTTATCCAGCCAAGTTCTTGTCAAAGGGTGGGAAGGAAATTTGGAAAGGCTGAACTTGGGGCTCAGGAATCTGCTCCCAGCCTGCCTTCTGCTCTAAGTCAAGATTTAACACCAGACAGCCACTGGTTACCCTTCAAAATGAAGGTCAAGCTAATTAGTTGAGAGGATCTATATAAGTATTTTATAACAACCAAATTAATACTAAATGAGTTAGCAATTATTCATATTATTACTGAACAATTAAAAATTATAGGGCCATTATTTCAAGTCTTGGCCCAGTTTAGAGCTACCTATCCCATACCAGGAGGTGTGCTGCTGAGCTAAAAATACATTTCATCATTGGAAGCAATGAATCTTGTGAGGAGTGGTATTTAAACCATCAGATATTTATGAGCAGCAAAAAGTGAAGCTCACTAAGTTTTCTGCCTTTTGTAATTTTCTGCCCTTTATAAGAGATAAACTTGGAAATCCTAATCCCAGTCTCTTCTGTACAAGCCTCTTACAACAAATTTATTTATTGATTTTGGTTGAATTGCTGCTCCCCGAACTGGGGATAGTAAAAATTTCATGGTTTGCATTTAAAGTCTGAATGCATTTGACTTCAGCTCCTAGACAGTGAATCTGGTTTGATAACCAGAGATAAATAGTGGCTTACATTTTTAAAACAGATTTAATAAAATGAGCAATGTCAAAAACATTCACTAGAAATTTATCTGTTATCAATCAAACTGATTGTTTGTTTTGTTTGGGGTCTGTTTGTTTGTTCCATAAGGAATAAGAGATTTTGTAAGAAATTCAGACCCATATCATGTATTTCTTTTAAATGCAACATAACTCAGTAATTCTAAGTCATACTCGATCCATTACTCATTCAGATTTTGACAATTTTTTGCAGCTCTAAGTAATAATTTTAAATACAATTCTGGTATCTTTTTCTAAAGGAGACCTTTATTCTTTCAGGGAGGTGAAAGGTTAGTGCAGCCTGCCTGAACAGCAGATGGCCAGCAGCAAAGCTTTTCCCTGCTGACATGATTATAAAGGGAGCACACTGATGTAAAATTGAGTTTGCTACTGCTAATAATCATAATCTACTGATGGATTTATAAAGCTCCTCCTGAACATTTGCAGAATTTTACATCAAACACATTTTTTCTTTCATATAAATCTACAAGCATTATTCTGAAAAAAGCCTGATCCTGCAACACAAACCTTCCAAAACATACGAAGTTCCAAATGTTCCTGGTTTCCATCAGTAAAAAATTTTTATTTTTCAGTAATACCTACCATGAAGCTGCCATTAGTTTGAACAGTTCTGATACTGAGTTTCATAACATTTTAAATAAAACTGAAATATTGTCCTCTAATTTTGCTTCTCTTAAGTAGTAGGATTAAAAAAACATATGATTGCACATGTAAAAAAATTATGTTCAGCTCTCAGTCATCCATCATCCTTTCTCAGGTTGCTGTTATGTGGTATTTTGCTACCACGGAATATCTCAAATTGTGTGGGACACAGAAGGATCAAGTCCAGTTCTGTGCTCTTCACAGGACTACCTAAAGTTAAGCAGAATGACTGGAGCACTGTCTGGATGCTCCTTGAATTCTGACAAGCTTGATGCCTATTATATGATATAGTATATATTTTAATGTAATCTGCATCCATGTGTACTACAAGCTGATCTCAAAGTCTGACATAATTGTCAAATACGATATTAATATTCTTCTGATTTATTATAAGAAAACATTAAATGCAATGTTACAGAGTCCAATAAAGCTTATTCTTAGCAGGTATGTCTATTATTTAATTTCATATTGTTCTAAAGCACCAAGTGCCCTGGCCTATTCTGTTTTCTTAGGAATCTGTGGAACATTATATTATTTATAAAGTGTAATTAAATTCCTTTCAATCTATCCCTTCATGGTGGCTTAAAAGAAAAAGCTATAATCCACCTTGCTGCTTTGGTTGCATGCTCACTATTTACATTTTTGTGTAAAATCTCATTATTCAGACTGCTGATTGAATAACTTTGAAGTGTTTTTTGTCTCATCAGCAATGCTGCTCATTATGCAGGGTATGATGACTAATGGAAAGCCTTTGCCTCACAGCTCTAGGTGATAGAGATTTTTTTATCATAAGCTACTGTTCAGACATGAAATTATTATAGAAGTAATAATAAATAATTAAAAACTTAATTATAATTTCCTTTCAAGGATCGTCACTACTTTGCTGGTGTTTAGGCTTTGTTGTGATGTTGAATGTGGGTGTTTCCTTCTAAATGTATATAGTCTGGTATGACAAATATGGACTCCAAAAATGATATGTTTATATCAGTGACACAAAGTAAACAAGGGGGAGAAATCTCTCAGAAAGGTTTTGAAAATGCTACAGTCCCTAATCCTTTAGATCTATACAGGCCAATTACCTCAAAGTGGGAATCCTAACATTTAATCCTCATTTAACCATAATAATGTTTCATTTAACCCAAATAATGCTCAAGATAGCCTCAAGATATGGAAAACTTGCATTCCATACATTAAAAAGTATTTTTTCTCTTTCTGCATGGAAAAATATATCACAACAAGGTGATCCACACAATAGTACTAATAAAGGGAAAACCTCATCCCAAGCAGAAATATACACAGTTACGCATGGTCTTCAACAGAAGTCATGTGTACCATTTCTTCATACCAGATAAATAAGGAATCCAGTAGGGACATAATAAATGCTCCTGAAGAAAACATCATGATTTGCTTTTCCTGAAAGGACAACCACGACTTCCTTATCCATCAAGTTTGTAATAGGATCTGAAAATAAGCATTTCCAGTTGGGTTTCACAGCATTTAGTGCATTATGCAGGGTTTTAGCTCTGTGATTGAGAGCATTCAATTTTGCTAAAAATATCTCTAATTTCCATCATTATGAGCAGCTCCTTTTTAAGTAAAGAGGTGAATTCAATTTTGTTTTGGTTGTTTGTTACAGATAGAAGTTTTTGATTAATAGCTACTTTACACACAAAGCATTCAGAAAACATGCCATCCCTCTACAAAATTGCATCATTAAATGCTGTTAAAAATCCTGGTCCCTGGAAGAATTTGTCTATACTTGTATTTTATGAACTGTTTCCTGAGTTAAAATGAAAACCAGAGTTAAGTTGTCAAAGAAAAATAAAAGACATCCCGAAAAGACACAGAACTACGAGGAGCCTATATTTAGTTTAAAGGAAGTACATATGTACCACACTTGAATCATTATCCTCATCAGGATGACAGGTGATGCCAGGGTAATAAATAAAGTCTCTGATTATAAATTAAATTGCTATGACAGATTCTAAAGGCCACAAAGCCTTCAGATTTCCCTCCTCTCTGTCCTCTGCATACATACTTCCTCCATAATAAACTGTCCATTCAAATTCAAGGATACACTGCAGGGAAGAATCAGTAAAGATCAACATCAGAAAACAAAGCAAACAAAAATAGGACATACAGCTGTCAGAATAACATTTTGTAGCCACAAAGTGAGCCTAAGGAGGAGACATCAACTGCTGAGAACACAGGAAAGCCTTTTGTCAACAGTTATATACCAAGTGAGAAGATTTCCACTTACCCAAGTGAGAAGATTTCCACTCTGTGCTACAGATCTCGGTTCTAAATCTGGAAATACAATAGTAACTTAAAACACACCCTGCAGTGTCTGTTCTCTGTTACAACTAAGATTCCCTTCTTGTTGTAAAGAACAGCCCTGCTGCTATGCTGGTACTACAGCCAGGAAAGGAGCTGCCCACATACATCCTATTTTCAGGAAGCAAAATGCAATTGCAGGGATATTCCAGCAGCAGCAAGTCCAAGCAAATGTGTCTCAAATTATTCTTCCTTGGCTGTGTTCTTTATGACTTAACTACATCACAAGAATCAGTAAGTGCACTTTGAACAATCATGTGACAATTAATTAATTAACAATAACCATTGTTTGCATGTAAATTAGGTACTCATTAGAGAAATAATTTCTTTTGAAGTGGGATTGTTATTTTTATGGATTTGACTGATAAACTTAACCATTCATTATATTGTTCCTTGCCATCTAAATTAGTATCGGTAGGATTTGATATGTCCACAAGACATAGATTGCTGCAGAAGCTGAGAACAGAGACCACCTTCTTATTTAAACTGAAGTAAGTGAAAATACTTCTTCAGTTTCTCAGATTTTGACTTCAGGAAACACAAATATGGAAGTTCCAATGGGTTAGACGAGATTGAAAGTATATTGGGCATCTTTGACCTAAGATGTGGGCTTTTCCACCTATACTGCAGAGTGGCTGTGCTTATTAATTACACTTACAGCCCTTTGTAAATGTGTTTAAGGATTGCTCATTTCCACAGTCTAGGGCTGGAAATTACAATAAACTGATATTTTGTGCCCCACCAATTAATAATGACAAACCACAGAAGTCCTTCTGCTACTTGAATGCACCAAGGGCAGTCCTGAGCACTCAGCCAGGCTGCAGCATGGAAGAATGGTTTAAATGACTGCCATGGTAAAATCTTTTTACATTCCTTTATTTTCCTCATTCAGACTCCTGTAATCTCTGAAGCTAATTTGTCATAAAATACTTGTCTTCTGTCTCAGTGTGTCTTACAGTACCCTCTTCTCTCCTAAGTATTTATACAAGTAATGACCGGAGGGGCAGAAAGAGGCAGAGATTTCCCAATGCCTTCATTCTTTTCTGCCTTGGTTACACTTTTAGCCAGCAAAGCATGGCTTGTAACAGAGAAGGTTCTTATGAATTCAGTTCCATTGTACTCCACCTATCAAGCTCAGTTCCAAAAAAAAATCAACCTAATTTTTGAATATTCTCTCAAAAGCTCACAAAGCTTATGGCGCAACTTTCTTCATTCCTCACTTCTCAGAGGAATAAAACTCAGTGGTATTTATTGGCTCGCCTAGAGCTGCTCAACTTTTTCTGGTTTGGTTGTTATGGGACTTTATATTTAAGAAGTTTTCATTGACTTGAGTGCAGAGGTTCTACCTTTACTGGCAATAGCAATCTACAGCCAAATATATATAGCTATAATGGTAATTTCAATAGCTAGACTATTTTCTCAGTTTCATAATATTACTCTGTTATTAAACTTTTATAGCAGAAACTCTTAAATAAGTATCTCCAGCATTTCTACACACCTTAGAAAAATGGCACTTATAACTGGATACCCAATATTGTCACCTATCAGAATGTGGCATTATTATTTCTGTTTGGTTCTGTTCTCTTTTGCTCTTTCTCTGTACATTTACTTATTCTACAGGTACGCAGCAAAATATTATTATTACTACTCCTCTTAATGTCATTAATCTGGGCATTCAGTTAATAACCACATCATGTTTGCTCTTTCCATGGCCTGCTTGTTAGAATGTAATTTGCTGTCCAGTGCTGGGAAGAACATTAAGAGTTAATAACTTGTCCGGTCCTCTTTAACAGCCTAGAAATATGGATGGTACAGATATGATTTGTGTGCACTTGTTGACTGCTGAGAAAAAATTAATTATTGTCTTTAATACAGAGGACTTACCAAGGAAGTAGAATCAAGGAAGGAATCTGACTTGGACCAAAGGCCACTGGCCTTTGCAGCCCCATATTAGAAAGACATTTTACTTTTCACACGACATCCGCTCTAAATTAGTGGAGAGCAGGTCTCTGAAACTTGGAACGTTTCCCAGACAAAACACAATGCACAAAGCTGTAACTTGTTCAAGAAATGATACCAGAAGTTAGAATATGTTCCTGATAAAGCTGTAAACTTCAGCTGGTAGACTTCTCAAAAGAAGGCTCAGTCCTCCTGCTTAGTGATAAGGGGGGTGAAGAGCACTTCCATCTGTTGTTTTGTGCAGAAATAACATCAGCTTCAGGGAGGAAGCTCTTAACCCGTTTGTTTTTGCTGAAATGAAAATACCAATTCAACAATTCATATTTTGGAAACAAGTCTCCAGTAATCATAATATTTTTTTGGATGCCAGATGGTCTGGCCTGCTCTCCTGGTCTGTGCATCAGAATAACTAAATGCTTGTATTTCTTGACGTGTCCTTTTAGGGTTGAAAATGAATATATAAAATCATGAAAATTAGAAACTCTGAGATGAAACCTCAGTCCTGCTGAACTCATGGACAATTCTGCCATTGACTTCAGCACTGTTACATTTTCAGCACTGCTACATCCCAGAGCTGAAAATATGTCTGTTTAATTTTGACAACGGTATTTCCAGGCAGATCGTTTCCTCTTATATATTGCTTCAATAGACAATCCTTAGGAATTGAGAGTGCTCTAAAAATCATTTTATGACAGTAGGCAAAGGCATGTTAGAAATGGTAGAATCAATATTTTTTTTACTATTATTTAGAGTGACATGTTTTATAATGCTTTCTTTTTTAACCTGTAAACATACATACTGCATTCCTCATATTTACAGGTCAGTACCTATACAATATACCATTGATAACCGGCAAAAAACAGGTGCTTTAAAAGATTCCTGAAACTAAAGTTTCATTTCAAGTGTTTCTCTTAACAATTTCTTGTAAATGAATTATCATAACCCACTCACCTGAAAAAAATGCAGTGTTTTGGAGGTGTTTACAAATGTACCCAGATTTCACCTAAATTTTAAGTTCCCTAAAGACTGGGGCAATGAAAATAAATGTGAGAGTGTCATAGGCAGTCAGCAGAGTAAGACAGACATGTCTTTGAAAACTCCTTGCTGTCTGTTTGCTGTAGAATACTCTGGAAATTCCAAGACTTTAAGAATGTGAGAGTTAGCTACCTACATTAGTTAAAAAGGTTCTTTCTTCAGGATTGTACTTCAGTAAACCAGTACATCTTTCTTCTTCTAAGAATTAATGTACTGACAGTACCAATAAATGGGTAAGAAATCATGATGGTAAATTGCTGTTAGGTTTAATTACACCCAAGCTCACCTTTCCTCAGTGTTATTTCATTGGCCTAAATGGATACACCTTTCCCTCACCCTGTGTATGACACAAAGACTGTGCAGAAGCATTACTAGGTCAGAATGGTCTTGCCAATGGTTCCTGTTTGACAGGATATGTTTGGACTCACAGCATGTGACAAAACACAAAGAACTCCACCAGATCAGTGTTCCCAGACAGCACTAACCATTATCCAGGGCGTGCATATGAAAAGCAAATGCTTCTGACATTGCACTCTTTCCAAAGAGCAAGCATTTTAATGCTGATTCCAAAGGGACGGGGAACTGGACAAATGAATTATACAATGAGCTGCTGTCATTTTTGCCTTTTCTTTCAGCTAATAAGACAATGTTAGACAAGAATTGTGCACATTTTCTTGTCGTGCTGCACTGTTACCATTTGGGTTGTCAAGCTGATGTAGCATTGAAGATGAGCTGAAGAGTGACTCTTGTATATTTATGAAGAATTCTGTGGGTAACTTTGCTCTAAATTGGGCATGTAATGAATGCTTTATTGCAATGGAGGGAAATAACACCTATTGGAGGCTAGACATGAATCATCACAATGGAAAATAATTTTTTAAGCTGCAGTATTTTCTCTGTTATTGCTTTGCTTTAAACTTTAGTGAAAAGCAATTACTTTATTCTTTCTCTTTATTTTTATTGCTGGTGATTCTTATGCTAATTTTCCCTCTATATTTGATTTAATTTTGAAAAGGCTTTTAGAATTTAATATTCAATTGAATTGGTGATACTGCCCTACCATCTTCACCTCCTACTTTCTTATCCTTGACGCTCACTCTGGGTTATGAAGAATTCTCAAGAAAACAGACTGAGCAAACTCAAAGCTATCACATTTTAAAATGTTTCTTGTTCTAAATAAATGAGACAAATCAGCATCCTCTAGTCATCAAAATAATAAAACTTGGGGTTTTTTTTATGTTCACCTTATTATTAATTTAATAGTTTAAAGAAACAAAAGTTCCCTGCATTTGAAGTATTACCTATTTGAATTCTTCCCCTTGAAGAATCACACATCTCCACAATGTATTTACTTGTGGTACCTTTGTTATTCTATGCCAGTGACTTAGGTCTGTACAAAACATGTAAATCTTTTCCTTACAGTGAATTTAGTAAACAGAATATGCTGCTTTTCAGAGGCATCAATAATCGGTTAAAGTAAACAAAAAATAAAAATCTGAAAATGAGCAACTTACCATTGTATCCACAAACGTAGAGGTAATTTTTGATCATAATTTTTTTCTTGGGCTACAGTATTTTAGAAAAAGGGAGATATTTATTTATTATCAAAAGTCACTGTCAAGATGCAGAACTAGTGTAGATTTACTTTGTTGAACACTTATAGCAGAAATTAAGGAAAGAGCTCTCCAAGGTCCCCTGTGATGTCAAAATGGAGAGAAACTCTATGTGCAAATCTAGAAAATTATCTGTATTTGTGATCTTTGTATTAGTTATTATTAGGTGAGATTAAACTTCAGCTTGCCTTAAACCAAATGAATTCATCAGCAGCATTCCTGGAAGAAATCTGCACAGTATGCTACATTGACTGCAAGGGTGCTTTCGATTTCCTTACCTCAGGAAGATCAAATGATGCAGAACCAGAAATGGAAATGATCCTTTCCCTAACACTGGATCAAACATAAAGGCAATATTTTCTATAAACCATAAAATGTTACAAGCAAGTAATGAAATACCTTCCTGTAGGCTTGGGGGCAATCTTTGATGTAAGCAAACCAGAAAATGTATGAAAAATATCCTTGAAAAAGGCTCCTTGTTTTTTTAACCTTTCCTGAACTCTGGCCTGAGACACCATGTTCTATTTACGGCTGTAAGGTCAGCAAACACTGGCTTTTCATTCAATTTACGTTGGAAAATTTAGAACAAAAGACCTATTCAGACTCCTTGCATAGGCCTCAGGCAACTGTGTGTATGTTATTTCAGAGCAGACATTGCAGGTTAGCTGGAAAATGGCAGTAAAAATTATTGTCACAGTCACAAAGGTGGCAATGCCATATCTTTTCTTTCTTTCCAAGGAAGCCCAGGTAAATTAAAAATATAAAAAAATCCTTTAAAATTATTTATCTAACAAAGTCTGGGGACATAGGTAAGACTTTAATTTTTTATGTCTTTGAAAGCTCAGAAAATACAGCAATACCAACAGCTGTGGTGAAAAAAAGAAATATGCACTTTACGCTTCAAGAACTTCTGTCGAGTAAAAATCGGACAGTATTTTTTCATTTATATTAACAGAAATGTCTTTGAAACCTCACTGCTAGTTTTAAGATCAAATAAAAGACATTGTGACTGCCAATGAGATTAGTGCCATTCTTACTGCTGATTTAATGAAAAGAGAAGTTAACATCTAACAATCCTAGCAAAATTTCTGCAGCACTAATGGTTTGATTGTGTTCTGATAAAAGGCTATATTTATTGCATAATCCAGATCATAAAAATATATTTTTCTACAAAACTATTAAAAATATATTTATTTACATCTGAGTAATGTTGGAAACTTCTTTAAAAGCTGAAATAACAGAAGTAGAGCCAAAGTATTTTTTAATACCCCAAATTCAGCTTTGTTCTTATGATTTCGATGAACAAGCCTAGTTAATTTTAAACTTTTAAACTTTTTGAATGTTACACCACTGCTTTCAGGTTCTTTCTTCAAGAATTTGAATAGAAATGGTATAGTAATTCTTGTTGGCAGTTCACCACAGGATAGATGTGTGCACTGAACACTTGTAGAAATAATCAGAGTCATATGAATGTTTGCCACTGTGCTGTTCAGAGGTTTTTATGGAGTTTTACCTACCTCTTAATAGCTGAGATGAAAAGTGGGATAGGCCTGGTACATTCCAGTTACTGCATCTGCGGGCAATAATAGCATGAGGGTTTGTTTTGGCGGGAGTTTTTTGGGTTGGTTGTTTGGATTTTTTGCTGTCATTTCTTAGACCAATGGAGACATTCAAGAGGCAGATAAGATGAAACAATGGAAATTGTTTTTATTAGCTTTATTATTCCTTGTTCTGACTAAAATTGGAAGCACCAAAACTGCATCTAACTTAGGAAATCCTTGTGGCATAAACCCAGACACTTCAATTGGAGTTGTTGCAAGCAGCTGAAATAATAGAATGCTGTAAGTGAAGGGGCTTATTTTGAATGCAACATTTTAGTTGCATTCAAAATCTAAAGGGCCATTATTAACATTTCATTCTGAAGAAGCAATTATTTCACCATAGATGAGTGAACAGATAGGAGATCAAGGTCCTTTCTAATTTGATTGCACATGATGTGATTACATTTTGTTCAGCAATGCATTCAACCAGGCATTAATAATAATGAGAGGTGTGTACCTGTTACTGGTGATATCTGCAGAACAGAATCCTCCCTCTCCCTCTCCCTCTCCCTCTCCCTCTCCCTCTCCCTCTCCCATAAGTTAAGAAGTCCCCCACAGTTAAGAGTGAGAAGTGAACAAATTTTGCATCAATGGTGTGTGTCAGCGAGCATTCAACTGTGTGCTGTACATCCCTTTAGATATCAAAATAAATAAAATCCTTTCCTAAAAAAGCATTCTGAAAAGACTCATTAATTTTTTATTCTGTTCTTTGAGCAGGTTTCCAGAAGGACTAGGAAAATATTTTAAATCATAAGGAAATACTTGATGACTATTGGCCAGTAAAATATATTTTTAAAAGGAAAATAATACATACTTTGTGCTTTTTCAACATATGAAATATAAACTTTGATATTTGAGCATGGTACATGAAATAACTAATTCCCAGCTTGTCTGGCCTAACAAATGAGTCACAGTTTTAGAAAACAGCAGAATCATTTAAAGCTGTGATTCTGACTTAATGTTTCCTAAACTGATAAAACCCTGGGAATTAAGCAGTGGTGCTCAATGTATTGTCACATGTATTGAACACACACAGACCTACTGAAACCCTATGTTCAAAGTTACACTAAAGCAGGCATTGCAGGAGGTAAGGAGTTAAGGTGCAAAATATTAAGAGCCCTAAAGTTCCTTTCTCTCAACAACCTATAGGCTGTCCTTTTGAAACTTTCCAGTAGTAAATAGCAGTTCTGACAGGAAGGGGAATGCAGCCCAGGCATCTTGCACCGTCTCTTCTGTGGACTGGAAGTCTTTGAAGGCCAGAGGCTGTGCAGAGAACTGGCAGAGATTACAGAAGAATTTTTCAAAGGCATGAAGAGTTCTGAGGGACCTAGCTCCTATTCAAAATCAATGAGTGCTGGACACCTAATTAGCAAGGGTACTTTGAAAATCTCCCCCTCCTTCTCTTTTATGCAAGTTCCTTCCTATGGAAACTGTACTGAAATAGAAATCTAATTAGGAAACACTGTGACCAGGAAACAGAGGTGAGGAAGTGAATTAACAGGATATATCAGTACAAAAACTTTTTCTCATGCATGTTTATTGCACTTTCTGGTTGAAATCAAAATCAGCAACTTCACCAGTGTGCAAACTCTTATTTTTCTTCTTGAATTTCAAGATTTGGACTCTGAAGATGTCTTTAGAGATTAGTATGTTATTTTTCAACAGTATTACTTTGTTTTCTGTTTATGTTGGTATTAGTGTTGCTTTCCTAAAATAATACAAAGGCCCATATCTGTGTTGGGAGGGCAGGACACGTTAAGCTTGTCTGTGCTAGGCCTGATGAAATCATTCTTTGACAGGAACAAGTTGTGCCTGATTTCATGTTACAAGGTAGCAGCTACAAGCAAGTAAATGATCACTGCTTTCCCACCACCCTCCCTTCTCTCTCAAGACCAAGGAATGATTGTCCAGCCACAAAATTGCATCTCCATTGCCTTTCAAAATGTAAACTCAAGTGCCAGCTAAAACCAGTGTAAATTGGTTACACTGGAATAGGAAGAATGGAGCTGGAATAGGAGAATGGAGAACCCAAAGGTGGTTTGGTGAGACCTGTTTTGTGTGTGTCTGCATGATTGTATTACCTACACTGATAAACCAATCTTCTTCAGAGTTTTAGATATTGCTGGCCTTGGAACAGTCATTTTTTTCATTTCCATTATTCTTTTCCTAACCATTCTCCTGTGCTATTTCATTCAATATAACATATATTCATATTGACTTTCCAGGTGATTATTCCAAAGCAGTATATATTGTGTGCCACCTAAGTGAGCTTGGTCCAATATAATTATTAATTTGAGTCTAACTTCTCTAAGTTTTTCTCATTTTCAGGTCAGGTACTCCCTTACTGAGTCTCTGATTTCTGAAGTGACCTATATGCTTGGTGAGAGTAGGTCTTTGTATAACCACTTAAAATTGCTGAAAATATTTTATTTATATAATTTCTTGCTCTCCTGATAAATGAGGATCAACAGGGTCACCTGATAGTAAGGAAGCTTACCAAAACATTTATCCTTTTTTTTCATATGCTTTGAGAAAGGATTCAATTTTCTCCCTTGGGGAGTTGAAATGAAATAGAAGTGAAAATAGATCAGGCACATGGACTATAGAATGGTTATTAATTAAGAGTTTAGTAATGTTTATGCACAAATGGAGTATTTCAGAAAAGAACCAGGAATAGTGACCCTCATGCAAATTATTAGAGAATTCAGGTTGTTTTGATGAGAAGGACAAAGGCCACAGAGACATGTATGACTCCATAGCAGAATAAGTTGTTAGTTGCCACACTAGACGTGCTGGTAGCTGAGAGCAGAGATGGGCCTTTACATCTCCTTGGCAATAGGTATTTCTCTTGCCAGGAATCATTTTGATCTTTCATCCAAGAGAAACTTTACTTCTTTCCCTTAAATATAATTCTGCTTTTTGTCATTCTGCCAGCTGATTCAAAGTCTCTGGCTTAGTGCCTCAATATGACACATTTTCAACTTGCCAAAAAGAAAACTCTTATATAGCTCCATTTTGGCAAATACCTCTTATCATGAAGCAAGAAAATCAAGGTTCCACTTGACATATGCGTCTGATTCTAATCAAAGTA